>NC_080423.1:58286978-58636978 GCF_029873635.1 Malania oleifera | reverse complement strand
AAAATTAAAATTGATTTTTATTTCGCCAACCCGGGGCACACGCGCTCCGGGACGTCGCGACAGCTTCTATGTGGGGACAAAACTCCCGGGAAGGAGTTTTTGGGCACCGTTAGATTTGGCACGTCTAGGTCAATGTGACGAACATGTTGAAATTAACCACACTTGATTTGGACCTTGTATGCCTGAATTGGACACTTGGGTGGTAAAATTCAATTAAGTGTACTTCGTTCGCCTCTAAGGGCATTATTTTCAATTGGCATGGATTTTTTACGCACTGTCAATTCCAGCACATATAAGTCAATGTGACGGACGTATTGCAACTAACCACACTCGATTTGGACCTCGTATGCGCAACTTGGACACCTGGGATCTTAAATTAAATTAAATTTACTAAGTTTGTTTGTATTTTAAGTTTGCTTCTAAGTGGGGAAAAAGCTCCCAAGGATGAGTTTTTGGGTACCGTTAAATCCGGCACGTCCATGTCAATGTGATGGACGTGTTGGGACTGAGCACACTCTATTTGGACCTCGTATGCCCAACTTGGACACCTGGGTGCTTAAACTGAACTAAGTTTACTATGTTTGTTTGTATTCTAAGTTTGCTTCTATACGGGGAAAAAGCTCTCGGGGAGGATTTTTTTGGCATCGTTAGATTCGGCATGTCCAGGATAATGTGACGGACGTGTTGGGACTAACCACACTCAGTTTCGACATCATATGCCCTAATTGGATACTTGGGTGGTTAAATTCAACTACGTGTACTTAGTTTGCCTCTAAGCGCATAATTTTCATTTGGCATGGAGTTTTTAGACACCATTAGCTCTAACATGTCCAAGTCAATATGACGGACATGTCAGGACTGACCACACTCGGTGTGGACCTCTTATGTTCGACTTGGACACATGGGTGCTTAAATTGGATTAACTTTACTAGGTTTGTTTTCTAAGTTTGCTTCTAAGTGGGGAAAAAGCTCCCCGGGAGGAGTTTTTGGGCACTATCAAATCCGGCACGTCAAGGTCAATGTGACGGATGTGTCAGGACTGACCACGCTCGGTTTGGACCTCGTATGCACGACTTGGACACCTAAGTGCTTAAGCTAAATTAAGTTTACTATATTTGTTTGTATTCTAAATTTGCTTCTACGTGGGGAAAAAGCTCCCGGGGAGGAGTTTTTGGGCACTATCAAATCCGCCACATCCAGGTCAATATGACAGATGTGTTGGTACTAACCACACTCGATTTGCGATTTGAGACACAAAGCTTTATAACATGCATTTGAATATTGAACTTCTTGAATATATAGATAATTATGTAATATCTAGTTACATAGACTCAAGTGAGGAGAATCAACTAATCGAGAAGGTATTCAAGCTTGGATTGTATTTCATAACAATATTTGTTAGGAAGATCATTATGCGTGTTATGAACCAAAAATGCATGTACCAATTTTACAAAAGTATAGACAAAAATAATGACATTGAACATTACCATAATATAGGCATAGATAACACATCCACAAGAACTTATGGGGCAGATGGGTCCAGGATTTTTCTCTCTTCCAATGCAAGCCTCTTGTGCAGTCACTTCTAATGATTTGCAAACTCCACGAATAAATCCCTTAGCTCCTTAGAGCAGATTTATATGTGCATATAATTGGTTCCTGGTTAATTTTGTGTTGTAAGAATATCATATTACTAACATGGGTCATCATGCATGTTAAAGGAGCATAATATTCGTTATTAAATGATACTCCAACACCCATGTTAGCAGAGCATTAATACATTTGACAAGATAATTCCCCATTAGCCACATAAAACCGCAAAAGGGAAAAAATTATAATATATTGGAAGATAGAAATGATGAAAGAAACAAAAGACTTCTTTAGTACAAACATGAGCTAACATGTGGCAAGGTGGAAGGGCCATCAATTTGAGATCAAAAGAATTTCATGTTGACAATATAATCTCTCCAATCATCGGGTTTATTTTTAATATTGCCAACCTCGTTGTTGACTCTATGAGTCCAATCCAGTTTTGATAATGACAAATCACTTGGTATTTGATATGTGCATTGAGATTGTGAACAGAAACAATATATAGCATGCACGGAAGGATGAAAAATCATGGAAGAAATGAAGATTAAAGCATACATATCTTGGCACAATCCATGGAATTGAAAGAGTAGAAGAATGAAGATGCAAGCGGCAAAGTTCAACATCGTCATGGAAATGCGTACATAGAACTAATGTACTTGCATATTTCATATGATTTAATTTGAGTTTCAACATACTCTAGACTGACCGTAGGACTCATGCATCTTATGAACATCATTAGGGGGCATACATGGACTTAGAGATATTTTTAAAACCCCGAAAAATATTTTATGAAAGAGCTAAGAAAGAAAGCAAAACAGATTTTTTAAATTAAAAGAGAAAATCCAGGAATTGGTTAGTTCAGAGGATTGAACTCCACGTTCAGTCATCTGAGGATGCCACTTCAGAAGACCGAAGTTAAGCTCAGCCGTATGAAGAATTTCTTCAGAAGACCTAAGATTAAGTTCAGTAGTCTGAAAAATTAATGGTGAAACATAGAACTTGGTAGAAGCACCTCAGAAGACTGAACTCAGACATTAGTCATCTGAACCCGACACTTTAGAAGACTAAACCCTCACCTCAGTCGTCTGACCGTGTCTAGGTTTATTTTTCGAAACTCTAAGGAACTTCAGTCGTCTGGGCCTTAACCCTCAATCGTCTGAACTTTCGAGAAAGTCTAAAATTTTGATTTTTAATGAGGGAACACACAAATTATTTTTTGATCCATCAGCTAAGATTGATTCTAAGGGTAAGGTACCTATATATTCAACACCTAAACCCTATTGCCCCAAACTTTTGGAATAGAATTAAGAGACTTGAACATATTGCAATATGTTGCCTGCACTCCAACTTATACTCATCAAGCTTGGGCAAATCATTCGAAAAAACAAAGGGATTTCATTTACACATCTTGATTTCAACTTAGTATTAAGGTTTGGTAAATCGATTTATTATTTTCAAGAGTTTCTCATCTAATCTTCTGTTATTGAATATTATTAGAGATATTGATCTTGAGTGTTCATATACATATAGAGATTGTTTTGAAAATATCATTATTTGAAAAAGGTTTTGCTATTGGTTAAATAGCTTTGAATCAAGTGTGTATTTAGTTGAAGGCTCTATATTTTTTATATCTTAAAACCACTTGATTGAATATCCTTAGGTTTCATAACTATATATTTTATTGAGGGATATTTACTAAAAAATCTTATATTAGTTTTTCATCTTTGGAAATCATATTATATATATATATATATATATATATATATATATATATATATATGTATTTGCATATTACAAAGATCATTATGTGATTGAATAGTTGAAAGAAAGTTGTTGATTTTGATTGATATAATTTTCAATACAAACTTTTTGAATAAGTTCACATTAGATATATTTGTGCATTTTCGCAAAGTGAACTAGAACCCTAATATTCCCTAAAGCTTTTACATAAATCATTACTTGGGAGATTTGATAAAAGGGAACTTGGTTGAAGCATTTCATTCATATAACAATGGTATCATTTCATTCATACTGAGCTTCAAGTTTCATCATATGTTTATGTGATAGGTTTCAATTGTACTCACTAGCTTTCTTAGAAGCGAATCTTGAGTTGTTTTTCAAATTTGATATTATATTGTAATTACAGTTCGGGTTGTGAATCGAGTGAGGAGGAAGCTGTATCTTGTAAGTAGCAGATGTAAGGGAAGCTCCATCCCAATTTAAGGAGTAGGGATTTTAGTTCAATCCTTGCCTTCTCTCTCCTTTCACTTCTTTTATTTTTCTGCATTGCATTTCATTATTTATTTTGCATGTGTGTATGCTAAATAATCTCACACGGACTTGATAAGTAATTTATTAAATAGTGAAATAGGGACTGAGTGGTAAATAAGTTTCAAAGAATTTTAAAATACCCAATTCACCCCTCCTCTTGGGATTACCCCTAAATCAACATTTGGTATTAGAGCGGGTTTACATAGATTTAATTTTTCATTTGTAAAAAGATCACATGACACACGTCGGTGTAACTCCATTTGGTGAGGGACACTCGTCCACTAGACCACCAATTTTCTGTGGTGTAAATTACACCTATTGGAAACATAGGATGAACATATACCTTTTAAATGTGGATTGAAAAGTGTGGAAAATTGTTTCCAAGGGAAACCATATTCCTATGAAAGTAGTTGATAAGGTTAATGTACCCAAAACTGAAGATGATATACCGAAGAGGATAGGAAATCAGTGCAAATAAATGCTAATGCAATGAATCTATTATTTTGTGCATTAGATATAAATGAATTTAATAGGGTAATGACATGTAACTCAACTCTGCTAAAGAGATTTGGGAAAAATTAGAAGTTACATATGAACGTACTAAGGAAGTAAAAGATAGTAGGATAGACATGCTCACCAGCGAGTGTGAAACATTTAAAATGACTACTAATGAATCTATTCAATCAATGTACACTAGATATACACACATCACAAATTCTTTAAATGCTCTTGGTAAGTCTTACCCTACTTATGAGTTGATCAGGAAAATACTCAGGGGACTACCTCTAGTTTGGGAATTGAAAGCTATGGCAATAGCAGAAGAGAGAAATCTCAAGGAGATGTCTGTTGATGAACTAATTGGATCGCTCATCACCTATGAGCTTGCAATAAATGAGAGGAAGAATGAGAAAATCAAAGCAAAGAAAGCCACTGCACTTAAGGCATCGTCAAACAAATCTAGTGACGGAAGTGATTCTGATACAAAAGATGACATAACCCTGCCAACAAAGAAGTTTGGGAAGTTCTTGAAGAAGAATAAGAGGTTCAATAGAAAATTTCGAAACACAAAATCTAAAAGAGGAGAGTCAAGCATGAAGAAAAAGAAGGAAGATCCACCAACATGCTATAATTGCAGAAAGGTTGGACACATCAAGCCTGAGTGTCTCAAACTAATGAAAGCCTCAAAGAAAAAGAAGAAGGAGCTAAAAGTCGGTTAGGATATGCACAACACAAGTTGTTCAGGATTTGAATCTAGTGATAACGAGACTACAAATCTGTGTCTATTGGTACATGATGACCTTGAGGTACAATCATCATTCTCATCATCTTCTTATTATTCTAGTGATTCTAAAAATGAGAACGACATGCTTTCATATGATGAACTGAAGCAAGAATATTTGTACACTATTAAAATGCTTAAGAAGAAAACTAAGAAAATTTCTGATTTGAAAAATAAAGTCAAAGAACTTTCAAGTTTAGTTGAACATCAAAATGAATCTCATGCATCTCTCATGAAAAACAAGGATTTGAAAATTAAAGAGTTAGAAAAGAATTTGAAAGACAAATCTAAGATTATTGGTAAGTTTACAGAAGGATAAACTAATTTTGAAAAACTCCTTGGTATTCTGAGAAACTCCCTAGAAAAGGAAGGTCTTGGTTATAATGGAAAGGATAACATAGAACAGAGACACCTTTATATGAGATATTTTGTAAAAGAGTCAAAATCATATGTTCCAACTAAAGACGATCATTAAAATATTACTTGATTTAAATGTAAGAAGTTGGGTCACATAAAGTTTGGCTGTCCTTTCAAAAATAAAGATGTCAAAATTAAAAAGTCTAGAAGGTCAAAGGAAAATCTAGTACTAACCCCCATGGACCCAAGAAAATCTGGGTACCAAAACTAGTTATCTGATTGTGTCTTGCAGATATGCTTAAAGTCATCCTCCTCAAAAGACAGATGGTATATGGATAGCTAATGTTCACGTCACATGACCGGAGATGAAGCAAAGTTCACATCCATCTCACCCAAGGATGGAGGATTTGTCACATTTGGGGATAATGCTAAGGGAAGGATCACGAGTGTAGGTAAATTTGGTAACAATTCATCACTAATTATAGATGATATTTTACTGGTTGATGGTTTAAAGCACAACTTATTGAGTATAAACCAACTGTGTGTTAAAGGTTACAAAGTGTCTTTTGAACGTGACAAGTGCATTATTGAACACAAAACTGATAATAAGACACTATTCACTGTTGAGCATTATTAAAACGTATATACCATCAGTTTTGATAACTTAACCTCACAGAGTGTGACATGCTTTTCTGCTATGAATGAAATTAGTTGGATTTGACATAGGAGACTAGGACACGCAAACATGGACTTAATATCTAAACTAGTTAAGGGAGACTTAGTTAAGGGATTGCCTAAGACAAAATTCATCAAAGATAAAATTTGTGAGGCTTGTCAACTAGGAAAACAAGCAAGAACGAGCTTTAAGAAGAAGAAAGAAATCTCCACTACTAGGCCACTTAAAATGCTACACTTAGATTTATTTGGTCCAAACCCAATTCAGAGTTTAGGAGGAAAATCATATGCATTCGTCATAGTTGATGATTATTTAAGATATACATGGGTACTATTCTTAGGTGACAAAGATGAAGCATATGAACAATTCATAAACCTGTGCAAGAAAATCCAAAATGAAAAGGGATATACTATCACTAAAATTTGAAATGATAGGGGTAAAGAATTTAAAAATCAAGACATGGAAAACTACTGCAATTCATTAGGAATAACTCATAATTTTTCCGCTCCTAGAACACCACAACAGAATGGTGTAGTTAAAAGGAAAAATAGGTCTATACAAGAAATGGACAGAACTATGCTTAACGAACATAAACTACCTAAGTACTTCTGGGCTGAGGTAATAAATACAGCCTGCTATGTTGTAAATAGAGTTTTGATTAGACCATCTCTAGATAAGACTTTGTACGAATTATGGAATGGCGATAGACCAAACATATCATATTTTCATGTCTTTGGTTGTAAATGTTTTGTGCCTAGAGACAATGAACATTTATGAAAGTTTGATGTGAAATCAAATGAAGGTATCTTCCTAGGGTATGCCTTAAATAGTAAAACCTAGAGTATATAACAAACGAACATTGACCGTTATAGAATCCATTCATGTAGTGTTTGATGAGTCAAATCCTTTCACTAAAAGGACTGATGAAGATGAAATTGAGATAAACAAGGAATTTGAAAAACTGTTTATTGAAAATGAGTCAAAAAAGAGAAATGGACTTAAGGAATCATCTGCTGAAACTAATCAAATTGAAAATGAGGTTAATGAACCACCTAGAGAATGGAAGTATATAAAGAGTCACCGCATTGATCAAATAATAGGTGAACCATTACGTGGAGTAGTCACTCGAGCATCACTTAGGAATATGATTAGTCATTTTGCCTTTCTATCTCAAGAAGAACCTAGGAATGTGACTGAAGCAATTAAGGATGAATCATGGGTGTTGTCCAAGCAAGAAGAGTTAAACCAGTTTGAGAGAAATAAAGTATGGATTCCCATACCTGAGGATAAGACAATCATTGGAACAAAATGGATATATAAGAACACGAAAGATGAGCATGGAATATTTGTTAGAAATAAGACAAGACTAGTTGCTTAGGGATATAACCAGGAAGAAGGAATAGATTTTGAAGAAACCTTTGCACCTTTAGCTAGGATGGAAGCCATTTGAATGCTTTTAGCAATTGCTGCTTTTAAGGATTTCAAGCTATATTAAATGGATGTCAAAAGCGTATTTTTAAATGGCTACATAAGTGAAGAAGTATATGTAAAACAACCCCTAGGCTTTGAAAATCATAAGAATTCAAATCACGTTTATAGACTAACAAAAACCTTGTACGGTATAAAGCAAGCTCCTAGAGCTTGGTATGAAAGGCTAAGCGGTTTTCTATTAGAAAATGGATTTATCAGAGGAAAGATAGATACAACATTGTTCATAAAGTCTAAGAAAGATGACATTCTCCTAGTTCAAGTATATGTAGATGATATCATATTTGGAGCCACAGATAAAGACTTGTGCAATGAGTTTGCAAGCACTATGCAGAATGAATTTGAGATGAGCATGATGGGTGAACTAAATTTCTTCCTAGGACTTCAGATCAAACAAGCAAAATAGCGAATCTTTATAAATCAATTGAAGTACATTAGAGATCTACTTAAAAAGTTTAATATGGAAGATGGGAAAATACTAAGAACACCTATGAGCCCTTTTTTGAAATTAGATAAAGATGAACAAGGTATACCAATAGATGTCAAGCTATATCGTGGAATGATTGGTAGCTTACTATATTTGACTACCAGTAGACCTGTCATAATGTTTAGTGTATGTTTGTGCGCAAGATTTCAGGCTGTACCAAAAGAGTCACATTTGTTAGCTGTCAAACGAATACTTAGATACTTGATAGGAACCGTGGAACTTGGGTTATGGTATCTTAAGTATACATCTTTTGAGATTATTAACTATTCATATGCTGATTTTGCTGGTAACAAAGTGGATAGGAAGAGCACGAGTAGTATTTGTCATTTCTTAGGACATTTGTTAGTTTCTTGGTTTTCCAAGAAGCAGAATTCAGTTGCTCTTTCCACAGCTGAGGCAGAATACTTAGCGGTAGGTAGTTGTTCTGCTCAAATGTTATACATGAAGCAATAACTGAGGGATTTTGGATTAAGTAATGAAACAATTCCTATAAGATGCAATAGTACGAGTGCAATAAACATCTCAAAGAATCTTATATTACATTCACGAACTAAACATATAGAAATACGACATCACTTTCTTCGTGATCATGTGCAAAAATAGGATGTGACACTTGAGTTTGAATGCACGGATGAACAATGGGCAGACATATTCACGAAACTACTTGCGGAGGATAGGTTCATACAAATTAGGCGTGAATTAGGCCTGATGCATAGTCGAGAGGTTGCCTAAAATTATATTAGATGACATAATTTAGGGGGAGTAACATCACTTAATATTCAAAATTGATTAAAACTTTCACTTTCAGCTCATTTGTCACAATCGGTATAACATTAGTTAACATTTGGTATTAACAGTTGGTATCACATTTGTTAACATTTGGCATTACACTCACATCATAATAAGAGTTTATTGACTTGCACATGTTAATCATCACATAATCTTTGAAATTTGCCACACTGTGTATATTTACAATACAATTTACATTCAACAACACAACTTTATGCATTAGTAAGGGGGAGAAGTAAAATTTTTCAAATCTAATGGTTGAATAAGTTCAAAACTTTAAGACTAAACAGGGGAGAAGTGTGATGACCCAAAAATATATATACGATTAAAGCACAATAACAATAAAATAATAAAAATGGTCACTAAGTTAATATCAATACAGAAGTGTTTTTCTGTAGGACCCTTGATTCCATGTTTGATGCCTAAAAAAGACCTTATCTTAGCGAGTGCTCGGAGACCATTGCGACTAAGTCGCTCCCTGGAGGTCGGCTTGGTCAAAATGGAATTTTATAAGATAAAACAGGGTAGACACTGTTTGTATACATAAATAAGTATATAAAATAATGTTTTGACTGATATAATTTGTAGAAATATATGATTAAATAATAATAATACGGGTATCCTATGCGGGGCCCACAAGACCATGTGGGGCCCGCATAAGTCTCGAAGCCATGCGGGGGTCCACATGAGTCTTGAAGCTGTGTACGTTTAATAAAACCGTGTGAGAACTATTAGAGTTACGTAGGACCCACTTAGGTCTCAAAGTTGTATGGGGCCCACAAGACCAAGTGGGGCCCACATGAGTTTTCAAAAATCAAATTTAATTCTTTTTTAAGAATAAATAAATACTAAAACATAACTTAAAAGTAATAACAATGATAATAATAATAATGATTTTAAAAAAATAAAATAATAAAATAATTAATTAACTAATTAATTAATTAATTAAGTAAGTAATTAATTAAAAATTTATTTAATGGGAGTGGTGGCAAGCACTCCCACGTGACGTCCATCCCCATCTCATACTTAGCCCATAACTAGCCCATCCCATGCCCATTCCTTAATTTTAAAAAAATTATAATTTCACCCCTCTCCCCACACTTTTACAAATTTCATTTCTTTCCCAAAAGTTTCTTATAAATAGGAAGCTCTCAACCTTTATTTTTCAAAAAAATTTTCAAAGGAAGAGAAGTATTAGTGAGTGAAAGAATTAGTGGTGGAGAGAGAATTTTTGAGTAAGCTATCACTCACCCACTCTTTCTGATCTCATTTCTTAGAGATAGTCATTGTGTTCATATCACAAGGTGAAAGAAGAGGTAAGTAAATTTGATTATGTTAGGATTTTTATTTAAAATTTATATCCAAGTTTATTTATAAGTAAATTTCGATTATGTTAGTTTCATAAAATTTTCCTGAGTTTATTTTTTTTCGCATATTTAATTATACCAGTTTTATTTTTAATATACTTACATTTATTTTTAGGTTAAGAAATGTTCTAATCCACTCGGGTAATTTTTAACATTTCTTTCTATTCAAAAATAAATAATTAAATATTTTTAACACAAAAATTGTGTGGCATGAGTTTATTTTTACGTTACATGTTTCATGAAAATATGAGTAAAGATGAGATTTTCATGATATTATTTTAAATTGCATAAATTATAATAAGATGATTTCAAAAACCCTTATGCCAACGAAAGTTCAAAGTTACAGATGCTCGGTACCACAACTTAAAGTTTAAACGGATTAGAGTACACCCACACTATTTACAGATAAGTTATTTATGTTAGTGGATTTCTTCTGAGTGCACACTTGGTTCCGGACCAAGACTTAATAAGGAAAATCTCACTTAATGTTTACGTACGTTGATTTAGTTTAGTCGGCCAACCAGTTAAGTCCAGTCTTCGAACCGCACAACCCAGTCATGGGGATAAACATGACTTACGGCTAACAGGCCTAAGGGTGGTTTTTACAATATATGTTTATACATATTTAATTACGTGTACAAAGTTATTGATGATTTAAAGGAAAAGTATAAGTTTACATGAAAAGGGTTATTCTTGACGATCTAAAGAAAACGTATAAGGAAAAGTATATGTATGTATATCATTAAATATTTTTATAGTTTTAAAGTTAAAAGTTTAATTTAATAGTCACAGTATATGGTTACTAAATTTTACTATTATAGTTGATGGTAAAGTTTTATGCAGAAATTTTTAAATTTACATTTATTTTAGAAGCAGTTTTGAAGTTATAGTATTAAATATTGTTTTACGAAATTTTTAAAAAAACTCATTTTGGCCACACACTAATAATAATCTTATTTACTTACTGAGTGTCATCTCACCCCAATCATATTTTTACATTTCAAATAACTCTAAATGACATATCGGAAGTCAGGCATAGCAAGCATACGGGTGGGAATAGAATAGAAAAATAAAGTTTGATTAGAAATATTAGTATGATGTCAGATATTTATGCTTTTGTAATTTTTCTTCTTTTAAAATAAATGATTGTAATATGGATAATTAGCGCTCTAATTTAATAATAATTGAGTTTATTCACTTCCGCTGTAAATCTATGGTAAAAAGTAAACATCCCAGATCCTTCAGGGTCGGGGTATTACAAGAAGAGTATAAGGTTCTGTCCACTTATATCTAATTATTATATACACCTTTTTGTTGATGTCAAAAGGGGGAGAAAAATCAGGAGCAAAAATTGTTGGCAAAACTAATAGTGTAAAGAGTGAGAAAAATCAGGCTATAAGAGAAGAATCGGAATATAGCAAAAGTAAAAATGGGAAAAAATGGTTTGGAAAAACTAATTGTGTATGAGCATGAACATATCTTATTCAACATGAGCATATTTCATTTGTTGAATATTTGATGCATTATTTGAAGGGGAGCCTTGTTAGGCGTAACTCACTTTATATTTTTGTTCGTGTATTTGTCATCATAAAAAATGGGGAGATTGTTGACTCTATGAGTCCAATCCGGTTTTGATAATGACAAATCACTTGGTATTTGATCTGTGCATTGAGATTGTGAACAGAAACAATATATAGCATGCATGGAAGGATGAAAAATCATGGAAGACATGAAGATCGAAACATACATATCTTGACACAATCCATGGAACTAAAAGAGTAGAAGAATGAAGATCCAAGCGGCAAAGTTCAAGATCGTCATGGAAATGGGTACTTAGAACTAATGTACTTGCATATTTGATATGATTTAATTTGAGGCTCAACATACTCTAGACTGACCGTAGGACTCATGCATCTCATGAACATCATTAGGGGACATACATGGACTTAGAGATATTTTAAAACCCCAAAAAATGTTTTATAAAAAAGCCAAGAAAAAAAGCAAAACAGATTTTTCAAATTAAAAGAGAAAATCTAGGAATTGGTCAGTTCAGAAGACTGAACTCCATGTTCAGTCGTCTGAAGATGTCACTTCAAAAGACCAAAGTTAAGCTCAGTTGTCTGAAGAATTTCTTCAGAAGATTGAAGATTAAGTTTAGTCATCTAAAGAATTAATGGTAAAACACAGAACCTGGCAGAAGCACCTCATAAGACTGAACTCAGACTTTAGTCGTTTGAACCCGACATTTTAGAAGATTGAACCCTAACCTAGTCGTCTGACCCCATGTCCAGGTTAATTTTTTAAAGCTCCAAGGAACTTCAGTCATCTGGGCCTTAACCCTCAGTCGTCTGAACTTGCGGGAAAGTTTAAAAATTTGATTTTTAATGAGGGAACACACGAACTATTTTTTGATCCAACAGTTAAGATTGATTCTAAGGGTAAGTTACCTATATATTCAACACCTAAACCCTATTGCCCCAGACTTTTGGAATAGAATTGAGAGACTTGAACATATTGCAATACGTTGCCTGCACACCAACTTATACTCATCAAGCTTGGGCAAATCATTAGGAAAAACAAAGGGATTTCATTTACACATCTTGATTTCAACTTGGTATTGAGGTTTGGTAAATCGATTTGTTATTTTCAAGAGCTTCTCATCTCATCATCTATTATTGAATATTATTAGAGAGATTGATCTTGAGTGATCATATACATATAGAGATTGTTTTGAAAAGATCATTATTTGAAAATGGTTTTGTTATTGGTTAAATAGCTTTGAATCAAGTGTGTATTTAGTTGAAGGCTCTATATTTTTTATATCTTTAAACCACTTGATTGAATATCCTTAGGTTTCATAACTATATATTTTATTGAGGGATATTTACTGAAAAATCTTATATTAGTTTTTTATCTTTGGAAATCATATTTTATATATATATATATATATATATATATATATATATATGTATTTGCATATTACAAAGATCATTGTGTGATGGAATAGTTGAAAGAAAGTTGTTGATTTTGATTGATATAATATTCAAGACAAAGTTTTTGAATAAGTTCACATTAGATATATTTGTGCATTTTCGCAAAGTAGAACCCTTATATTCTCTAAAGTTTTTACATAAATCATTACTTAGGAGATTTGATAAAAGGGAAATTGGTTGAAGCATTTCATTCATATAATAATTGTATTGTTTCATTCATACTGAGCTTCAAGTTTTATCATATGTTTATGTGATAAGTTTCAATTGTACTCACTAGCTTTGTTAGAAATGAATCTTGAGTTGTTTGAGGTTGTGAATCGGGTGAGGAGGAAATTGTACCTCTTGTAAGCAGCGGATGTAAGGGAAACTCCATCCCAATATAAGGAGTAGGGATTTTAGTGGAATCCTTGAGTGGGTTGTTTAAGGCGAGGACGTAGGCCGAGTTGGCTGAACCTCGTAAAAACGTTGTGTTTGTATTCTCTCTCCTTTCACTTCTTCCATTTTTCCGCATTGCATTTCATTATTTATTTTGTATGTGTGTATGCTGAATAATCTCACACGGACTTGATAAGTAATTTATTAGATAGTGAAATAGGGACTAAGTGGTAAATAAGTTTCAAGGAATTTTAAAATACCCAATTCACCCCCCTTCTTGGGATTATACCTAAATCAACACACATCCATTGTTAGATTAAATCCATACACACTCAAACCAGCACACACACTGACACGCCCGTGCAGACACACACACTCACACAGCCACACTCACTGAGACCCACGTACGCACTCGCACTGTAGAGACCCAAACTCGTATAAGCTGGGTTCGTTGACAAAGAGTCACATTCGTTGACGAAGTCCTTCAAAGCCTCATAAAATAAATTCAGAGCCTCGTCGATAAGAAAATATCAAGCAGATCATAGAAATATCCAGAACTTGGACTCGGCGACGAAGGGATGGCCTTGTCAACGAGTTGGACTTGATTAAAGGCTCTATAAATATCCATCTTAGTTGCTTCGAAGCTAAGTTTCTTCCCAAAAGCTCTCTCTCTCTCTAAGATTCTTCGCCATTCGACGCCCGTTTCTAAAAACGGAAGTTCCTATAGAGATCGGAGGAGGAAGTTCTACAACTTTAGTGGATTGAATCGTTATTTTGAAGATTTTTGGGTTTTCCCAAAAATCGACGTAGGGATCTGATTTCAATTTTTATTGGATATTAGGATAGTAGTTGAAATTATAGTAATGTTATGTTCTGTGGTTTTAGGTTTCCAGGATCCTGAGTTGTTGGTTTGGATCGGTTTTGTACGAAGTTTTGTTTCGAGTTTAAGGTAAGGGGAAATTAATTACAACAGCATTTTTGGAAAACTAAACCGCTAAAAATCTAGTTTATATTTATATGTATGATTTAACTACTTATTTGCTAAATTCTGCTAAGTAGAAATGTTGGTTTTATGATTTTACAGCTTTTGGTAAAAACGAGGATTTTGGCATATGATCTCCAAATCTTATGAAAATTACTTATTTGCATTTATATTGTAATAGGAAATGCTTGAATCCTTTACTTTTCTTTTTAAGTGATGGTTATTGGATTTATATCATTTAGCGGATTTTTGGACTAAACTCGTGTGACATATGTTGAAATGGAAATGTATCAATTTTCTATACTATTGATATAGATTATGGTTCAGAGTTCCAATTTTTTATACTAAAAATGTGGAAAATAGAGGCCGGTTATACACCGAGGTGTATATATGTAAAAAAGGTAAACCAAGTGGATAGGCGCCGGTTTGAATTCGATGTGATTATCTGAATTTATGAAAATACTGGAATTGCACAGGTTACTATATTTTGCTATAAATTGTATATATGATAAATGAAACCACAACTTGCAACCAAAGGAGTTGAAAGATACTCCAGTAATAGGGGTTGAAAATACTCCAATGTAAGAAGTTGAAAAAGCTTCATTAATGGAGTTGAAAGATACTCCCAATGGCAGGGAAATTCCTCAGCTGGAAGGGTACAGTGCAACCACTCCTATTTAAAATCAGTGTGGGTACATAGATAGTCAGCTAGTAATAGTAATGAAACCACTGGTGAAATAATAGACCAGATGGGGGCAGTCGGACTATATTAGATACTCGACAAATGTCTGCACGAACAAGGCATTGTTAGAGATATCAATGCACAACTCGTGCCACGGGGTAAATAGGCAATATATGTATGACAAGCTGGTTGTTGTTCTAATATTCATATGATGATTTAAATACTTGATGTGCAGATAAATGTTATATGTTATAGTATTATAAAAAAATGTTTCAAATGTATGAATTTGTATGAAAATGTGCATATATGCAGTCACATACTGTTGTAACATCTTCTTTCTTACTGAGAGGTGTCTCACCCTATCATACAACCTTTGTTTTCAAGTCCATCAGTATGTCGGTCCTAGTAGCCAAAGGGACTGGGGAGATCGTAAATTTTGGTTTAGCTTACGTAAGCACTCGAATCATGTATTAAACTTAGATGAAGGTTCTTTCAGGAGGATTGTAATAACACGATTTATTCTATGAGTGGATTTATGTACTTGTGGATGTAATAGAAAACTCTGGTATAAGTCTAGCAGAAATCTCAATGGATGTTTATGTTTTTCTGCGACATTTACATTGTAATTATGTATGATTTACACCCGTAGGTCCCTATTTAGGGCGGGTTGTCTATGTATCTAGAACAAGTACAGGAATTATGTATGAGTGAGTGACACCTGGGTCCATATAAAGGGTCGAGTCATTACAGTTGGTATCAGAGCCCATAGCCAGTCGGAAGTATGATTTGATTCATTTTGTCTAGTTAGGGATATATGCAGAACTTAGGATTTTAGTTTTGATAGTTTAGAATGTACCAAAGTATAGGACAAGGATAAGACCTTGGATTTTGCTTTGTATATTTGGAGATGAAAATTCATCAATAGACTTTTGTATTTTTCTGGATCAGTCGAAAGGTTCAGAAAATTACAACAATCCATTGACGGTTTTGTTTCCTAGTAGAAGGGTGGAATTCGAGTTCAAATGATAATGTCAAATTAATGGAGTACGTCAATATTGGGGATATGAATTTAAGGGATTAAGTCTATAACATGATAGTATCAGTCAATTCTTAGGCTATGATCTTTTTAATGGATTCTTGTAATTATTTCCAAGATGGAATCTAGGGATATCACTGCTAACGTGGGAGGCAGTAGTAGTGAGGGTGTCGGCCCTGAGGCTGGTAATGATTCCACTAGTGTAACGACCCAAAGAATAATGGTATTTAAATAATAAAAAGAAAGGGAAATGGAAACTGAAAACAGAAGGAGACAGTCGACTTTGTAGACAAACGCTTTGTGTTCATCGATGACGTTGCATTTTGGAAAGGATAATCCCGAGGAATTTTTCAACTCCTCATTGATGAATATAGGGGACTCGTCGATGAGGGTATAACAGGAGCTCGTCGATGAGGTTAGGATTCGTTGACGAGAAGATACCGAGAGAGAATTTGTGGAAACCTGAAATTCGTCGACAAGGGTTGAAGTTCGTCGACGAACTTTGTATAAGATTCGTCGACGAGGTGACGTGGCTCGTCGATGAATCCCACAGTATAAATAGGGATTAAACGTGATTTTCAGTCATTTTTCCTGCGCAGAACTTCCCTCTCTCTTACCCTTCGGTTTCTTCTCCTTCTCTCTTCGATTTCGGGCCGAATTTCCACCAGTTCGATGATCTGAAGCCACCACGATGCTCCTAGGAAAGTTCTCTGTAAGTCTCCCAGAGCAGATCGTTGGTGGGGTTGAGTTGGAAACCATCCCAAATCCAAGGTAAGACTTTCTACTCAGTATTTGGTTATTTGACAGTTGTAGGAAGTGTTATACGCATAGAAATACTAAACTTTAGTTCTGGGGAATGCTGTTTCCAAGGTGTTGAGTTGGGAACCCTACGGGTGCAAGACATATTTTCTTAGGGGCTTTTCAAGAATCAGGTAAGGGGATAAACTAAGCTAGTATTTTATGAAAAATATGTATATTGTTATAGCATTTGATTTTAGGAAAATAAATATATTTATATATGATTTATATTTGGGAAAATGCTGTTGAAAGTGATGATATGTTAAATATACGAAAAACCTGTTAGTGAGGCATGAGTAGAAGTTGTTATGAAATACTGTTTTCTAGGGATGTGTGAATGATACGGACTATTTATAATGGAAAATCGGTGTATGGGCCAAGATTTTGATATATTTGCCGACTTACAGGCCGAGCTATGGTAAAATGTGTAATACTGGTGTACGGGTCGATGATTTTCATGATATAGGTATATATGCAAAATGATATGATTGATTTGATAATTAATGATATGAGATATCTATGTATCACAGTTTTAGTATATGTTATATGATATCAAAACTTGGTTGGCTTAGTCTAGGCTAGCGCTTGCACCGTACCGTTGCTATGTGTCCATGGTCTTCATGATCATGATATCTGTGTTAATGCCACTGTACGGAGTGGTGTGAGATTGGATGGTCAATGTGGTTTTTAAGAAGTGTGTGAGCGCCCCTGGAGTACGGACCAGGTCTGGCAGACCCATCAGACTTACAGACTGTACTTTTGACTTGGCAGTGGTTGGCTAACCATTGTCAGGTCCCACCTTCGGGCCGCACAACCCAATCATGTGGGGGTAATACATGACAACAGCCAGCTAACCTACTAGGATTTTTTTTGTATTATTATTATATGAGATGAAATATGTTATGAAAATGCAGTATGTTCTGCCATGTTTTGATGATATATATGTTTTCCCAGATTTAACGAAACAGTTACTAAATATGTTCTATATGGTATATGTATAACACAAAATACTCATGTTGCCACACACTGGTATTAGTTTATTTCCCTTACTGAGAGGTGTCTCACTCCAAAATTTTATAAACTTTTCAGGAGCCCCAGGTACGAGAGCAGGACAAGCCTCGCTGATCTAGTATTATTTGTCTGCCCTCTTTGAAGGGTAAGTGTTAGTAGGGACAGTGGGATTTTTTGGGAAATGTCCCTAGATCTTGTTTTTGGGATGTATATACTGAAATACAGTGGTTATAGTGACTCTGGTATTTATGGTAATGTGATGGATGTTTTCATATTTATAATATTGTGATTGTATGTTTCCTGCTACTTAGGCTTCTGTTATGTGTTCTGATGTATCCTTGGTACCCACGGGTCCAGGCGAATTATGATCTATTAAGTTGGGATTTGTGATATTAATTTTATTATAAAAAAAATGTGGAAATTAGGCAGGTCGTCACAGTTTGGCATCAAAGCCTAGGTTGTTAGGTTCTGTAGACTTTAGAATGAAGTGGAAATAATACCAAATTTTAGGATATGATTTAAGGTTGTTCTACAATCTAGAGGTAGGACTTCCGTGGTAGTTTCTGTGTTTTTCCTGGGATAACGATTTCAGGAAAACCACAGTAAGCTATTGTTGGGTTGTGTTCCTAGAATGTAGGACTGGGGATTAGAAATGAGTTAGAAATATTGAGATAAGTGGTGAGGATAGGTGGGTAAATTTTGAGGACAGGATTACTGAGTTGTAACTGCTATTTTTTATGATGGATTCAGGAGGAAATAGTGCCCTTGCGAGTGGCAGTGATAGAGCAGGACCATCAAGTGCAGCTGAGATCGACTCTGATGCGATATTATGTAGCGTGGCTCAACAGGATATGGCTAAGATCGCTAGGAGCTCGAGGGAGCAAAGTGGTCCATCTGCAGGCCATGGGTGTACTATAGAGAAATTTCTGAAGATGAATCCTCCAACGTTCTCAAGTGGAGTTGATCCTGCAGCCGCTGCAGTGTACTGAGGAATAGAGGGTCCTCTTTTCCACCTATAGAATGATAGGAGAGCTCGAGAGGTGGTGGACTGCGGTGAGACTATTGGAGTAGTAGACGGTGGCTTCGATAGCCATGACATGGGACCGGTTTAAAGAATTGTTCTTTGATAGGTATTTTTCAGCTACCGTTAGAGATGCTAAAGTAGAAGAGTTTCTGAGTCTGAAGTAAGGACAGCTATCCATTCAGCAGTATGCGATGTGTTTCATCGAGCTCTCTCGTTTCGCTTCGTATATTGTTCTTGATGAAGTAAAGAAGGTGAGGCAGTTTGAGAAAGGCTTGAGGTGGAGTATATTCAAGCAGGTGGTGGTGTTGTGGATCCAGGACTTTGCTAAGTTGGTTGACAGGGCGGCCTTGGCAGAGACTGGTGAGCTTCCTGATGCAGAGGAGCAAGGACAGAGGAAGATATCTGCATCTACTAGCTACCAGCAGGGTCATAGACCAGGTCAGTGGAGGAGAGGAAAGTATGGTAGAGGGCAGAGATAGGAGATGGGAGGACGCGAGGTGCAAATAGGGCAAGGTCCTCCAGTCTGTGAGACTTGTGGTAGGAGACACTGGGGAAAGTGTTGAGCATGAGGGGTGGTGTGCTATCTCTGTGGTAGATCGGGGCATATGGTACGAGACTACCCTACCCCACCAGATGTAGTTCCAGCTCCTAGACAATATAAGGGAGGTTATCAGGTGCCACGTAGGGGCCAGCAGAGGAATGCGGCTCCAGCCAAGGTGTTTACTCTAACGCCGAGTGAGGCTGAGACAACAGGTGACATGGTGACAGGTATGGTTATTATACTTTCTTTTAAAGTTATTGCATTGTTTGATTCAGGAGCTACACACTCGTTCGTGTCTTCGGGGTGTGTTAAATTATGTGGGGCTGAAACACAATCATTAAATGTTGAATTGTTGGTATCTACATCGATTGGGTCAGTAGTGAGGTGTAGTAGGGTGCTCCGAGGTTGTCTAGTTGATATTCAAGGAAAGACTTTGTCTGCTGATCTAATAGTGCTAGACATGCACGGGTTTGATGTTATATTTGGCATGAATTGGCTAGCAGTTAATTTTGTCAGCATAGATTGCCGAGCATGAGAAGTAATATTCAAATCTCTGGGGGAAGCAGAATTCAAGTTCGTAGGGTCGTGAGTGCAATCCCCGCCTCATCTAGTTTCAGCTATTCAGGCCAGAAGACTACTGTTGAGTGATTGTCAGGGGTTTGTGGCTGTTGTGAAGGCGATGTCAAAGAATGAATTGAAACTTGCTAGCACGCCTATAGTAAAGGAGTTTACAGATGTTTTCCCAAATGAGTTACCAGGCTTGCCGCCCGATCGTGAGGTAGATTTCCCTATTGATCTACCTTCCGGTATAGTGCCGATTTCTAAAGTACCTTATCGAATGGCACCAGCAGAATTGACAGAATTGAAGAATCAGTTGCAAGATCTGCTTGATAAGGGCTTCATACAACCCAATGTATCTCCGTGGGGAGCTCCAATTTTATTTGTGAAGAAGAAAGACAGGACTATGAGGATGTGTATAGACTATAGGGAGATTAATAAAGTGACAATCAAGAACAAGTATCCTCAACCCCATATTGACAATTTGTTTGACCAGCTCCAAGGTACATAGGTGTATTCAAAGATTGACTTCAGATCCGGCTACCATCAGGTAGAAGTGAAAGCAAAATACGTCTCGAAGAGGACCTTTAGGACCAGGTACGGGCATTACGAGTTTCTTGTTATGCCGTTTGGTTTGACGAATGCTCCTGCGTTATTTATGGAGTTGATGAATAGAGTCTTCCACCAATACCTAGACCAGTTCGTTGTTGTTTTTATTGATGATGTACTGGTCTATTCGAGAAGCTATAAGACACACTTAAGGCAGGTTCTGTAGACACTTCGGGAAAAGAAGTTGTACGCCAAGTTCAGTAAATGTGAATTCTGGCTTGAGAAGGTCGTGTTCTTGGGGCATATTGTATCTGGAGACAGTATTTCTGTGGATCCTAGCAAGATTGAGGCGGTAGTGAATTGGGCTAGACCAAGAAATGTCCGGGAGATCAGAAGTTTCTTGGGGCTAGCTGACTATTACCGCCGTTTTGTTAAGGGATTCTCAGCTTTGTTAGGACCTTTGGCACGACTGACGGGGAAGAATGTCAAATTTGAATGGGACGACAGCTGTAAGCAGAGTTTTCAAGAACTGAAGCAGAGGTTAGTCACAGTGCCTGTATTGATCATCTCGTCAGGGGGTGAGGGTTATACTATCTACAGTGCGTCCTTGAAGGGACTTGGTTGTGTATTGATGCAGCATGGTAGGGTAGTGACGTATGCGTCCAAGCAATTAATAGAATATGAAAAGAACTACCCTACACATGATCTTGAGTTGGCTACAGTGGTATACGCATTGAAAATTTGGAGAGATTACCTGTACGACGAGCAATGTGAGATTTTCTATGACCACAAGAGCTTAAAGTATTTCTTCACTTAGAGAGAATTGAATATGAGGTAGAGAAGGTGGTTAGAGCTAATTAAGGATTTTGATTGTACCATCAGTTACCACCCTGGGAAAGAAAATGTGGTAGCTGATGCATTGAGCAGGAAGATTGCGAGCCCAATGTTAGCAACTATGGAGATCTAGCATCCGATTATAATGGATCTAGAGAGATTCGACATTGAATTAGTTGAGAGTGGTTCTCAGGCTCACATTGTCAGTTTAGTGGTGCAGCCTTTTCTGTAGGAGAGAATTAAAACCGCCCAGAAGGAAGACCTAGAATTAGCAGAGGTGATAGAAAGAGTACAAAGTGGTTAAGGGGAGGAATTCAGTATTGCAGATGACGGAGCTTTGCGGTTTCATTCCAGATTATGCGTTCTTGCCGATACTAAGATCAGGAAGACTATTTTAGAGGAGGCTCACAGATCTTTATATACAGTTCATCCTGGCAGTACGAAGATGTACAGATAACTGCGAGAGTCCTACTGGTGGAGTGGTATGAAGAGAGAGATTGCCGAGTATGTAGCGTAGTGTCTAATGTGCCATCAGGTAAAGGCTGAGCACCAGAGGTCGGCAGGGCAATTGCAGCCGCTATTTATCCCAGAGTGGAAGTAGGATCATATATCTATGGACTTCGTGTCAAGATTGCCGATGGCATCGCATGGCCACAATCTGATTTGGGTGATAGTAGACCGGTTGACTAAGTCCGCCCATTTCCTCCCTATCAAGATCAGCTATCCCCTCAGCCGACTGGCAAAGATTTATGTCCAGGAGATAGTTCATTCTCATGAGATGCCAGTATCCATAGGGTTAGATCGGGACCCACGTTTCACGTCACGGTTCTGGAGAAGCCTGCAGGGAGCACTAGGGTCTCAATTGTCATTTAGCACGACATTCCATCCTCAGTCAGATAGGCAGACTGGGAGGACGATATAGACATTAGAGAATATGCTCCGTGTTTGCATAGTGGATTTTGGTGGTAGTTGGACCCAATTCATGCCACTAGTAGAATTTGTGTATAATAACAGTTATCAAACCAGTATTAGCATGGCACCGTTTGAGGCTTTATACGGTAGGAGATGCCGTTCTCCTTTATTTTGGGATGAAGTGGGTGAGCGGCGAGTAGTGGGGCCAAAGCTTGTACAAAAAGCACGTGATAAGGTTCAGCTTATCAGAGACAGGATCAGTGCAGCTCAGAGCCGATAGAAAAGTTATGCTAATAATCGCTGCAGGAATCTAGAATTTGATGTGGGTAATCATGTGTTTTTGAAGATAGCTCTGATGAAAGGGGTTATGTGACGACCCAAATAAAAATGGAATTTAAATAATAAAGAGGAAGGGAAATGGAAAATAGTAACATCACACTTTGAAAGGAATAACCGAGGGAATCATCAGGGCTTCGTCGACGAATACAGGGGATTCATCGACGAGGGTATAAAAGAATTCGTCAATGAAGACAAGATTCGTCGATGAGAAAATACCAAGAGAGATTTTGAGCCAATTGAATTTCGTTGACGAAATTATTAAAGGATTCGTCGACGAATGACGTGGCTCGTCGACGAATCCCCTGTTCTATAAATATCAAAATCCGAATTTTTAATTTCACCATTAAGCAATCTCTCTCCTCTCTCTCTCTTCCCTTCAGTTCTCTCTCTCTCTCTCATCAATTTTGGGCCATATTTACGTCGGATTGACAATCCAAAGTCACCACGATGCTCCAGGGGAAGTTCTCTCCAAATCTTCCGGAGTGGATTGTTGGTGAGAGCAAGTTGGAAATCATCCCTAAGTTGAGGTAAGACTTTTTAAGTCAAATTTGATCTTATGGTAGTTATAGGAAATGATGTACACGTAGAAATACTGAAGTTTAGTTTTGGGAGTTTTCATGTTCAGGGTATTGATCAGGAAATCCTACGGGTGTTAGACTAGGATATATTAGGGGGCTTTCTTAGTAGCCAAGTAAGGGAATAAACTAAAGCAGTCATTTTTATGCAAATTATTATTATTTATGAGAAAAGTTATTTTTTGGAAAGCATGTATCATATCTATAGATTACGAAGGAAATGTACAGTTGAGAAAAATACAGCTACTATGTCGAAATGTATGTATATGTATGAGATGCCAGAAACTATGATTTTAGAATGCAATGTATGGTTTTATATAGCAAATGTGTGGCATGAATATTATTCTACACGAAAGAATATCATGATATGACAATAATTCGAATAGAATATGTTTTAAGAAACTATGAAAGAATACAATACCATATGATATTAAAAATGCATGATAACTTGATTATTTTCAGAATGATATACATATATGAAATGTTCGGCGCAAGGCTGTATTTATATATGATTTCAGCGTAAGGCCGTATGTATGTATGATTTCTGTGCAAGGCCATATTTATTTATGATTTTGGCGCAAGGCCTTATTTATGAAATGTTCGGTGTAAGGCCGTATTTATGAAATGTTCAGAACAAGGCCGTATTTGTGAAATGTTCGACGCAAAGCCGTAATTACGAAATGTTCGGCACAAGGCCGTAATTATGAAAGATGTTATAATATCACGTATTATATGTTATCAGAACTCGGATGTTAGTTTAGCTCAGTTTCAGGAGCTCGGTACCATAGCTATATAGATCAGATATCTATGTTCATATTAGTGCTAACCACTCCACGAGGGGGTGGGAGATGGATAGTCAATGTGGCTTTCAGTAGAGTGTGGACGTCCACCTAGTAGTCCGGACCAGGGTGTGATGGGCTCATCATACTTACAGACATATTTGACTCAGCAGTGGTCGACCAGCCATTGTTGGGTCCCGCCTTCGGGCTGCACAACCCGTCATGGGGGATAATACACGACATTAACTAGCTTTTCATTCTGGGTATATTTTCAGTATTATTAGCTGTAACAGATGTTTTATATACGTTATGACTTATTAAGAAAATATGAAAGCATGTGATTATTCAGTATGATATGATGAACGTTTACGAAAATATGAAATGTGTTGTATATGTATAATTGCCTTAAATGTTCATTTTGCCACACATTTGTATTTAGTTTATTTTCCCTTACTGAGAAGTGTCTTACCCCCAAACTAAATTAATTTTTCAGGAGACCTTGAGGGACCGGTGGGTCGTGACCGTCGTTGAGTTAGTGATATATTACCCCGTTAGAAGGGTAAGCAATGTACTAGGATCAGAATTATTTTGGTCATGGGATCCTAGGATCCTAGATGTATTTTGAAATATTTTGGAAGAATGTAAATAAATATAGTATTTTTGGAATGTAGATAACTCTGGTATTATGCTTTATGGTTGGATGATTGAGATTTTATGTTTACTGCTGCTTAGGTTTCTGCTGTGATTGATAGGTGTCCCCGTTACCCACGGGTTCGGGTTGACTTTTCCATTTATTATGTTACATTTTATGTTAAGGAATTTGAGGTCGTTACATTTGGTATCATAGCCTAGGATTCTAGGTTCTATAGACTCTAGAGTGTAGTAGTAATTGTCGCAACGTATCAGGAGCGCGTGCGCCCTGAGTGGCGAAATTAAAAATTAATTTTAATTTTCAATTAAAAATATGAATGTCGGAGTCGCCACTAACCTTTTAGTGTGATTAGAACACATGATTACTACCCCGTTACAAGTAGAATAGGCCTACGTTACCAGAGCTGGGGTCGGGAGTTCGGTTATGCAAGGGGAAGGTACGAGCACCCCCTACGCGCCCGTTCTCACGAACGGTACCTAATTAATTTAAAATTATCCCTAAGTTAATTTAAAAAGTCTTTAAGTTACTCTTTTTATGAGTTTATAAATACACATGAAAAATAAATAAATAAATAAATGTAATATATACATATATATTCCCTCAGAGCTTAAGGTACGTGAAGCCCGAAAGCTCATGCCCTAGCATTAAAATCATAGGGATAAAATTAAAAATATTTAATGACAAAAATATAATAATAATAATAATAATAATAATAATAATAATAATAATAATAATAATAATAATAGTAATGATGATAATAAACATAATAATGATAATAATAATAGTAAAATTTGCAATAATAATAATAATAATATTATTATTATTATTAATAGTAGTAATCCCATAGTGATAATAATAAATAATATTAATAGTAACAATATGCACACATTAACAATAAATACATTTTCCAAATATCATAATGGTAACGTAATAATTTCACACATGATAATAATAATAATACACTACAAATAAAAGGTAATAATAATAATCTTCCTAATGGTACACACCCCTAATATCCTATAAATATCTTTACACCCGTATGGAAATAATTAATAAAAGAAATAAACCAAATTCAAAATTAAAACATGGAAACCAATGTAAAGGTAAAGGACTAATGAAATTATGGAAATAAGTTATTGCTGAAAATAATATATACCAATGCAGCATGGTCGCCAAAATTAATATACACCCTAAATAAACAAATATTTAAAAATAAAATGGGTACAATAATAACCAAAAATCCTACATACACACAATAATGAATATGGCCTTAACAAATGCAATTAAAATCCTAAACATTAACCTCATCACATTAACCTTTCCTATTCAAACGCAATCAAACCAAACCTGCATTTTAAACATATCGGGTGAGCACTACATATTTGATAATAACAACAATACCAATATTATGATAACAATAATAGTAACATGTTAATTATATAATAATCTTACCAATAATACTATATAAACAAATATAATACTAATACTAATATAATTAATATAATAATAATGCTAATGATAATAAGCCAACTACATAATAATATGACTAATAATAATATATAAATCATATAGCACTAATAATAACAATACACCTATAATATGATGATAATATTAGAAATAATATACAAACCATATAATAACATTATTGATGGTAATATACAAATAATATAACAACATTATTAATATTGATATTCACATGACAATAATACTATTTCCAGTAATATATAAATAATAATATTATCAACAATAATATACAACTAATAATACTAATACGGTTTATATATATATATATGCATAAGTATACTGTGTGTTTAGTGTGTGTGTGTGTGTGTTCTGTGTATCTGCAGAGGGGCAGGGGACTTACAAAGACTTACCTGGGTGTATGAGGTTGTGGGCGTGACGGAGGAACGCCGGAGACAATGGTCAGAGTTGCTCAGATTGTGATCTGCAGGCTTGGCCAGAGCTGTGGGTATTTGGGAGTGAGAACGCCGGTGGAGATCTGGATGCTGGTGCGGTGGTTCTCGGGCGTGGTGCTTGCTGGAACTGGTTGCAGAGGACTGCGACTGTTGTTGTGCTTCGTATCTTCAGGTGGTTACGTGGCTCGCGGGTTGCTCTGGTGGTGGACAGTCGGCGATGGAGGTGGCGTGGTAGCTGGTGGCTGCGTTGAAGTGGGGTCGTGCTCTGCTGGAGTGAAGGCTGGGCTGGTGCGTGGAGTTGCTTGCTCTGGTGGTTGCTGCAGTGGAGGAATTGAGGGCTGGAGTTAGGAGTTGCAGAGAGACAGGTTGGGGGACTTACAGGGATGTGAACGGAGGGAGGGCGAGATTAAGGGGGCAGAGAATCGGAGAATGAGGCAGTGAGAATGGATTCAAGGTGCACCGGAAGAAGAAGAAGAAGAAGAAGAAGAAGAAGAAGAAGAAGCAAAAGGAGATTTTTTTTATTTTTTTGGTCTGAATGGCTCGCCGGCTGTGCGCTGCGCCCCCCTTTTTGGCTGGGAGAAAGAGCCTATAAATAGGCTATCACCCAAACCCTAAACCTATATCAAATAATAATAATAATAATAATAATAATAATAATAATAAATAATAGTGATAATAATAAATTACTTATAACAATATAGAAAAATAAATAATAATAATAATAATAATAATAAAATAATAGTAATAATAATAAATTACTTATAACAATATAGGAAAATAAATAAATAATAATAATAATAATAATAACAAAGTAATAATAAAAATATATGAAAATAATAATAATAATAATAATAATAATAATAATAATTGTAATAATAGAAAATTAATAAAAATAATAATAAAGTAATTACAATAATAATAATAATAATAATAATAGAGGAATAATAATATATATATGATAATAATATTAATAGTGGTAATAACAATACTAATAGAAAAATAATAATAATAGTGAAAATAATAATAATAATAATAATAATAATAATAATAACAACAATAATAATAATAATAATAATAATAATAGTGAAAATAATAGTAGTGATAATAGATAATAACAACAATAAAAATCATAATAATGATAGTAATAATAAAGTATTAACACTAATAATATATACGATAGTAATAGTAATAAAAATAAAAATAAAAACAAGATATTGGGCCTTGGGCAAAAATAGTGTGTCTACAGTAATAATAGCAGAGTATAGGATAATGGGATTTGAGGTCTGGTTTTGTAGTCTAAATGCAGGACTTTTATGGTGGTTTATGTGATTTTCCTAGGGTGACGATTTCAGGAAAGTCACTGTAAACTATTGTCGGGTTGGGTATCTAGGTTGCAATATTAAACCTTGAATTAAGATCAGGAGAGGTGAATTAAATAGGAGAATATACTATATGAGTTGAGTGATATGTATAGAGAATGAGGTTTTGACTTAAGTTACATGGTTTTCAGGATGGACCTTGGTGGCAATAGTGCCCACGCCAGTGGGAATGAGGGTGCTAGACCCTCAGGCGCTGCGAGTAGTGATTCAAATGCCGTTTTACGCAGCGTGGCACAGCTGGTTATGGCAGAAATTGTCAAGAGTTTGAAGGAACTAGGTGGTCTATCAGCAGGCCACTATAGTTCGATTGAGAAGTTTATTAAGATGAGTCCTCCGGCTTTCTCAGGAGGGACAGATCCTGCAGTTGTTGAAAACTAGGTGCAGGAGATAGAGAAAACATTTACAGTGCTGCAGTGTTCAGAGGAGTAGAAGGTGCTGTTTGCCACCTATAAACTGACTGGGGAGACTGAGAGATGGTGGTCAGTAGTGAGACTTTTAAAGCAGCAAAGGACTATACCTGTGGAAATGATGTGGGAGCGGTTTAAAGAAATATTCTTCGACAGGTATTTTCCAGCCTTTTCTAGGGAGGCTAAGATTGAGGAGTTCCTAAATCTGAAGTAGGGACAGCTGTCAGTACAGCGGTACGCGGCGAGGTTCATCAAGCTATCCCGCTTTGGCTCGTACATTATTCCAGATGAGGTGAAGAAGGTACGACAGTTTGAGAGAGGCCTGAGGAGAGAAATATATAAGCAGGTATTGATTTTGAAGTTGCATTATTTTGCTAAATTAGTGGATAAAGCCACTCTAGCAGAGATTGGTGAGCAGTTGGAAGCTGAGGAACGGAGACAAAAGAAAAGATTCACACCTTCCGGTTCCCAGCAGGGAGTTGGCCGTGCTACGTGGAAGAGAGGTGGCTATTATAGAGACCAGAGATAGGAGACCGAGAATTGCGGTTTCCAGGGTGTACAACCATCTCCAGCTTGCCCATCTTGCGGGAAGAGGCACCCAGGAGAGTGTCATGTCGGGCGAGGTGTCTGCCACAGGTGTGGGGAGCCAAGACATATGATGAGGGAGTGTCCGACACAGATTGGTGCTGCTCCTGCTCCTAGACCTGCACGAGGAGGCTACCAGGCGCCACATGGAGGCTAGTAGAGGAATATGGCCTCAGCCAGAGTTTTCACTTTGACGCCGGGCAACGCTGAGGTGGCTGGTGATGTGGTGACATGTACAATTAATGTGTTTTCATTTAAAGTTATTACATTTTTTGATTCTAGTGCCACACACTCGTTTGTGTCCTTAGGGTGTGTTAAATTATGTGGAACAAAAACACAATCATTAGATGTTGAACTGTTAGTGGCAACACCGACCGGGTCAATAGTGAGATGTAGTAGGATGCTCCGTGGTTGTCCAATTGATGTTCAGGGGAGAATTTTATCTGCTGATTTAGTGGTGCTAGATATGCACGGGTTTGATATCATTTTCGGCATGGATTGGCTAGCAGTTAATTCTGCTATAATAGACTGTCGTGCAAGGGAAGTGATATTCAGACCTCCAGAGAAACCATAATTTAGATTTACAGGGTCACGAGTGCAATCCTTACCTCAGATGGTCTCAACTGTTCAGGCAAGAAGACTGCTCCAGAATGGCTGTCTAGGATTCGTGGTTTTTGTAAAGGAAATGTCAGAAAATGAATTAAAGCTCATCAATACGCCTGTGGTGAAATAATTTACAGATGTGTTCCCGGATGAATTACCAGGTTTGCCGACTAATCATGAAGTAGATTTTCCTATTGATCTACTTCTAGGTAAAGCTCCGATTCCTAAAGCACCGTATAGAATGGTACCGGTAGAGTTGGCAGAACTGAAAGATCAGTTGTAGGATTTGCTTGATAAGGGCTTCATACGACCTTGTGTATTGCCGTGGGGAGCTCCAGTGCTGTTTGTAAAGAAGAAGGATGGGTTTATGAGGCTGTGCATAGATTACAGAGAGATTAATAAGGAGACCATCAAGAACAAGTATCCTCTATCCCGTATCAATGATTTGTTTGACCAGCTTCAAGGTACACGAGTGTATTCCAAGATCGATCTCAGGTCAGGCTATCATCAGGTAAAGGTGAGAGCGGAAGATGTATCGAAGACGGCTTTTAGAACCAGATGGAAGAGCACCGACCTATACCAATAGCGTTGATGTGGGCTCGATTCAAACAGCTCTTCTTTAAATGGTATTTTTTGGCCACAGTTAGAAACGCGAAGATGTAGGAATTCATGAATCTGACGCAGTAATTGCTAACAGTGCAGCAGTATGCTGCCAAATTCCAGGAGTTGTCCCGATTTGCTCCATTCGTGATACTGGATGAAGCAAAGAAGGCCTGGAAGTTTCAAAGGGGACTGAGAAGTGAGATTCGTAAGCATACGGTGATTCTGCAGTTACAAGACTTTACTACGTTGGTTGACAAAGCCACCTTGGTAGAGGATTGTTTGCTTGAGGACACAGAGGTCTAGGTACCGAAGAAAAGGCTAGAGCCTCCTAGTTCTTCATTTGGGGCAAAGCAAGGTAATTGGAAGAAGAATAGTGGTAGTATGTCTCAGAACACCGCACATTTTCAAAGTTGCCCTTCATGTGGAAAGAGACACTCGGGGCAGTGTTGGTTGTCTACGGGGGCGTGTATGTGGTGTGGTAGGCAAGGGCACCAGATAAGAGACTGTCCAATGCAGGGAAATGGTGGAGCCTCGCAGCAGCCATATAGAGAGAATGCTCTGACACAGTGTGGTGGTCAGCAGGGGGTACGGCTCAGGCGAGGGTGTATTCTCTGACTCCTGGTGACGCTGAGAACGTTGGCGATGTGGTCATAAGTATCCTTTGCATGCTTTCTTATAAAGTTGTGGTATTATTTGATTTCGGGGCAACACATTCTTCTATTTCCTGAGGTTTTCTTAAATTGTGTGGAATAGAAGTGCAATTGTTAGATTATGAACCGGTGGTGGCTACACCGTCTGGATCTGTGGTAGGGTGTAGCAAGGTAGTTCGAGACTTCCCAATTTAAATACAGGGGAGGATACTACCAGTTGACCTTGTGGTGTACGACATGGTTGGCTTTGATGTCATTTTTGGGATGGACTAGTTGTCATCTAGTTATACCAGTATTGATTGCCACAAGAGGGAGGTGTTGTTTAGACCGCCAGGAAAGCAGGAATTCTAGTTCCTCAGATCGTGTGTGCGTTCTGCACAACAAATCCTTTCTACTATGCAAGTTAGAAGGCTACTCCTCAAAGGGTGCCAAGGGTATCTGGCGTTTATGAAAGACACGCAAGTAGAAGAACGGGAATTGGAGATGATTAGTGTAGTGTGCGAGTTCCCTGATGTGTTTCCAAAGGACTTGCCAGGGTTACCTCCGGACCGTGAAGTAGAATTTTCTATTGAGTTAGCTCCAGGTACGGCGCTGATATCAAAAGCTCCGTATCGTATGGCTCCAGCCGAATTGAGGGAGTTGAAAGAACAACTTCAGGAACTGCTGGACAAGGGATATATTGGACCCAGTGTTTCTCCTTGGGGAGCACCGATGTTATTTGTGAAGAAAAAGGATGGGTCGATGAGAATGTGCATTGACTATAGAGAGCTTAACAAAGTGATAGTAAAGAATAAATACCCGCTACCCAAGATTGATGATTTGTTTGATCAACTTCAGGGCACACAGGTCTTCTCTAAGATTGACCTACGGTCTGGGTATCACCAACTGAAGGTGAAAGAGGAGGACGTCTCGAAAACTGCATTTTGAACCCGGTATGGCTATTATGAATTTATGGTTATGCCTTTCGGTTTGATTAATGCACCTACAACATTTATGGATTTGATGAACAGGGTCTTCCACGAATATCTAGACAGTTTCATTGTGGTATTTATTGATGATATCCTAGTGTATTCTAGGAGTGTTGCAAAGCATGAAGTTCATTTGAGGCTGGTATTGCAAATGCTTAAAGATAAGGAGTTGTATGCTAAACCGAAGACGTGCGAGTTCTAGCTGGAACAAATTGCATTTTGGGGCACGTGGTGTCTAAAGAAGGTATATCTGTGGACCCATGTAAGATTGAAGTAGTAGTGGACTGGGCAAGACCGAAGAATGTTCAGGAGGTCAGAAGTTTTCTAGGTCTTGCAGCCTACTACCGTCGGTTTGTGGAAGGGTTCTCTAGTTTAGCAGGTCCTTTGATGAAACTCACGTAGAAAAATATGAGGTATGATTGGACGGTTGAGTGCGATATGAGTTTCCAAGAGCTGAAACGACGAGTGGTCACTACTCCAGTTCTGACTCTTCCATCCAGTGACGGTGGTTTTGTTATTTATAGTGATGCTTTGAAAAAGGGTCTTGATTGTGTTCTAATGCAGTAGGGCAAGGTAGTTGCTTACGCTTCTCGTTAACTCAAAGAATACGAGAAGAACTACTCAACGCATAATATGGAGTTAGCAGCGGTAATGTTTGCACTAAAAATTTGGAGGCACTACTTGTACGGTGAAAGGTGTGAGATTTTTACCGACCATAAAAGTCTTAAATACTTTTTCACCCATAAGAAGCTCAACATGAGACAGTGTAGATGGCTTGAGTTGATTAAAGACTACGGCTGTGTTATTAGCTATCACCCAGGAAAGGCTAATGTGGTAGCCGATGCTCTGAGTCAGAAGTCTGTGGATGCGTCGGTTTCGGCAGTGGAGGTTCAGCATCAATTCTGTATAGACCTTGAAAGGTTGAGTTTGGAGGTAATGGAAGGAAATCATCAGGCTATTCTTGCTAGCTTAGTGGTACAACCGACTTTACAGGAGAGGATTTGTGTGGCGCAGAAGCAGGATCTTAAGTTGGTTGAGGTTATGGAAGGAGTTCAGAAGGGGTTAAAGTTGGATTTCAGTATCGCTGGTGATGGGGTATTGAGATTTCGCGGCAGGGTCTATGTACCGAATGATGCCATGATTAAATGGGTCATTCTAGAGGAGGCACATCGTTCACTTTACCCTATACATCCTGGTAGTACGAAAATGTACCAGGATTTGAGGGAATCTTTCTGGTGGTCCAACATGAAAAGAGAGATTGCTCGTTTTGTAGAGCAGTGCCTGACATTTCAGCAAATTAAAGCAGAACATCAAAAACCGGCAGGACCACTTCAGCCACTCGACGTACTTGAGTGGAAGTGGGAACACGTCTCGATAGATTTTGTGGTGGGTCTACCTATGGCGGCACATGGGTAGAATGCCATATGGGTTATAGAGGATCGGCTGACGAAGACTGCACATTTCATTCCAATTAGAGTCAGCTACTCTCTGAATAGGCTGGCAGAACTTTATGTGCATGAGGGGGTACGACTCCATGGTGTCCCTATATCTATTATTTTGGATCGAAATCCGCGTTTTACATCTCGTTTTTGGAAGAGTTTATAGGATGCCTTAGGATTGCGACTGATGTTCAGTACGTCCTTTCACCCGCATACGGATGGACAGTCGGAGAGGACTATTCGGACGTTAGAGGATATGTTGCGGGCTTGTGTACTAGATTTCGTTGATAATTGGATACGATATCTACCACTTGCTGAATTTGCATATAACAACAGTTACTAGGCGAGCATAGAGATGGTACCTTATGAGGCTTTGTATGGTCATAGGTGTCGATCTCCTTTGTATTGGGATCAGGTAGGTGAGCGGTAGATAATAGGTCCAGAATTAATTCAGCAGACCTCTGTAAAGGTCGAGTTGATTAGGGAAAGAATCAAAATTCCTCAGAGTCAACAGAAGAGTTATGCTGATACTCGTCGACGAGAGTTGGAATTCGAGGTAGGAGATATGGTATTCCTGAGAATCGCTCCGATGAAAGGGGTGACGAGGTTCGGGAGGAAGGGACAGTCAAGTCCTCGGTATATCAGGCCTCTTGAGATCCTTGAAAGGAGGGAAAGAAAGGAGGGAAATAAGAGAAGGGGGACGGTTGCGCGAGGGAGGCTCGGGAAAAGTGGGAATTTAATCAGAGAATCAGTGACAAATTTAAAATCGTCACTAAAACTCCTAAAATCGTCCCTAAAAGTCCGTTATTAGTTATAGTTTTATTATCCATCACTAATAATGGAATTTTAGTGACGGTTTAAGAACTGTCACTAATAATCTGCCATTTAAAATTGAAATTTAAAATGTTGTACCAATTAGGGGTGAGTATAATTTGGGGAAACCTGAATTCACCGAATTAAGCAACCAATTTCGATCATCAATTTGGTTTGGTCAATAAGTAGGGTTGGTTCGATTCAGTTACAATTTTACCAATTTTTGGTTCATCAGTTATCAATTCAATTAATATGAATTTTAATTCGGTTAACCAAATTAACAGAATTAAATTCGGTAATTACAAATTGAGTTTATAAAATAAAGCTACTTTGAAGTGTTTTGATAACCATTTAGTCACTAATTTATATTTTACTAATTTTATTAATAAAATTAACATTCATTAGCTACTTAATTAAGCTGAATGATTAGTGATGGTTCTGAAAACCGTCACTGATATAAAGACGTGATACACGATCTTTCTTACTAGACAAGATATATCAGAAACAGTTCCTATCTGTCCACTGCTATGATGATAGTCTCATACTAGCCCATCTGAATTGTAATCATCTTCATAAGCTACCCACCCATGCATGCACCAATATGCCTGCTGCATATGCAGAATCTCATTCCAGCTTAACTGCGGGCGACGCGGACCTCGAATTCATCCACTCAGATGGCTACTGGTAATCTGTATATACGCTTGGTTCACTATCAATGATAGCTCTTCCGTTTTTTTTATCCACTATGCTAAGAACAATCTCAGTCCATGACCACACATATAGATCTTTCCTTCAGATTTGAAATAGGTTGCTTTTATTAGGAAAAGTGAGAGAAGACTTTTAGGACCTGATTCATTGAAGAAACTAAAAATGAGTAATTTCGTGAAGCCTTTGCATATTAACAATACTACAAAGTCTGTCTCAAAGAAACTACAAATTAATTAAAATCTTCCACAAATGATGAAAGTGAGACTTCCTAATCGAGGGAAAAGCTATATAATATGATGTGTAAGGGGTCTGGTCCCATTAAACCTAGGACATGATCTTCTCATTGTATTTTATCTTCAACTCATCCAAATTCTCATTTGTGGTGTCAAGTTTTGCTTGCTATAGTTGGGCAATATTAGCAACTCTTTTTATCTGTCTACTGCTACGAAGATAGCCTCTTAGCTTACTAGCTTTGCTAAATTGTAATCATCTTCACGAGCAACCCACTCATATAATATATGTCGCGACGTCCCAGAGCGCGTGTGCCCCGGGCGGCGAAATAAAAATCAATTTTAATATTTTCAGGAAAAATCATTAAATGTCGGAGTCGCCACTAACCTTTTAGTGTGGTTAGAACACATGATTATTACCCCGTTAGGGGCAGAATGGGTCTACGTTACTAAAGCTAGGGTCGGGAGTTCGGTTACGCGAGGGGAATGTACGAGCACCCCCTACGCGTCCGTTCTTACGAACGGTACCTAATTAATTTAAAATTATCCCTAAGTCAATCTAGTATGCCTTTAAAATTACTCCTCTAGTAAATTTACTAATACACATACAAAGTAGATAAATAATAAAAATAAATAAATGAGTAAATAAATAATACAAAAATATATGAAATATAAATATTTACATATTCCCTCAGAACTAAAGGTATGTAAAGCCCAAAGGCTCATACCCCAGCATTAAAATCATAGGGATATACATACGAAAATACTTAATAAAATAATACAAAAATACTAGAAAGAATAAATATTGTAATACAATAGAAACATAGAAAATAGTAAAAACATAATGATAATACACTACACGTAATAACTATTCTACTATGATAGTGATACATATATATATCTCATAATATTAATAACATATAAATGTTAAGACAATATTTTAAAATTATATATCATAACACGTAAGTACTAATATTGTACAATAATAGTATTATTAGAATGATAATATACCTATATCACACTATTAGTAATAGTAATACACATATAATACTACTAGAATACTAATACACATATACCACAATAATATACATATCTTAACACGTAAATATTAATATTATATGATAATAATACTACTAGACTAATAATACATATATATCATAATTTTAATAACTATACAATATGATAATAATACATTTTAACAAATACATGCAAAAACCCTAATTATAAATAATCAAAACTTTAACATAGCACTAACAAAACCCTAATATTAAGAATAAAGGAAACATTTAAGAACACGCCAATAAATCAAACCCTAAAAGAAACAAACATGGAAACAAATAAGAAGAAATTATGGAACTAGCCAATCCCTAAAATAAATATACAATATATGCAATAATAATTATGGAAATAATTGAAGTCTTACCATTAATATACAATAACAATGTGGAAACAAATTAAACCCTATAATACACACGCAATATATACAATAATAGAAACTATTACACAAGTAATATTACCGGAAGCAATTTAAACCCTAAAGTTAATAAATAAAACACGTTACAATAATTATGGAAATAATTTAAAACCTTACCATTAATATATCATGACAATATGAGAAACCAATGGAACCTTAAATAAAACATATAATGAACAAAGCCCTAAATATACCATTAAAACCTTAAATACAAAATGTAGTAATTTAAACCCTAAATACACAATACCTAAATAACATACCATAGGATAATATACAACAATAACATAGATACAATTATTAATTAAATGCTACAAATAATAATGTATTAATATACATACATAGCATAGATATAAATATTACCTAAATATTACAACAAATAATATACATGTATACATAGCCTATATACAAATATTAATTAAATGCTACAACTAATAATGTATTAATATACATATATACATAGCATAGATATAAATTTTACCATAAATATTATAACAAATAATATATTAACATACACATAGACACAGCCTAGATATAAATATTAAATAAATATTAAAAAAAATTAATATATATATATATATATATATATATATATACATAATACAACAACAATATTATATTAGGATACACACACATACGAATAAAAGAAAAGAAAAAAAAAAAACTAAAAACTTGAACTTTAAGAATTAAAATATATATATATATATATATATATATATATATATATATATATTGTGTGTGTGTGTGTGTGAGTATACTTACTGTGGGTACAGCCGGAACTGGATGAGCAGAGAGGGCTTATACAGGGACTTACTGTGGTTGCAGCGGCTTTTGGGTGTGGCCGAGAGGCAGAGGCTGGAGTTGGGGATGTGCTCGGCCGTTGGTTCTGGTTGATGATGTCTCGGGTCTGCTGGAACTGAAGGGTGGCCGTGGCTGTGCTGGTGGTAGCTGGAGTTCAGCGTGGAAGGAGCAGCAGCAGTTGCAGAGGGGGGGGGGGGGGGCTGCCGGTTGCGGTGGATGACGACGGGATGCCAGAGTTGATGGGATTGGCCGGAATGATTGCTGGGTGGTCTGTGGTCTGTTCTGTTGCTTCGGCTGCGGGAGAAGTTGAAGTTGCAGTGGTGGACTGTGCTGTGTGTGGCCGGAGAGAACGTCGGAGATGATGGCAGGGCTCTGACGGAGCTGCTGGGCGCTAGTGAGAGAAGCAGCGGCTGGGGAAGAGAAGCGCAGGGAAAAGGGGGAAAGGCTTGAGCGATGGCAGCGCGCTGGAGACGGTGAGTTGGCCGGAGAACTGCTGGGGCTGCTGTGAGCTTCTAGTCACCGAGGAAGAGAGAGAGGGATGTGGGAAGATGGACAGTGCTGCGTGAGTGTATAACTCTTGTGTGCGTTGGTGCAGGGTGATCACGACTGGGGGGTGCGTGATGGCCGGAGTGCCGGTGTGGTGTGGCTCGGTTGTGGGTGTGTATGGAGAGAATAAGATGGAGAGAGAGACCCGAGAGAGTGGGCGCCGCTGCTGTTGCAGCGAGAGAGAGAGAGAGAGAGGTTTAGGTTTTTTTTTTTTGTTTGGCTTTTTTTCCTGGCAGTCCCCCCCCCCCCCCCCCCCCCCCCTTTTCTCTTTTTGCTCTCTCTGCATGCCACCCTTATAAAAAAAAATTTAGAAAAAACCCTAAAAAAAAACTTCCTTTTTGATTTTATATTTTATTTTTTTTATGCTTTTATTCTTATAGTAATAATGAAAATGGAAATAATAATAATAATAATTATCATAATAATATAAGTATCAATAAGGTAATAATAATAATAATACTACTAAATAGAAAATAATAATAAATAATTATAGTAAAAATAAAAATAATAAAGATATTATCAGTAAAATAATAATAATACTAATAAAAATAAAGTAATAATACAAATATTAAAAGTAATAATAATAATAATAATAATAATGATAACATTACTAATAAAGATACAGATAATAAAAATAATAATACCCAAAATAAGATACTAATGCTAATAATAATAATAATTATTATTATTATAATTATAATAATAATAAGGTAAAAATAAATAAATAAAAATAATAGTAACAATAGTCCAGAATAATTATAGTAAATTAATAATAATAATAATAATAATAAATAATAAAAATAATTATAAGAAAGTAATAATAAAATAAAATTACTAATAATAATAAAATAACAAAAGGGAACCCCTTGTTCATTTTGGTTAGGGCAAAAATAAGGTGTCTACAATATATATATAGACATTGGAAAAAAGAATGTTGTTTCTCTTTCGTACATCCTATTCCTTTTATTGTACATGATGAACAACTTCAAAAGATCTCTCAAATTAACTCTATTGTGCACATTTGAGAAATCAGTCCATTAATCATTGCAAAACTTCACCACACCTACCTTGGTCTGTACACCGTCATTCCAAAAGGTATAAACTTGAAAATGTTTAAATTTAGAGAATCTTTTCAACCAACATTCACTATATATCAATGATAGATCTTCCATTTTTTTTCGTCCACTATGTTAACAACAATCCCAGTCCATGACTAGACATGTAGATCTTTCCTTCAGATCATTAATTTGAAAGAGGTTGCTTCTATTAGGAAAAGTGAGAGAAGACCTCTTTAGGACCTGATTCATTGAAGAAGTTAAAAATGAGTAATGCTTCCGCGCATTAGCATAATTGTTCTCCTCATCACCCCTTTCATCAGAGCGATCTTCAAGAATACCATACTTTCTACCTCGAACTCTAGCTCTCGTCGGTGAGTATTAGCATAACTCTTCTGCCGACTCTGAGCTGCCTTAATTCTCTCCCTGATTAACTCCACCTTTTTAGAGGTATTCTGAATTAGTTCCGAACCCAGTATTTGATGCTCACCTACCTAATCCCAATACAATGGAGATTAACACCGACGACCATATAATGCCTCGTAAGGTGCCATCTCTATGCTGGCCTGGTAACTGTTGTTATACACAAACTCAAAAAGCAGTAGATACTGTATCCAACTATCGCCAAAGTCCAGTACACAAGCTTGCAATATATCCCCTAACGTCTGAATAGTCCTCTCAGATAGTCCATCTGTCTGTGAGTGGAAGTACGTACTTAACATCAGTTGTGATCCCAAGGCATCCTGTAGACTCTTCCAGAAACGAGACATAAAACGTGGATCTCGATTTGAAACAATAGAAACATGGACACCATGGAGTCGCACAATCTCCTACACATATAGCTCTGCCAACCTATTCAGAGAATAGCTAACTCTGATTGGAATGAAATGCGTAGTCTTTGTCAGTCGATCAACGACAACCCATATAGCATTCTACACATGCACCGCTGTAGGTAACCCTGATACAAAATCTATCGAGATATGCTCCCATTTCCATTTGGGAATGTTAAGTAGTTGAAGGGGTCCTGCTGGCCTCTGGTGCTCTGCCTTAACCTACTGACATGTCAGGAATTACTCTAAGAAATGGGCAATCTCTCTTTTCATGTTCGTTCACCCGAAAGATTCCCTCATATTTCGGTACATCTTTGTACTTCCTGGATGTACGGTGTAGAGCAAATGGCGTGCCTTCTCCAAAATAACCAGTTTAATCCCGGCATCATTTGGTACACATACCCTATTATGGAATCTCAAAATCCCATCACCAAAGATACTGAAATCCGGCTTTAACCCACTCTAGACTCCTTCCATAACCTCAACTAACTCTAGATCTTCCTTCTGAGCTGTTCGGATCTTCTCCTATAAGGTCGGTTGTACCACCAAGCTAGGAAGAACAGCCTAGTGAACTACTTCCACCACTTCTAAGCATAACCTTTCCAGGTCCATACAGATCTGATGCTGAACTCCCACTGCAGAGACTGATGCATCCACAGACTTTCGACTCAAAGTATCAACTACCACATTTGCTTTTCTTGGGTGATAGCTAATGGTACAATCGTAGTCCTTTATCAACTCAAGCCACTTACGCTGCCTTATGTTTAACTCTTTCTGGGTGAAAATGTACTTAAGACTTTTATGATCAGTAAAAATCTCACACATTTCACCATACAGGTAGTTCCTATAGATTTTCAATACAAACACTACAGCTGCTAATTCTATGTCATGTGTTGGGTAGTTCTTCTCGTACTCTTTGAGTTGCTGAGAAGCATATGCAACAACCCTTCCCCTGCTACATTAGAACACAGCCAAGACCCTTCTTAGAGACGTCACTGTAGATAACAAATCCGCCATCCCTAGAGGGAATGGTCAGAATTGGAGCAGTAACTAGTCACCGTTTTAGCTCCTGGAAACTCAAATCACACTTATCAGTCCAATCATACCTCACGTTCTTCCTTGTGAGTCGCGTCAATGGACTACTAAACTAGAGAACCCTTCTACAAAATGACAGTAGTAACCTGCAAAACCAGAAAATTTCTGACCTCCTGAATATTCTTTGGTCTCACCCAATCCATCACCGCTTTTATTTTACTTGGATCCATTGATACCCCTCTTTGGACACTACATGCCCTAGAAATGAAATCTGTTCCAGCCAGAACTCACACTTATTCAATTTAGCGTATAACCTCTTATCCCTGAGCACTTGCAATACCAATCTCAAATGAACTTCATGCTCTGCAGTACTCCTAGAACATATTAGGATGTCATCAATGAATACCACGATGAACTTATCTAAGTATTTGTAAAAAACTTGGTTCATCAAATCCATAAATGCTGCCGATGCATTTGTCAGACCGAATGACATAACCATGAATTTGTAATGGTTGTACCGAGTTCAGAAAGTTATTTTCAAAACATCCTCTATGTAATGACCCGAAAAATAATGGTATTTAAATAATAAAGAAAGAGGGAAATGGAAACGAAAACGGAAGGAGGCAGCATGCTTCGTTGATGACACTGCATTTTGGATGGAATAACCCGAAAGTAATACACAGGGCCTCGTCGACGAACATAGGGAGTTTGTCGACGAGCGCATAAGAGGACCTCATCGACGAAGCTACGCCTCGTCGATGAGAAGATACTGAGAAGACAGTCTGAAAGTTGTCGACGAGGGAGGAAGTTCGTTGATGAAATTATTAAAGGACTTGTCGACGAGGTGACGTGTCTTATCGACGAATCCGACTCTTTAAATAGTGAAAATATGGATTTTAGACGAATTTTCAGTGCAGAAGGGTCTTTCTCTCTCTAAAAACGTCACTCCCTCCTTCTCTCTTTGGTTCCAACCCCGTTTCATGCCGAGTCGACGATCCGAAGCCACCACGATGCTCCTGGCAAAGTTCTCTACAAGTCTGTTGGAGCTGATCGTTTGTGGAGTTGGTTTGGATTTTGTCCCAATCTCAGGGTAAGACATTTTATTCGGTATTTGTCGTTCCTTAAGTTATAAGAAATACTAGACACGAAGAACTACTGATGTTTTGTTATGGGGGATGTGGTTTTCAGGGTGTTGAGTGGAGAACCCTGCGGGAATAGGGCTCGAGTACAGTAGAGACTTTTTAGAGATAAGGTAAGGGAAATATGCTATGCTAGGAATTTTTATAATATTAACAGAGATTTTACACATATGTATATACCAACTTATTGCCTAGTTTTACAGAATATGAGTTTTAAATATTTGTGTGGCCTGATTAGATAATTATTGATGAAGAACTTATACAGTTTCTACAGTATATTATACTATACAGAATACACAGATATAGATAGTATATTACAGTTTTATTCAGATCAGTATGTTATAGTTTTATACAGATCAGCATATTACAGAATTTCACCCAGAATAGTATACTATAGTAGTTTTATACAGATCAGTATATTACAGAATTTCATCCAGAATAGTATATTGCAATTTACTCAGATCAGTATATCATAGCTTTATTCAAAATAGTATATACAGTATTTATAGTTTGCCATGTTTCCTATTACTATAACATACAGAGTATATAGATAGAATATATAAACAAAGTATACATACAAATATACAGAGATAGCATCAAGATGCTACTGATACAGAATATAGAGATTACAGAGTTTATAGTACAGAAAGATAACGTTATGGTAATTTTGGAAACATGATGAAAACAATAAAATAGTATATATGTATATATATAGTATCAGATCCCTGAGGAATGTTTACAGACAGATACATATAAAGAATATAGAGCACGGTACCGTTGCTAGATATAGATAGAGTGCAACCTTATATCTCAGATAGTGTGTGGGTACCGTCAGCCGTGCTCGGAGAGTATGTAGCTCCCCAGTTCCCTAGGTTAAGAGGGCCGATTTAACGAGGTAGCAGCCAGTCCCGAGCCTAGGAGTGGATGCAGTTTGGCCGGACTGAGGTAATGTAGAGTATATTGACTTATCTAGAGGGCCGACCAGATTAAGTCCCGCCTACGGGCCGCACAACCCTGTCATGAGGGGTCAAATCATGATATATAGAGTTCTAGGGATAAAGCACAGATATGTATATGTATACAGTTTTACAGTTTCTAATGAGTATAGTATGATATTAGCAGTATGAAAAGTAGAAAATACAGATGAAACAATTATATTTTAAATTGTGAAAAGAAAGATATGCTTTACAATTTTACTAAGGTATTATAGTTTAGTTGTTATTTAAATAGTATTCTTAACTTAGTTGCCACACACTAGTAATAGCATATTTCCATTTACTGAGCGTCAACTCACCTCATGACTTTAACATTTTTCAGGTGAGCCAATTGGGCAAGCAGATCAGGCTCGCGGATAGAGAGCATATTGATTAATCTGGTTTAGAGGGTAAGTTTGTGTAGGGTTTTGTATTTTGGGACAGATATTTTGGATAGAAATGTATTATATAGTTATGGTTTAGAAATATAGATTCTTGGTATTGTATGATGTGTATGGATGTATGAATTAAATTTCTGCTGCATAGGTATGATTTCATATCTAGATTTACCCCGGTGCCTTCCGAGGCTCGAGTTTCATAGCAGGGGGTATCAGAGTAGTTTATATATATATATATATTAAAAAAAATGATGTAAATTTTGAGGTCGTTACACTCCGCTTTCACCTTTAGCTGGTGATACCCAAACCGTAAATCGATCTTAGAAAAGATCTATGTGCCCTAAAGCTGGTCAAACAGATCATTGATCTTAGGTAATAGGTATTTATTCTTTATTGTCACCTTATTGAGTTCTCTGTAGTCGATGCACATCCTCATCGACCCATCTTTATTCTTTACAAATAGCACCGGTGCTCCCAGGGCTAAACACTCAATCGAATGTACCCCTTTTCAAGAAGCTCCTGTAGCTGTTCCTTCAACTCCCTCAATTCTGTTGGAGTCATACGATATAGAGCTTTCGATATTGGCACCGTACCAAGAACCAACTCTATACCAAACTCCACCTCACAATCTGGGGGTAATCCCGGTAAGTCCTCTGGGAACATATCTGGGAACTCGCACACAACAGGAATCTCCTCCAGTTCACGTTCCCTTGCCAGCGTGTCTTTAAAAAATGCTAGATACCCTTGGCCTTCCTCCAAAAGTAATCTCCTAACCTGCAAAGCTGAGAGGATCCATGGTGTGGAGCGCACACACGACCGTAAGAATCTGAATTCCTGCTTCCCCGGAGGTCTAAACACCACTTCTCTCCAGTGGCAATCGATACTAGCATAACTAGCAGACAACCAGTCCATACCCAGAATGATATCGAAGCCACGCATATCAAACACAATAAAACTAACTGGTAGTACTCTCTCTTGAATTTCTACTAGAAAGTCATAGATTACCCTACTACATACGACTACCGACCCTGAAGGCGTAGCCACCACTAGTTCATAAGCTAACTATTGAGTCTCAATGCCACACAATTTAACAGATCCTCAAGAGATAAAGGAATGCATTGCCCTTGAGTCGGATAGTATAACATTTTTATTGGAAAGCATGTAAATGGTACTTGTGACAACATCTCCTACATTCTCTGCGTCGCCAGGAGTTAGGAAGTACACCCTTGTGTAGAATGAACCCTCTGATTGACCACCCTATTGTGCCTGAACACCTCCTCTATATGACTATTGTGGAGCTCCGCTGTTCATTAGCATGCGACAATCTTTCTTCTGATGTCCCGTCCTACCATAATGAAAACAAGCTCCAGAACCCAACAAACACTTCCTTGAGTGAGGTCTCCCACACTTGGAATAAGCTGGAGTAGTTGCGATACTCTAAGAAACACCACCACAGTTCTTCTTACAGTTTCCTTGCTTTGCCCCTCCATAATAACTGGAAGGCACAGGTCTCTTCTTCGGAACCTAAACCTTAAGGTCCTTCAGCAAACTCTCCTTTACTACTATGGCTTTGTCAACCAGAGTAACAAAGTCCTGCATCTGCCAGATCGCAGTGTGCTTCCTAATCTCCTTCTTCAGACCCCTCTGAAACTTCCAAGCCTTCTTTGCCTCATTCGAAATCATAAATGGAGTAAATCGGGATAGCTCTTGAAATTTGGCAGAATACTGCTGAACTGAGAGCTGCCCCTGCTCCAGACTCATGAATTCCTCCATCTTGGAATTTCTAACCATGACTGGAAAATACCATTCAAAGAATAAATCCTTGAACCGAGTCCATATCACAACTATAGGAATAGGTCGATGCTCTTCAAGCATCTTAACTGACTTCCACCACCTCTCTGCTTCGCCCGTCAGCTTGAACGTCGCAAAGGCTACCTTATGCTTCTTAGTGTAGTTAAGAATGTCCAGGATTTTCTTAATCTCCCCAATCCAATTCTCAGTTCGAATCGAAACTGCACTCCCTACGAAGACAGGAGGTTTCAATCATATGAACTAGTTAAAGGAGCATCCCAACTCAGCAAGGGGACGATCTTGACCCTTATTCGTTCAAACAACCTCAACTATAAGCTGCTGAGTGAAGTCCCGCAGTACACTCGTGAAGTCGTTGCCAGCCTCATAGCGAATTCCTTCACTACTACTTCCTCCAATGTTGGTAGTAGTATCCCTAGATTCCATCCTAAAGAAGCAATTGAGGAAATTAATTAGAAGCTTAATCAACTAATACTGCAATACTATAAACTCATTTCCCATAATAACATTCCAAGTACTGACGTACTCTAACAACTCACATTGCCATTCTAACTCGAGTTCTACCCTTCCACTTAGAAACAAAACCGCCAATAGATTGCCGTGATTTTCTGAACCTTTCGAATGATCCAAAAAAGCACAGAAGTCTGTCAATGAATTTCTTTCTCTAGGTATACAAAGCTACACCCGATAATCTTATTCACATCTTAAAGTCTGGTATAGTCTAATCTATAGAACCTAGCAACCTAAGCTCTGAGCATATCCATAACTAGGCAGTGCAATTCACATCATACTTCTGGCTGGCTATGGGCTTTGATACCATACTGCAACGCCCCGACCCTTTATACGGCCCCAGAGTGCTACTATACATACATAACCTGTACAATCAAATAACATACATCAAATACCCGCCCTAAATAGGGACATACAGGTATATCATACTGATTTGTACTTTTGTATATTGTGAAAAAACATAAACATTCATATGGAATGTATTAGATGTACCAGACTATCTAACTATCCCTTACATACATTCATCTGTACGTAAAACATAAACTGTATTACATTCCCAAAAAGACAACTAGGCTAACAACCCAATACTTATACAAAACTTATATCAACTAACTAGACTTTACGTTCCACAACCTCACTATAAAACTAGGACCGATTTCCTGTACTCCTGAAACAAAGGTTGTAAGATTGGGGTGAGACACTTCTCAGTAAGGAGGAAGATATTACATCAGTATGTGACTGTATAGTTATATTCTTGTTTGAAAATAGTTACCTAGATTGCACATTTTCAATACAGTAATATATATAGTACATATATAAATTCTTGATAATAGATAATTTAGAATCATTACAAGTGAGAGTTTCAGAGGTTAGGGTAGGGTACAGGCCCATACACTGTACAATCCCTCCGCCCGGTACTCAAACCTATGACTTTGCCCATGAAAGATTTTAAATCATGTATATGCATATTTAGAACACTGTCCAGCTCGAAACTATCATAACTATGCGAGTAATTCCCCATGACAAGGGTTGTGCGATAAGAAAGCACTGATTGAGCCCTGTTCGTGCAGGCATTCTCAGGCATCATAACATACTACAGCCTGACTTGGCCATCACCACCATGATCTCTTTTGACCAGTGACCCTTCTTACCAAGCTAACTACTAGATACCCACACTGAAAAATAACTGCGTGTGGTTGCACTGTGCCTCTGTTTTGGCAACGGTACCAAGCCTACATAATATAAGCTTTTTAAGGCTTCATATACTATTGAGCTTCTTATGCTTTATGTAACAAGCTACGGTCCCAATATCATATATATAATTTACATTAAAACATAATAACCTGTGCAATTCCAGTATTTTCACAATCTCATTCATGCATACTTTCACTCATACTGTGGTAAAAACCGGCTCGTAACCTCTCAGTTGTACCCTTTTCTCATACTTGGCACGGTATCTAACTAACACCTGTGCAGACACCCTATTTTTGCCCTAACCAAATAGAACACGGGATCCCCTCTTATTATTTTCATTATTATTATTATTACCTTATTCTTATTATTATTATTATTATTATTATTATTATTATTATTATTATTATTATTATTATTTTCCTATATTATTAATACTTTACTATTATTTTGCTAGTATTTTTATTATCATTATTATTATTATTTTTCATTTTTGTTTTTATTACTAGTACTTTTATTATCTTTATTTTATTTTTACTTTACTATAATTATTTTTCATTTATTTTATTGTTTTTTATATATTATTATTATTATTATTATTTTATTATTATTATTATTAGCTTTAGTATCTTATTTTGGCTATTATTATTTTTATTATTTTTGGTAATGTTATCATTATTATTATTATTATTTATTACTTTTAATATTAGTATTATTACTTTATTTTTATTAATATTATTATTATTATTATTTTATCGATAGTATCTTCATTTTTATTTTTTACTATAATTATTTATTATTTATTATTATTATTATTATTATTATTATTATTATTATTATTATTATTATTATTATTATTATTACCTTATTATCCTTATATTATTACTATAATAATTATTATTATTACTATTTCCATTTTCATTATTACCATAAGAATAAAAGTAAAAAAAGAAAATCAAAAAAGGAAGTTTGTTTTAGGGTTTTGAAATTTTTTTTATATAATGGCAAAGAGAGCAAGCAAGCGCAGGGCACAGACGGCCAAAAGAAAAAAAGAAAACCTAGCTAATCTCTTCTCTCCCTCTCTAATTTCTCTGTTCTTTTCTCTCCCGGAGTCCCTTGGCTCTCGGCCTTCTGCACCAGAAAACCAGCCCTTCATCCTCAGCCCAAAGTCCCTCCATAACAATACAAAGCCCCGAGCTCCTCTGCACCAGACCATCCGGCTACTTCAGCAGCACCCGAGGCCATCACCACTCCATCATCGCACGGCCACCGATAGCCACCACTTTCTCTGTTCAACTCCACCATACCAGCAACACCAGCAGCATTCCAGGACTCCAGCAGTACCCGAGTACCCCCTCTCTGCTGCCTCAAGCCCAGCACAGCACCACCAGTGCTCCTTTGCTCCACAGTTGTTGCCTACAAGCAGCCGACCACCACTCCGACCAGCACAGCCACGACTCCAGCCACCGGTGGTCTCCCCTACTGCACCGACCACCCCCACAGTAGCCAACCTCCAGGACCCGAACACCCTGCTGCCAACCTACTGCCCTCTGTAAATCCTCTGCTTCAGATGCACCACACAAACACACACACACAGATATGCGATTTTATTTTATTTTATTTCTTTCTTCTGTTGTTGATTTTGGTTTATATTGATATATAATATTTGTTTTTTTTTTATGCAGGTATATTTACTATTTTGAGTTTTTTTTTATTTTTTATAATGTTTTATTTAGTGTAATATATATTTAGTTTCATATTTAAACTCTTCTTTTACACATTAAAGTATCTATAATATTGTTGTACGGTTCTTAACATTTGTTAGTTGATATTCTTGTTTGTATTTTGGTTGTGCATATTATTTAATGAACATTATTATTGTTGTAGAAGTGTTACAATTAAAATTTGTTTTAATCTTCAAGTTTACACTTTTGTTGTATTTAGGGTATGTATTAAATTTCATATTCATTTTTAGGGTTTCCTTATTTGGATTTTTAGGGTTTCCATTTTATCACGTATTGATTTCCATAGTTTGACTATTTCTATATTATCATATATGTGTATTTATTGTTTCCATATTTTTACACATTGATTTCTTTTTTAGGGTTTGATTACTTCCCTATTATTGGATAGTATTGTTATGATCAGATTGAAGTTGTATAGGGTTTATATTGTTATTAATATTATGATGTATACACCTTATTATTCTAGTAGCATTTATCATTGGTAATTATGTGTTATGATATATATTCATATATACATATTGGTTGTGTTATTATTATAGTAGTATTATTGTTACAAGTAGTGTATTATTGTTATAATATATTAGGGCTTCGGTTACTTCATGTTAATATTGTATGTTTTGAACTATTATTATGATTTTGTTAATATGGTATCTTTTGGATTATTAGTATTGTTGCATTACTACCGTATACCTTGGGTTTTTCCCTATTGCTATGTTAATTGCGTATATATCTTAGGGCTTTGATTAATTCATATTGTTTATGGTATTTTTAGAATTTTTAGGATCTAAGCATATATGGTATTTTTAGTATTTTGATATATATAGTGATAGTATTATAGTATTTCTATTATGTTTACATGTGATGAGATTTACTATAGTATCCTTAGTATATTAATATATATATATATATATTAATATGGTATCTATTTACTTATTTTGACGCTCATGATATTTTAGTAAGTGTGAGTTGCTTATTACTCAATTACCATATATTAAAACCTCCCATATTAGTATCTTTCTATAAATTTTTTATACAATTTCAAAATTTGGGAGTATTTTTCTTAAATATTTTGTTGATTTTTTTTATCCCTATGATTTTATTGCGAGGGGTATTAGCCTTCGGGCTTCACGTACCTTTAAGCTCTGAGGGAATATATATGTATATATTATATTTATTTAGTTATTTATTTATTTTTCAAATGTATTTATAAATTCATAAAAAGGAGTAATTTAAAGACTTATTAGATTAACTTAGGGATAATTTCAAATTAATTAGGTACCATTCATAAGAACGGGCGCGTAGGGGGTGCTTGTACCTTCCCCTCGCGTAATCGAACTCCCGAGCCTAACTCTGGTAACGTAAACCCATTCTACCCCTAACGGGGTAGTAATCATGTGTTCTAACCACATTAAAGGTTAGTGGCGACTCCGATATCCATGATTTTTCCTTGAAAATTAAAATTTATCTTTAATTTCACCGCCTGGGGCACACGCGCTCCCGGGACATCGCGACAACCTGTTTTCTACATTTTCTGATAATCACTTGGAACCTTAGTCCCCATAGTTCATATATATGCAACTCAAATCAGTGTAGATTCAATTCATATCATACATCACACTTATTTGATCAAATATACATTTCATATAAACGGGTTCGTAAAATATCATTTATACTGCTATTTAAGAGTTTCAAGTATCTCCTATTTTAGTTTTAACACAAATAACGTAATTTTAGGAAATTTGGAGATCATATGCCAAAAACCTCATTTTTGCCAAAAATCGTAAAATCGTAAGAATCGACATTTATACCTAGTAAAACTTTACAAATAAGCAGTCAACAAGTACATAACATAAGCTACATATCTTGTGGTTTCATTTTCTAAAAATACTTATGTAAACAAATCCCCTTACTTTAATCCCAAAAATCGAAACACGAATGAATCGATCCAAAACAACGACACGGGATCTCCAAAACCTACAAATCGAAGAACAATACTTTACTATAATCTCAACTACTACATAACTACTGAACCAAAAACGAAATTGGATCCTTACCTCGATTTTAGGGAAAAACTTGAAAATCCTCAGATAGAAGATATAATCCACTATAACTGTAGAGAGTCTCCTCCTAATCCACGTAGTGTGTCGGATTGTTGATTCCGGCAATAGACGACACGAAATCTTATAGAGAGAGAGAGAGAGAGCTAGTTCGTGTTCTAGAGAGAGAGGGACAGAGTTGTGAGTTTTCTTAACCATGAAGCAATGAATATATTTATAACTAGGTTGACCCCGCTAGCCTCGTCGACGAGTTGGAGTTCTAATCGACGAGCCGAAGAAGGGCGTTTGTCGCCGAGAAATGGACCTCGTCAACGAGGCTGAGATTTCAAAATTTTTGAAAATCCCTTGGTATCTTCTCATCGACAGGTCCCTGTGTCTCATTGTCAAGTAACAGAAGAGACTTCGTCGACGAGAAAAGGAGCCTCGTCGACGAGCTCTGCTATTTTATCCTTTTTCATTTCCCTTCTCTTTTCTTCATTTATTTTCCAGATTCGGGTCCCTACATTAATTGCTTCCCAATGGTCTTTGCCTGAATTTGAAAGAAACTTGCTGATGCAAATCCCACCAAAATAACAAGATCCAACAACGAAAAGGAACCTAAGATCGTTCTACATTCAGAATTAAATTTACCAGCTGCTTTTTGAACCCGAAGATTGGGTTTGGCTACATATGAGAGAAGAGAGATTTTTGGCACAAAGACGTTGCAAATTTCTTCCAAGAGGAGATGGACCTTTCCAAGTCCTAGAGCGCATCAATGACAATGCTTACAAGCTAGATTTACTTGGTGAGTACAATGTAAGTGCTACTTTTAATGTTACTAATCTGAGTCCTTTTGATTTGGGTCATGATTTGAGGGCAAATCCTTTTCAAGAGGAGGGGAATGATGTAAATCATAGCACAACTTCAAAGGAACTAGTTCAAGTCCCAATTGGGCCGGTTACGAGAGCATGAGTAAGGAAGTTTAAAACTGCACTCAAAGGACTAATTCAAGACTCATGAACTCAAGCAAATTCGTGGAGGCCCATTGAGCATGATCCACATAAGCAACAAAGATTCATCAACATGATTCAAGTTCTAGAAGAATTTGACCAAGGCTAAGCTCAAATTGGCATGTTTAAGAATACTTTTTTTTTTTTTTTTATGGGTATGATTGTAAGGCTTGCATGTGATCAGCCAATTAAAGGGCTGATTGTCTTTTTTTTATTTTAGGCAAGTAAGAGTTATTTATTTACCATATTTTAGCCTTAATTAGGATAACAATTTTAGGAATTTTCCTTATAATGGCCAACCTATAAATAGGCGTCTAAACAATGAAAGGAGGCAGATCATTATTCAGTAAATTGTGAGAGTATTTTCTCTGCGGTTCTTTGAAGAACTATTTGAACTTATCGGGATTTCTCATGGCGTTCACCAACGACTTATCAAACGATATTCCACCACTGTTTGTGGCTTCTTCTTTATACCAAGGTTTTTGTTTCGCATTAATTAACAGGTTGAGATCATATATACCAAGGTTCTTATTTGTTGTAAACAACGGGTCGATGTCTAACATTCAATTCTAAATGTAGATTGGGTTCCTTTTTATTGTCGGATCTCGTTATTTTGGCAGGATTCACATCACCTGCTCACAAAACCTACCACGTGGGCAATATCCAGCCTTGTGCAAACCATTGCATGCATCAGACTACCAATTGCTGACGAGTATGGAACTGCTTCCATTTCTTCCATTTCTTTCCTCTAAGAAGGACACGATCTTTTACTCAAATTGAAGTGATTTGCCAATTGGGTAGTGACTGGCTTTGCATGCTTCATGTTGAACTTTTCAAGCACCCATTCAATATAATTTTCCTATGATAAACACAATTTCTTAGCTTTCCTCTCACGGACATTTTTCATGCCCAATATCTACCAAGCTAGGCCTAGGTCCTTCATGTCAAAGAACTTGGATAGTTCTTTCCTTTGTTTGGTAATCATACCTACATCTTGTCCAACAATGAACATGTCATCAACATAAAGCGTCAATATAATGAAATTACCATAAGGGAATTTTTGAATGTAAATGCATTTATCCGCTACAGTTCTCTTGTAACCATGACCCACCATGAATGAGTCAAACTTTTTATACCACTGTCTCAGCCCTTGCTTTAGGCCATATAGACTCTTTACCAACTTGCAGACCATATGCTCCTCCCCTGAAACTTCAAGACTTTCAGGTTATTCCATATATATTTTTTCTTGTAAATCTCCATGGAGAAAGGTTGTCTTAACATCCAACTGTTCAAGCTCCAAGTTCAAACTTGTTGTCAACCCGAGTATCACTCGTATTGAAGTCATCTTCACCACTGGTGAGAACATCTCTTCAAATTCGATACCCTTCTTCTATTGAAAAACCTTTGACGACCAACCAAACTTTATGTTTAATGATCTTTCCATTGTCATATTTCTTCAATTTGTAAACCCATTTATTTCTCAACACTTTCTTTTCTTTGGGAAGTCTTACCAATTTATATATTTGGTTCTTTTGTAAAGATCTCATCTCTTCCTGCATAACTTGCAACCATTTATATTTTTTTGGATGATTCTGAGTTTCTTGAAAACTCTCTGGCTCTCCCTCATTAGTAAGGAGAATAAACTTAGACTTTGGATATTTCTTTGATGAAATCAACGTGCTATTTTTTTAAGATCATCTTGGTTGAGACTCTTCAACTGGTGGAGCTACTTCTGGATTTATAGCTTTTGGTAGAGGGGATTGTTGCTCCCCCTGCTCAAGAACTACTTCTGGTTCTGTAGCTTTTGGTGGAGGGGATTAGTGCTCCTATACTCAACACCCTTGGTATCTGCAATGGTGCAGCAACAACAATGAAATTCTGAGCATCGAGATTGGAATTAGTTGGCTTTGTGGACTTTCCAAAATCTTCATACAAATTATTTTCTTGAAAAATGACATTTCTACTTCTTATTAGCTTCTTTGCTATTGGATCCCATAGCATATATCCAAACTCTTCATCTCCATAGCCAGCAAAGATGCATGGAGTTGACTTCACGTCAAGTTTCTGTCTCTGCTCCTTGGATACATGTTCAAATGCTTTGCACCCAAACACCCTCATATGAGAGTAGGTAGGTTCCTTGCCAAACCACACTTTCTCTGGAATTTCAAACTGCAGCGGAATGGAAGGTGATCTATTGATAAGGTAGCAGGCAGCATGAACTGCTTAACCCCAGAATGACTTAGGCAGTTTAGCCAAACTGAGCATGCTTCTGACTTTTTCCATGATGGTCCGATTCATTCTCTCGGCTATATTATTTTGATGTGGGGTTTGTGGGACCGTTTTCTCATGTTGTATACCATGAACAGTGCAGTATGCCTTGAGCTCTCCAAGAATGTACTCGCCTCTGTTGTATGATTGGAGACACTTCAACTTCTTTCCTATTTCTCTTTCTACCATGACATGAAACATCTTGAAGTTGTCAAATACCTGGTCTTTTGTTTCAGAAAAATATACCCACACCTTTCGTGAAGCATCATTAATAAATGTCAAAAAATATTTGTTTCCACCTAAAGTTTCTACTTCCATGAGACCACAAACATCAGAATGTACTAAACTCAACAACTCTAATCTTCTCTTTGTAGAGGAATTAAATGAGACTCTATGTTGTTTTCCAAATAAATAATAATCACAAGGGTTTGAATGTGTACCTTTAGACACATTGATGAGTGCCTTCTTTGTTAATGTGAACAACCCTTTCTCTCCCATGTGTTCAAGTCTCTTGTGCCACAGATTTGGTGATGCCCTGTCTTTAGTTGCATTGAGGTTGTCTATCATCACTTTCACATGGGTCTTGTACAGGGTACCGCAGATGTGTCCCTGAGTGACAACCATGATTCCTTTTTCTAACTTCCAATTTCCATTCTCGAAATGGTTGTTGTAGCCCTAATGATCAAGAGCTGCTCCGGAAATAAGATTGAGATGAAGGTCAAGGACGTGCCGAACATCTTTTAGAGTCATTGTGCAGGCAACATTTGTCTTGATTTGAATATCTTCAATGCCCACAATCTCCGAAAAGCTGGTATTTCCCATCCTTACAGTACCAAAGTCTCTTGCTTTGTATGAAGCTAAAAAATTACCGTGGGGAGTGGCGTGGTATGAAGTTGTTGTGTCTACCACCCACTCGGTATCTTGACTTGCTACATGAAGGCATGTCTCTTCATCAGCTGAGAGAAGTGATACATCCCCCGTATGGGTGACCAGAGATTCACCCCCTTCCTTCTTTGGCTGGCTGCTGCTTTGACCTTGATCACTTTTAAATTTGCGGCAATTCCTTTTAACATGTTCTGCAATGCCACAATAAAAACAAACATATTTACCTTGTTGATTTTTTCCATCACATGTCTGAGACTATCTTCTACTTTTGCCTTTGCTCCCGCCTCTACTCCCACCTCTCGCATTTTCTTGAGGTATTCCTTTGTTTTCGGTGACAAAGGCATGTGTTTGATCCATGCTAGCTTCCTTTCGTCTGGCTTCTTTATCGAGTAAAGCATCCTTAACCAATGACATGGTAAGTTTGCCTCTAGGAGCTGAATTTCCTAGGGATACTACCAACGTATTCCAATTGTCAGGTAGAGAACTAAGTAGTAATAAGACTTGAACTTCATTATCAAGCTTAAACTCTATGTTGAAGAGCTGGTTCACCAGGTTTTTGAAACTCACTCGTGTGCTCGGCTATGGAGGTTCCGCTTTTCAGCTTTATGCTTGTTAGTCGTCTCATAAGGAGGGCTTTATTTATAGCTGCCTTAGTATGATACATATCCTCCAACTTTTTTCAAAGGGTATAGACTTCGGTCTCCTGGGCAACATGATGGAATACACTGTGGTCTATCCATTGTCTAATAAAACCGACAGTTTTCCTATTCATTTTATTCCAATTTTGAATAAAAATTGACTTGGGTCTCTTACCTTCATTTTTCAATAGATATGTTAGATCCTTGCAATTCAATAAATCCTCCATCCTTTGTCTCCATAGAGTATAATTTTATGCTGTCAATTTGACAATGGCTTCAGCTCCTAAACCCTCAATAGAATGGACTCTAATTTTTGGTTTTTACTTGCTCAAACGATATAATCAGAGTGAAATCACACAAAATTGACTGCAAGATTGTGCCCAGAACAGCCCAAAACCTTACAAACAAGTCCGACCTTATCAAAAAAAGACCTGGAATGTGCTGACTCGATCCAAAAACCCGTTCTAAAGTGAGTTGACTTAGTAATGGAATTTTACCTGACTGACGGAATATTCCCTAGCCATTATGACATCGTTTGCTGATGTGACGCTGATGAAGTGATAGTGGGGCCCAGTGATGACATGGTAGTGGGCCCAATGATGATGTGGTTGTGGGGCTCAGTGATGGTGTGGTAGTGGGCCTAGTGATGATGTGACAACGATGATGTGGTAAGGGGCCCTGTGATGTCGTGGCAGTGGAGTCCTGTGATGACGTGGCAGTGGACCCTAGCGATGACGTTGCGATGGGCCTTGGTTGGTGATGTGGCATGCTAACTAGACTTTATCTTCTACCTTTAGCAAGCTACAATTTATAATTGCAGCAACGATGATTCTGAACAAATACAGAGGAGGAGGCGGAGATCAAATTCTCACTCAAAACTCTCTCAACTCTCACAACTCTCTCTACCTTCACACTCACTTCCCTTAACTCTGTTATTTTTTTATGTTTTCTTACATTCACAACACACACTGATTTATACACAAAGTAGGATTAATCACGCAAGGAAAAACTGCTATAATCACATTTGAATTTTTCTCTTGATTTTGTGGAGAACCACCGGCAGGTGAGTAATGGAGGAGAAACCGCAATACCTGAAATTCTGCTCCATAACTCCTACTTTAATTAGGATATGGACCTATAAAGAAAAAAAAAATGTCGGGATGAAACCTTAGTTCTTTAACCCAAGTCATTGTCCTTTCAATAATATTTCAAATTAATTTGCAAACTTGATCTTTCCAAACTCTCTTAATTTTAATCAACCATGTTTTTTACTTGATTTTCCTTTCAAATTAGAAAAGGGGATTTTTAAGGCGATCCCCTTTGTTAAGAGAAAAATGGAGGGCTTTGGAATTTGTTACCCATGCTTGAATACTATTCAATGATAAGAGTTTTTTTGAATGATAGAAAAATTCAATTTCAAAATTTATTTTCTTTGTGCCCTTTTAAGAGTGTGTGCACATATAGACACACACAAATGGATAATTATTGGGACAACATGGTGTTGGTAAACTAGTGATCTTTTAGGCTAGTTACATTCTTTGCGTAAAAATGTACGCCGAACCCTTTTTCAACTTTCTTAGACCTTTTAGAAGTTTTCTTTGTTTTCCTCCTTCAAAAAATGAAGTGGCGATTCCAATTTTTGTTTTGTGTTATTTTGTTTTTTCATTTCATCTTTGCACTTTCAAATTGGGGATCTCCACACTACCTTGTCGGTCCTCTTGACAAATTCTAATGTTGACGGAAGGGATAAAAACATTGCTTTAGTTCTGGCCATGTTTTATTGGCCTTCTACAAAAAGAGATGTTGTTAGGATAGTGTCTCAATGATGATGTGTTAGTTAGGCATATCTATGAGACAAAAAAAAAAAAAAATCATATTTAAATCCCTCTTCCATTGCCAATACACATATGTTAGAGATATTTGAGTATGTATTTTTTTTTTTATTGGGCTCCTAAAAACCATCTGTGATTTCTATTTGTAGGAGTTTATAGATTTTCCAAGATGGTAAGTTTCATCCTTTGTAATAAGACTTCGATGTATTTCATGTGGATAAATTGTTCTTCAAGGAGGTAGTCAAATTGCATCATTTGCCAAGTTCCATGGTACTTGATAGGTATATCAAGTTTGCTTGTTAATTTTAGAAGACATTTTGAAAAGTGTGTGGCTCTCACTTGATATTTTCTTTAGCTCGCTAGCTCCAAACTGATGGTTACGCTAAGGCTATGAATCATAGTCTAGGTGATATACTTAGTGCTATCCATGTTGAGTTTTCTTATACTAATTTTATGACTTGATCCATGGGTAATTCTTTTTTAGTGCACTCGGTTACAAATCCAATGCACCTATTGATCTTGTTCCTTTGACACTAGATGTTTGCATTTCAAAGCTTGCTGAAACTTTTGTTCTTAACATTAAAGAGTCGCATGTTGAGGTTAAAGAAAAACTTGCCACAATTAGTGGGGATTACAAACTCTTGTAGATGTCCTAGGGATAGAGAATTTAATGTACTATCATAGTTTGCACCAGACTTGAACTTCATCATCAAGATTGAACTCTATGTTGAAGAGTTGGTTCACTAGGTTTTGAAACTCACTGGTGTGCTTGGCTATGGAGGTTCCACTTTTCAGCTTCATGCTTGTTAGTCATCTCATAAGGAGGGCTTTATTTCTAGCCGCCTTAGTATGATACATATCCTCCAACTTTTTTCAAAGGGTATAGACTTCGGTCTCCTGGGCAACATGATGGAATACACTGTGGTCTATCAATTGTCTAATAAAACCAACAATTTTCCTATTCATTTTATTCCAATTTTGAATAAAAATTGACTCGGGTCTCCTACCTTCATTTTTCAATAGATATGTTAGATCCCTGCAGTTCAATAAATCCTCCATCCTCTGTCTCCATAGAGTATAATTTGATGCTGTCAATTTGACTATGGCTCCAGATCCTTAACCCTCCATAAAATGGACTTGAATTTTTGGTTCTTACTTGCTCAAACAAGTATAATTAGAGTGAAATCACACAAAATTGACTGCACGATTGTGTCCGGAACGACCCAAAACCTTACAAACAAGTTCGACCTTATAAAAAATAGACCTGAAATGTGCTGACTCGATCCAAAAACCCGTTGTAAAGTGAGTTGACTTAGTAACAGAATATTACCTAACTGACGGATTATTCCCTGACCGTTATGACGTCGTTTGTTGAGGTGATGCTGATGATGTGATAGTGGGGCCCAGTGATGACATGGTAGTGGGTCCAATGATGACATGGTTGTGGGGCCCAGCAATGACATGGTAGTGGGCCTAGTGATGACGTGACAATGATGACGTGGTAGTGGGGCCCGGTGATGTCGTGGCAGTGGAGTCCTGTGATGATGTGGCAGTGGACCCTAGCGATGACGTTGCGATGGGCCTTGGTTGGTGATGTGGCAGTGGTGATGTGGCACTCTGACTAGACTTTATCTTCTACCTTTAGTAAGCTACAATTTACAATTGCAGCAACGATGATTCTGAAAAAATACAGAGGAGGAGGCGGAGATCAAATTCTCACTCAAAACTCTCTCAACTCTCACAATTCTCTCTGCCTTCACACTCACTTCCCTCAACTCTGTTATTTTTTTATGTTTTCTTACATTCACAACACACACCTATTTATACACAAAGTAGGATTAATCAGGCAAGGAAAAACTTCTACAATCACATTTGAATTTTTCTCTTGATTTTGTGGAGAACCACTGGTAGGTGAGTAATGGAGGAGAAACCGCAATACCTGAAATTCTGCTCCGTAACTCCTGCTTTAATTAGGGTATGGACCTATAAAGAAAAAAAAAATGTCGGGATGAAACCTTAGTTCTTTAACTCAAGTCATTGTCCTTTCAATAATATTTCAAATTAATTTGCAAACTTGATCTTTTTAACTCAAGTCATTGTCCTTTCAATAATATTTCAAATTAATTTGCAAACTTGATCTTTTCAAACTCTCTTAATTTTAATCAACCATGTTTTTTTACTTGATTTTCCTTTCGAATTAGAAAAGGGGATTCTTAAGGCCATCCCCTTTGTTAAGAGAAAAATGGAGGGCTTTGGAATTTGTTACCCTTGCTTGAATACTATTCAATGATAAGAGTTTTTTTGAATGACAGAAAAATTCAATTCCAAAATTTATTTTCTTTGTGCCCTTTTAAGAGTGTGCGCATACATAGACACACACAAATGGATAATTATTGGGACAACATGGTGTTGGTAAACTAGTGATCTTTTAGGCTAGTTACATTCTTTGCGTAAAAATGTACTCCAAACCCTTTTTCAACTTTCATAGACCTTTTAGAGGTTTTCTTTGTTTTCCTCCTTCTTCAAAAAATGAAGTGGTGATTCCAATTTTTGTTTTGTGTTACTTTGTTTTTTCATTTCATTTTTACACTTTCAAATTTGGGATCTCCATAATACCTTGTCGGTCCTCTAGACAAATTCTAATGCTGACGGAAGGGATAAAAACATTGCTTTAGTTCTAGGCATGTTTTATTGGCCTTCTACCAAAAGAGATGTTGCTAGGATAGTGTCTCAATGATGATGTGTTAGTAAGGCATATCTATGAGACAAAAAAAATCATATTTAAACCCCTCTTCCATTGCCAATACACATATGGTAGAGATATTTGAGTATGTAATTTTTTTTTATTGGGCTCCTAAAAACCATCTGTGATTTCTATTTGTAGGAGTTTATAGATTTTCTAAGATGGTAAGTTTCATCCTTTGTAATAAGATTTCGATGTCTTTCATGCGGATAAATTGTTCTTCAAGGAGGTAGTCAAATTGCATCATTTGTCAAGTTCCATGGTACTTGATAGGTATATCAAGTTTGCTTGTTAATTTTAGAAGACATTTTGAAAAGTGTGTTGCTCTCACTAGATATTTTCTTTTGCTTGCTAGCTCCAAACTGATGGTTACGCTAAGGCTATGAATCGTAGTCTAGGTGATATACTTAGTGCTATCCATGTTGAGTTTTCTTATACTAATTCTATGACTTGATCCATGGGTAAGTCTTTTTTAGTGCACTCGGTTACAAATCCAATGCACCTATTGATCTTGTTCCTTTGACACTAGATGCTTTCATTTCAAAGCTTGCTGAAACTTTTGTTCTTAACATTAAAGAGTTGCATGACGAGGTTAAAGAAAAACTTGCGTCAATTAGTGGGGATTACAAACTCTTGTAGATGTCCTAGGGATAGAGAATTTAATGTTGGTGATAGTATCGTAGTTTGCACTAGACTTGAACACCTGCCTAGAAATTCTTTTAACAAGTTCCACGCCCTTGCCATGGCCTTATGTCCATTCTTCAGAAGCATATAACTAATGCGTATTTAGAGGTTTTGTCTAATCATATGACCATTACTCAAGATTTTAGTGTGAAAGATTCGACACCTCACCAAGGCACTTTGAGCCTCTTGCTTTGTCATCTATCATGCAAGTTCCCAAGGCTCTTTCCATTTCTTAGCCACAAACACAATGGAAGCTATTGTGAATGATCTTTTTGTCACTTCTTAGGCTGATTTTTGATGGTATTTGGTCTGGTGGAAAGATCGTCCCACTTCAAATGCTACTTGTAATATTGATGATGCTGTTTATGAAAAACTATTAACCCTATGTTTGGTTCACAAAATATCTATTCATAAGAATATATTATTTATAATTGGTTAGTTACAATTAGTTATAGAAAAAAATATGTTGATATCATAAAGCAAATAATAACGTGAAACTTTTTATGAGTCCATAATAAGGAATATATAAGAAGTAACTATTCTCAAATTTTACCATGAAAATGTCTATTCCTTTCTTATTATATGTTGATTGAAATAATAAGGAACATACAAGGAATAACTATTACTCACATTCCTTAAATTTTCATTAGATTCCATCTTATTTCAAGGAATGGTTATTTTGAGAACTAAATGAGCTGTAAGGTGTTAGAGTTATACTTGAAGTCGAAGTCTTAAATTTTGATTTCAACTAAATTGTGAAACTCCATAAGTATGGAAAATTTGCTAGAAATGTCAATTTCAATTTCAACTTGAGAAATTTTTTTATATAAGTCCTTTATAATATTTTGTTTCAATAAAAAAATAAGACAAATTAAGAGAGAAACTTTACTTTGTGTCTAAATCTCACATTTGAATTTCATTTTATAGTTAAAATTTTGTTAAATTTTGCTAAAATTTTGAGATTTCAAAAAAATTCAAATGATTTGTTGAAACTTTAACGGGAATTATGTATAATTTATGCCGCCAATATGACATATAATTATTTTTGTTGTAGATTTAAGAAATTATGTATATAATAGATGTAATTATGTGTTTTAGTTAGACCTACACTACAAAACTTTAGTAGTTGTAGTATATGAATAATTATCGCATTTAAATTTCGAATTGGTTTCCTGTTTTCTTCTCTCTCTGTTGCACCCTCTTCTCTCGCTCATCTTGTTCTTCTCTCATTATTCTTCTTATGTTGAAATATGCCTGTAGATGTGCGTTGGTCAAACATTTGCCTTGGACAAGGATGATTTTGACCATAATCTATGAATAATGGCTACTATTTGAGAAAGCTTTGGTTATAAATTTGTATTTCTTGAATGGTGCCACAAATATTTTATTAGTAGTAGGGGATTTTTTTTTTTTAACCAAGATGAATTTAATATGTTGAGGTCGAGAATTTTATGCTATTATATATAGTTTGATGTGAAAAAAGAGCAGTCTCGTGCACAAAACTCCTGTGTACGTGCATATATAAAATCATAATAGAAAAAAGAGAATTTTATCCGGAGGAGGGATGGACCACAATAGTATGCAAATAAAATCATAATAGAGCTACTATGTAATTGCAAACATATTTCTGCTGCCACCTCAAGAATGAACTTCTACAACTAGGGATGCAAATTTTAACTAAATATATAGATTGATTTGATCTTGTTTGGTTGAATTGATAATATGATTCGATTAGGAAAGAACTTGATTTTATGGTTCATTTCTTTGAAAAATTAAGTACATTTAAGGCATAGAAATGTTTGTTTAGTTGAGAAAAATAATTTTTACTTTTTATTCCTAGATTCCATTATTCTTTTTTTTCTTGATTTTTTTTTTCAAAAAATTATATCCTACTATTATAAGGGGGATTTTCATTTTTTTTGGCCTGACTTTTAGGATCCCAATAGACCCATGACAAATAAAAAATATTCAAAAAATGCTCCTATGCTACTCATAAATATTTTAAAAATATCCTATAACTACCCATAAATATTTTAAAAGTATCCCTTAAGTCCATAACTACCCATAATTACTTCAAAATAATATTTTTCTTTAAATTATAATTTTTTAAATATAATATTTTTTGAAAAAATATTTATTTATGAATGTATTTTGTTACATTATACTTATAGGTAATAAATAACTATCACTCAAAAGGGTTGGTAGAAAATAATAAAAAGATAAATTCAAAATTTCATGTAAAAATTTAATTAATTGAAGAAGGGTAAAAGATACTCACCTCCCATGAAGTTTCATAAAATGTTAGTAACATCGCTTAAAGTTTAAAAAATATTACATACTTTTTTCAACATTTATCAAAAAGACACGGAGTACTCATAAAAAAATTGTCTTTTTTGCAAAATATAAGGTAAAGTTTGTAACTTTTTTACAAATTTCAAGCAAGTCTCTAAAATTTTAGAAACTCAAAAGAGATCTTTGCAATTTTTTAAAATCTCACGAGAGTTCTTTGCTCTTAAAAAAAAAAAAAAATTGTTTTCTCATAGCAAGACCTTGAATTTAACGATATATTAACTGCCGTTAACTCTTTTAAAATTGTCATGCGCGACATGTACAATGTTAAAAAATTCTTCGGGCCAAAGCTCTCGCCGGAGCAGTCTCCCTTTGCCTCTCGCTCTTCTCTCGCCAACATCTCCCATTCTCAGTAGTCCACAGCCGCTGCAGTACGCGTCTCAATCTCCTTCACTGTTTTCAGCTAATACTAGGCAAGCCATTCAATGTCTTCTTCTTCTTCTTCGAATATTTTGCTTAACGATTTGTTAAAACATGTCGACACTATCACCTGTTTGTCACGTTCACAGTTATGAAGATTCACAGAAAAAAATTTACTCTCTCTCTCTCTCTCTCTCTCTCTCTCTCTTCATTTTATATTATTTTCTTTGGTTGAGGATGGACCCACATTATAGCATGATCAGTTGGTATTTTAATTTTTCTGCGTTCTGATTGGAGTTCGTTAAGTTTGAGATTTTAATTTGTTTGTTGGGAATGAATTTGAACTTTGAATTGTTAGTTTTCCAATGGGTTGGTTTTGAGCTTATGCAGGCCAAGTGTTTGCTTAATTGCTTCACTTGGTGTAGTACAAATCAGAAACTTGATATAATATAATTGCTGTAAATGCGGACCATCATTTTTCTGAATTTTATTTCCTGAATCGACACTCAGCAAACATACTTCAGTTTAAACATGACTTCAATTCGAGTCTGCAGGCTGCAATACAGTTTCCCTCTTGGCAAACATGAACTCATTTTAAACATAAATACTTAATTTTGGGATTGAGATCTACGCCTGCTCTTTGGGGACTATTGTAAATAATTATTTTTTCATATTTGGGAAGCTGTGCTAATGTTCATATGATTTCGGTATTCAATGATATTTTCTAGCTTGCATATGCGGTATCAAATTTGAATATAATGATATAAAAAATACAAATAATGTTAATTTATTAGCTCCTCAGCCATATATAACCCTCTGCCAGAAAAGTGGGCGAATTTAGCTGTATACATCACTAGACCATCATAAATTTTCCTTTACATAATTAGCGAATCATATTTATGATCTAAGGAATTCTTGGCAAATACACATTTCTTCACATATGGTCCATTTTTGGAGCTTGCACCACTAGGAAGGAGACCTGCTTGTAACAATTCATGGTCAATGATTTAAAACTGATCTCTATGAATTAGTTTAGTGTTTCACTCTTTGAGTGAAAATACATTTGGATGCCTATTTCTGTCCCACAGTAGTGCAATATATTTCGTTTATATGTAGTGCCCATTTCCAGCCTAGATTAGGGCAAGGTCTTACATTTCAATCTCGACTAAATTTTATAAGCTTCAAAAGTATAAAAATTTTGATGGGAAATTCAACTTCAATTTTAAAGAATGTTGGAAATTAGTAATAAATCATGGAATCATTTTATGAAACTCTGGAAATTGTTAATAGAAATAATAATGCAAGTTTTGTAAGTTGTGTGAGTTAAGTGAGTTGTCTCCCATGCTTGTATGGGGAGTGCAAGTGAGTCAATGTCTTATCTCTTTGTTCTAAGTTATATATTTCGATTGTAGTAGCTGAAACACGGTAGAGATTTGAGAAATAAAATATTGAAAGACTTTGTCTTGTTGAAGCTCTAAGCTTTGTCCGATCTAAGTGATTGAGTGGCGTGAGGCTACATCATTCTCCTCGGAGATCAGTTGGTGTGAGACCAATACTTATCCAGCACTTCTTCACCACCTCCTATCCTCCCACGCAAGTTCATACACACAGCAGCACCTTCACTTGCTCAAATACAATTTCAAGGATTTCTTGGTTGTGATTCAGATTCGTGACGAGCATTGGTAAGTTATCCAGCGTTTTCCCACGGTAATATTGTTCTTAAAACATGCTTAACTTATTTGAGAACCTTTGATTAAAGTTTCATAAGCCCCAGCTGAACCAAAACCCTTGAAACTAGCTTAATTTTTCAGTCCTGTCGCAGGTCAGGTGACTGACCTCAAAGAGATCAGTCGACTGCCCTATTTAAGCTTTCGGTATTTCCCATAAATCTCAGTCAGTCGACTGACCCTACTAGATCAGTCAACTGACCCTATTATGCTAGCCTAGAAAACTGAAATTAAAATCCACAGGTGACTGACCTTGAGCTCAGTCGACTGTAGACACCCAAAACCTTAAATTTTCAGCATTTACTCATCATTGCTTGTCAATTGTGGGAATATTATTGTGATAACATTGACTTATGTTCTTGAATGACCGAATAACCTCTTCATAGTATATTACTTGGTTCCTTCGTGAAAGAGCCCTTTGAGATTGAATTTCAAATCAAACTATATATCTTTTTTAAAATCCTTGAACGTGTGTGACAAAGCAAGATTTATTTTGTGTAAGTTTGATTGATTCACTTCTTATTTTAAAGTGTTTCTTATGTATGTGTTAGTTGAGGGTTGAAACCCATAGGACTAGGTCACCCAACCCCGTCCTACATCACTTCTCCCCCATCCGATTCATATGGATGATGATACTGTACCTTAGGGCGGAGATGGTAGAGGTATAGGACGATGACGAGGCAGGAGACTTGATGGGGATGACCAGTGAGAAGAGGGCGGATATAGACGGTAGCTTGCATGACAAAGGAGACGACTTGCGTGTGGCACTTGAGCAGCAACATAGTTGTATATGTAGTTATGTGTATATTGTTTTGTACATTAGTTTCATTCTTACATATTATCTTTCATGTCCCATTGCATTACTTCTATATAATTGAGAATGTTTATTTCTTGTTCCCTAATATGTATATGTAATTGTCCAACAATATGGACAACTTTACTAACATTATAAACATCATGATAAGGAAATACTGCTGGCGTAGTATGTTGTAGTGAAAAAACTGTGATTGTTTGCCATTGAAGGTTTTTTATTTTTAGCATGTGTGGTCAGAAATGGATATACTCGATTTTAAGAGACTATCGAAATTTTTACAAAAGTTGGAGATAGTATAAATTTATAAATTTGTGTATGAATGTTGTGAACAAATTGTGATTATTTGCTAATGAAAGTTATTTTTTTTAACAAGTGCGGTTAGAAATGGGTATACTTAATTTTAAGAGGAGATTCTGCTGAAATTTTAAGTTGGACATAGTATGAATGTATAAATTTTGTGTATGAATGTTATGAAAAAACTGTGTGATTTTTTTTTTTTTCCCGCTGAAAGTTGTCTTTTTTAACAAGTGCGGTAAAAAAAAGGGTATACTCAATTTTAAGAGGAGACTTTGCTGAAATTTTTAAAAACGTTGGATATAGTATGAATGTATAAATTTGTATATGCATGTTGTGATAAAATATTGTGATTATTTGCCGCTGAAGTATTTATATTTCATAGATTTATGTAAAACATCTAGAAAAATGCCAAACACAATTTTAGTTCTATTTTCATCCTCTAAAATCTATTACATAAGACTGAATTAATTATGATATCATAGAAGCATGAGCAAGAATTGTAGTTAGTTTCTATGATTATTTAAATTAGTTTCGATTTTGAAGTCTTATGCCTCATACTAAAATTTTTTTATTGTTAGGGCATTTATTTAATTTCATAGTTATTGAATGTTTAATGAGTTAATGTGTAATTTTTTTTTTGGTTAGAGTTTTATTTCATCTTATGTGAATTTGAGTACATTAATGATGCATGTGCAAAATTTATTTTAATTTGCATGACAGTTAAATGTAATTTTCATTTTGAACGCAGAAGTGAGTGTGTCATATTCTGCCTAGTTATTTACAATTTAGAAGATCTTACTAAATCACTATAATATAAGAGAGTGTTTAAGAAACCACGGTTTACTTTTTTAAATTCACTGAAAATAAAAAATGTATATTGTTTTCAACTACTAAACATTCTTAAAAGGTTTTATAAATATTATGCTAGCATGCAATATTTATTCGTGTACTGAAAGCTATAACATCTACCTAAGAGAAGAGGGACCAAACTCATTATACATGCCATTATGAAAACCACCAGTCTAGCAGGATCTACAACCAAACTCATCAAATATGTCCTTGTGAATACCACTAGTCTAGTAGGATCCACAAATGTGACTCCCTTTGCACATAATAGCATGCAACTCATTAGGGGTCAATCCGACAATCACCCCCCCAAATGGGAAATAAAAACTCATTCTTTATTGAATTAAAATAAATCCTGCGTACGTAGAAATACATGATAGTAAAGCCACCACAAAGTATGCACCAACAATTCAAATATAAAAATTACTTCCATATTTACAAAATTTTATAATAACATATGCTCGTAATTTACATGACTTATAATCCAAGTAAATTACTAATAAAAGTTCATTATTGAAATTTAAATTAATTATGTTAGTTTACTTCTCTTATGCCCCTAATAATATCTTACCTTCTAATTTGAATAAAATAGGAAAAACTTTATTTCATAATATAATAAAATATTATTAATAAAAATGAGTAATCACAAGGCCTCTTGCCACTTGGATGGAACATGTTAAAAATACTATTTCAACCAGCGTTTTACAAGACAAATCAATTTGGGAAATAAAGTTTTATTTGTCAAGTAATTTTAATTAAAATAAAATTGAAATGGGAAAAAACTCTCACTCCCTCCCCACTCTCTCTCACACAAAATTAGCACTATAAACCTGAACTAAAAGCGAGAATCCCTTTAGCTGGCAACCGACTCTCCCTTCCCCCCCTCTCCCCATGAAGCTCCTCTCTAGGCCCGCCCTTTTTGTAGCGGCGGACGCTCTCAAGCTATCGTGAGCTTGGAGGGGTACTCTCTGTTCATTGTCATTTGCATTGTAATGTTTTCTCTGTTTCTTGTTTTTTGTTCTCTCTTTTGCTTACTTTGTTGGTGTTGGGAATTTTGTACTTCCTGTTATCTTGCTTTTTCTTGAAGTCTTGAACTCTCTTTTTAAATATTTCTACTGAATTTGTTGTGTTCTATTTAATGGGTTTCTTGTATGATTGTTAATAATTTTTATTGCGTATTGTCAGTCACTTCAATCAGAACTGCTGTGTTTATGTTTGATTCCATGTTAATCATGAAAAGAAGTTCAAATTTGTTATGAGTGTTCTCTTATTTTGAGAGGATTATCTATCTAATACAACTAAATTCTCGTTTTGGCTCACAAATTAATGCATTGATTTCCATTTTTCTTTTTCCTCTAATAAGGGATGTTTTGGAGATGTGAAGTTTGTCTCTGTTTGTTATAATTTGGCAGTTTGGGACTAAACGAATGTATCATCTTTTGTTTTATTATGTTTTGGTTTCTAAATAATGGAAAACTCTTGTCATTTATTTTCTGTATGAGTCTCAGTTGAGTGAAGAATTTTCTTTCTATTTCTGAGAACCTCTTGACACGAACAGTGTAATATTAAAAATTATGATTCTTTTCCTTTGCTTATTTTTGTATTATATGTCACAAATGTTGGATTGAACACGGAGTTTCAGTTCCTATGGTGGTTCCTCCTTCCTTTCTTTGTATCTATTTTTGTCTCGGATTGGGATGTGTATTTGTATGTAAAACATTTCTTTGCAACAATATTTTGACTTATTTTATGATTGGTTTTGTGGACTAGTTATTCGTACGAATGTAATCATCATAATAAAAGGATTTGATAGCTTAAAATAGAAAATTTGTTTTCTATCTTAAAACAAATGACAATGCAGGAACTTTTATTTGATAGCTTAAAACAGAAAATGTGTTGTCTATCATAAAACAAATTACAATGCAGAAACCTTTCTTTATCCATAACATAAAAAAAGAAAAAAGAATGATTATTACCAAATTTCACAATGGTGGAATGTGTATTCTCAAATAGACGAGGAACTACTATTCCCAAATAACACAAACTTTCGGAATGAGTTAATCACTTTTCAATTATCACATCACTATTCAATTTTTTTTCATTTCCATATTATTCTATTCTATTTGTGTGTGTAGACACTCTGCGAATTGAACATAACCTCTGTGCTTTAGAATTTTTACTTGGCTGATGTCGTGTTTGCATGTTTCATTGGGCATTCAGAGATCTACGTAGTAAATAATGAAATGAACTTCATTTATTTTGGCCATTTAATTTCAGTATCTGCTTTAAATTCAAATGATCTTGACAATTCCCATTAGAGTAGCTATTGGTTTGGATATTGTTATGTGTATGCTTATTTGATGCACATGTCTTGCAAAACTGTTGAGTACCACGAGTTTGATGCTGCTAATAAAAGGATAAAAAAAATGAAAGTTTGAAGGATTCACTTTACTTTTAGCAGTGCTGTTTAGTGTCAATGGTGCAGCAAAACTTTGGGGCGGATTGTAATTTTGTAATTTTCAGAGGCAGAATCTTCATTTAATAATTTTCAGGGAGCAGAGTTTTACTTTTCATAATTTTTAGTTCCTTTTTTTGGCTATGTATGGGCTAATTTCTTAGGAGTCTTTAGTGAGTCACAATTGTAATTTTACCATTATGGGCTGGCTTAGAAGTCCCTGCCTCCTAAGCAAGTTGGGTCCTAGTAGGATTAGGAGTTTTTGACAAAATCAGTTTTTTTATCCAAATATTTTATTTAGATACTCAAATAGGTGTCTTTTGAAGCAATTTATGAGGCTAGTTGTAATCACATCTTGAAGATGTCAGCTAGTGTTAGGTAAAAGTGAATCATGATTGGACAGGGGATTTCAATAATGAAATCCTTATTTTTTCAATGGACATTGTTGAAGAATTGGGCAAAATGGAAGACCTAATCACAATGATAGGTCTCTCTCCCCCTTTATTTATAATATATATCAAGTACATACCAATGACCATAATATCCTTACTAACTCACTCTTACCAACACAAAACTAGCACATATTAATAATGCTAAATGACCAAAATAACCATCAACAATCCCCTTCAAGATGGATCATAGATATCATTTGCTCCTAGTTTGTTACGAATGAACTTGACAGGAGCGCCCCCAAGGCTTTAGTGAATAAATTAGCAAGCTGCAAATTAGACTTCATGTTTGAGTGGTTGTAATGAGCTTTTGCATAAGTTTCTATTGAATAAAGTGGCAATCAACTTCAATTTGTTGTGTTCACTCATAAAGACCAAGTTGGAGGTAGTTTGAGTAGAAGCTTGGTTATCACACATCAACTATGGACTGAGAACGTGGAAAACCCAGTTATTCTAACATGTTCTTCAGCCACACAAGTTCACATGTAGTGTGAGCCATGGTTGTATTCTCTGACTCACACTTAGCACTTGACTTGGCGGCCACATTTTTTTGTTTTTTTGTTTACTCTTCCAAGAAACTAAAATACCACCAACAAAGATATGATACTTGACCATGGATACTTTGAAGGTGACCGACCCAATTTGTAGTTGTATATCCCTGAATATAAGTGTGACCCTAATCTTGATATAAGAGACCTCTCCTAGGTGCAAGTGCAACTTTGAGATATCTCAAGATACGAATTACTGCATCCTAGTGACAAAATGGTTGACAACACCTTTTGTGGAAGATATATTCATTTAGGCTACGAATCAATCATATCTGGCACCAACTTAGTGTTAGTGTAGACACCCTATTTTTGCCCTAGCCAAATAGAGTAAGGGGTCCTTTCTCATTGTATTATTATTATTATTATTATTTTATTATCACTATTATTTCATTATTATTATTATTATTATTATTATTATTATTATTATTATTATTATTACTATGATTTTTATTGTTGTTATTTATATTATTATTATAATTTTTATTTTCACTATTATTATTATTAATTATTTTCCTATATTGATATAAGTAATTTATTATTATTACTATTATTTTATTATTATTTATTTTTATAAGTAATTTATTATTATCACTATTATTTATTTATTATTATTATTATTATTTTACTGATAATATCTTTATTATTTTTATTATAATTATTTATTATTATTTACTATTTCGTAGTATTATTATTATTATTATTACCTTATTGATACTTATATAATTATGATAATTATTATTATTATTATTTCCATTTTCATTATTACCATAAGAATAAAAGCATAAAAAAAAAAGAAGAAAAGAAAAAGAAAATAAAATCAAAAAGGAAGTTTTTTTTAGGGTTTTTCCAAGTTTTTTTATATAAGGGGGGCATGCACACGGCCAAGAGGGGGCGCAGCAGGGGCGCACAGCCAAGAAAAAAAATAAAAAAAAGCCTACCTTTGATTCTGCTTCTCCGACTGCTTCTTCTTCTTCTTCCTGCCAGCCCCTCATCTCCGGCCACCTTGCTCCCAGCCATCACCCATACACCAGCAAACCTGGCGCACGGCCGCTGATAGCACCAACCACCCGAGACTCCCTCCATAACAGAACAGAGCCCCAAGCTCCTCTGCTGCGCAGAGCACCGCAGCCAGCCTTGCCAGCCTCTTCTCCAGCAGACTCGGCGCACGGGCGCACCCGTCACTGTTCACGGCCACGACCCCACGACGCCGCAACCACCTTCTCCGACAGCAGTATCCGCATCCCTGCTCCGTCTTAACCCAGTTCGGCAACCCCAGGAGCAGCCTTGACCCGCCTCCACCCTCTGTAGCTATCTGCAACCGCAGACCTCTTCAACCCCAAGAGCAGCCTTGACGCGTCTCCGTTCTCTATGTAGCCACCGACGACGCCGTCGCCGTCGCCGCTTCCAGTCCCAATTCTCTGGCGGTATCCCCCCTCAGTAAGTACCCACTGTAAGTACCTCCCCTACACAGCACACGCACACACACGTGCACCCATATTTTATTTATTTATTTATTTATTTTTTGTGTTTTCTTTCTTGTTGTTTTTTTTTTTTTTTTTTCCTGTTTGGTTTATTTCTTTGTTTTTATTTATTCTGATGTTTGGGTTTCATTGTACTTGCAGGTAGCATGCTTAGGTTGTGTTTATTACACATATATATATATATAAAAGGATTACCATTCCTTTTATAGGGTTTTCATATTTAGTTTAATATTTAATAGTCATGGTAAGTTTTTTTATTGCATTTGTTATATAGGTTGATTGTTTTATTATCATTGTTATGAAATTTTTATAATTGGAATTTGTTTTGATATTTATAGTTTAACCTTTTGTATTCGTGGAATTATTAATATTCTTTTTGTAGAATCCTTAATGTTATAGTATGTGGTTATATGTCTAGTATTCATGTTGCATGTTTTATTATTGTTACAACTATTTTGATGTCCAATTGTCGTATTTAGGGTCGTTTGTTATTATTGCATGTTTAATATTTATGTATTTAGAATGTTTGTTATTATAGTACTTATTTATGTAAGGGCGTTATTGTTTGATATTTATATGTTTAGGTATGTTATATATATAATGTTCACAATAGGGTTATATCCAATATTAGAGTTTAGGGTTCACATGTAGGATTGTTATTATATTTTTTGTATAGATTAACTATTATTGTTGAAAGGAGTATATTGTTGATTTATTTTAATATTAACTTCCCCTGTTTAGGTTTTGTTGTATTTGTTTGTTAATATTCCTAATGTAGGTAATCATATTTATGTTAACATCTAATGTTCATGTTTAATCATAGTTATATCATATCATTAGTATTTTAGAATTTTAATGACATTGTATAGCATGTTAGGACTTTAGTAGGTTAGTATTTTAGTTGTATTATATATAGCATCTTAGAATTATAATTGTATTTAGTATTCTAGAATTTTAGCTATATTATATGTTTAGTATCTTAGTATTTTGGTAATATCGTGTATTTAATATATTAGAATTTTAATTACATTATATTTGGTAAGTTAATATGGTATTGTTTATTATGGTATTTTTTTCATAGTATATATGGTATTAGAGTATTTTATTATTGATATTCTTAGTATTTTAATATATAGGGGACTATTTATTATAGTATTTTTAGTGTATTAGCATATATATAACTTATTGGGATATTTTGAGTGTTTTAATATATAGGGTATTACTTTTCGTAGCATCTTAATATATATGGTATTTTATTACCTATTTTAACATTTGGAACATTTTAGTAGTTGCTAATTATCCTATGATCACATATTAAAACCTCCCATACTAGTACTTTCGTACTAAAAAATTCTATACGATTTTCAAAATATGGGAGTGTATTTTATTAAATATTTTTGATTTTTATCCCTATGATTTTATTGCGGGGATATGAGCCTTCGGGCATCACGTACCTTAAGCTCTGAAGGAATATATATGTATATATTATATTTATTTATTTTTTTTTTTTTCATGTGTATTTATAAATTCATAAAAAAGAATAATTTAAAGACTTATTAGATTAACTTAGGGATAATTTCAAATTAATTAGGTACCGTTCGTAAGAACGGGTGCGTAGGGGGTGCATGTACCTTCCCCTCGCGTAACCGAACTCCTGACTCCAGCTCTGGTAACGTAGACCCACTCTACCCCTAACGGGGTAGTAATCATGTGTTCTAATGTCCCTAGTGGAGTCGCCAAGTTGTCGTGACGTCCCGGGAGCGCGTGTGCCTCGGGCGGCGAAATTAAAAATCAATTTTAATATTTTCAGGAAAAATGGGAATATTGGAGTCGCCACTAACCTTTTAGTGTGGTTAGAACACATGATTACTACCCCGTTAGGGGTAGAGTAGGTCTACGTTACCAGAACTGGAGTCTGGAGTTCGGTTACGCGAGGGGAAGGTACTAGCACCCCCTACGCGCCCGTTCTTACGAACAGTACCTAATTAATTTGAAATTATCCCTAAGTTAATCTAATAAGTCTTTAAATTACTCCTTTTTATGAATTTATAAATACACATGAAAAATAAATAAATAAATAAATATAATATATACATATATATTCCCTCAGAGCTTAAGGTACGTGATGCCCGAAGGCTCATACCCCCGCAATAAAATCATAGGGATAAAAATCAAAAATATTTAATAAAATACACTCCCATATTTTGAAAATCGTATAGAATTTTTTAGTACGAAAGTACTAGTATGGGAGGTTTTAATATATGATCATAGGATAATTAGCAACTACTAAAATGTTCCAAATGTTAAAATAGGTAATAAAATACCATATATATTAAGATGCTACAAAAAGTAATACCCTATATATTAAAACACTCAAAATATCCCAATAAGTTATATATATGCTAATACACTAAAAATACTATAATAAATAGTCCCCTATATATTAAAATACTAAGAATATCAATAATAAAATACTCTAATACCATATATACTATGAAAAAATACCATAATAAACAATACCATATTAACTTACCAAATATAATGTAATTAAAATTCTAATATATTAAATACACGATATTACCAAAATACTAAGATACTAAACATATAATATAGCTAAAATTCTAGAATACTAAATACAATTATAATTCTAAGATGCTATATATAATACAACTAAAATACTAACCTACTAAAGTCCTAACATGCTATACAATGTGATTAAAATTCTAAAATACTAATGATATGATATAACTATGATTAAACATGAACATTAGATGTTAACATAAATATGATTACCTACATTAGGAATATTAACAAACAAATACAACAAAACCTAAACAGGGGAAGTTAATATTAAAATAAATCAACAATATACTCCTTTCAACAATAATAGTTAATCTATACAAAAAATATAATAACAATCCTACATGTGAACCCTAAACTCTAATATTGGATATAACCCTATTGTGAACATTATATATATAACATACCTAAACATATAAATATCAAACAATAACGCCCTTACATAAATAAGTACTATAATAACAAACATTCTAAATACATAAATATTAAACATGCAATAATAACAAACAACCCTAAATACGACAATTGGACATCAAAATAGTTGTAACAATAATAAAACATGCAACATGAATACTAGACATATAACCACATACTATAACATTAAGGATTCTACAAAAAGAATATTAATAATTCCACGAATACAAAAGGTTAAACTATAAATATCAAAACAAATTCCAATTATAAAAATTTCATAACAATGATAATAAAACAATCAACCTATATAACAAATGCAATAAAAAAACTTACCATGACTATTAAATATTAAACTAAATATAAAAACCCTGTAAAAGGAATGGTAATCCTTTTATATATATATATATATATATATATATATATATATGTAATAAACACAACCTAAGCATGCTACCTGCAGGTACAATGAAACCCAAACATCAGAATAAATAAAAACAAAGAAATAAACCAAACAGGAAAAAAAAAAAAAAAAACAACAAGAAAGAAAACACAAAAAAATAAATAAAAAATAAAGAAAATATGGGTGCACGTGTGTGTGCATGTGCTGTGTAGGGGAGGTACTTACAGTGGGTACTTACCGAGGGGGGATACCGCCAGAGAATTGGGACTGGAAGCGGCGACGGCGTCGTCGGTGGCTACATAGAGAACAGAGACGCGTCAAGGCTGCTCTTGGGGTTGAAGAGATCTGCGGTTGCAGATAGCTGCAGAGGGTGGAGGCGGGTCAAGGCTGCTCCTGGGGTTGCCGAACTGGGTTAAGACGGAGCAGGAATGCGGATACTGCTGTCGGAGAAGGTGGTTGCGGCGTCGTGGGGTCGTGGCCGTGAACAGCGACGGGTGCGGCCGTGCGCCGAGTCTACTGGAGAAGAGGCTGGCCGCGGTGCTCTGCGCAGCAGAGGAGCTCGGGGCTCTGTTCTGTTATGGAGGGAGTCTCGGGTGGTTGGTGCTATCAGCGGCCGTGCGCCGGGTTTGCTGGTGTATGGGTGATGGCTGGGAGCAAGGTGGCCGGAGATGAGGGGCTGGCAGGAAGAAGAAGAAGAAGCAGCCGGAGAAGCAGAATCAAAGGTAGGCTTTTTTTTATTTTTTTTCTTGGCTTTGCGCCCCCGCTGCGCCCCCTCTTGGCCGTGTGCATGCCCCCCTTATATAAAAAAACTTGGAAAAACCCTAAAAAAACCTTCCTTTTTGATTTTATTTTCTTTTTCTTTTCTTCTTTTTTTTTATGCTTTTATTCTTATGGTAATAATGAAAATGGAAATAATAATAATAATAATTATCATAATTATATAAGTATCAATAAGGTAATAATAATAATAATACTAAATAGTAAATAATAATAAATAATTATAATAAAAATAATAAAGATATTATCAGTAAAATAATAATAATAATAATAATAAATAAATAAATAATAGTGATAATAATAAATTACTTATAAAAATAAATAATAATAATAAAATAATAGTAATAATAATAAATTACTTATATCAATATAGGAAAAAAATTAATAATAATAATAATAGTGAAAATAAAAATAATAATAATAATATAAATAACAACAATAAAAATCATAGTTATAATAATAATAATAATAATAATAATGAAATAATAGTGATAATAAAATAATATTAATAAAAATAAGGAAATAATAATTGTAGACACCCCATTTTTACCCAGGCCCAATATATGTATTACTATTATTATTATTATTTTATTATTATTAGTATTATTATTATTTATTCTTATTATTATTATTATTATTAATCTTCACTAATCTTGTTATTTTTATTATTATTATTATTATTATTATTATTTTCTGTATTATTATTATTATTAGTATTATTAATAGTACTTTATTATTATTATTATTATTATTATTATTATTATTATTATTTTCATTATTATTTTTATTATTTTTTATTATCATTAGTATTTTTATTACTATTATTACTATTATCCCATTTATTATTATTATTACTTTTGTTTTTATTTCTATTTATATTCTTTATTATTATTATTATTTATTATTTTCATTATTATTGACATTATTTTTAATTATTATTATTAGTATGTTTACCTTTATTATTACTATTATTATTATTATTATTTTATTTATTTATCTTTGTTATTACTATTATTATTATTATTTCGGTTATTATTATTATTATTATTATTGTTGTAGTTATTATTATTTTTATTATCTTTATTATCATTATTATTATTATTATTATTTATATATATTTTTATTATTATTATTATTATTATTATTATTATTATTATTATTTTCTGTATTATTATTATCATTAGTATTATTAATAGTACTTTATTATTATTACTATTCTTATTTTCATTAGTATTTTTATTATTATTTTTATCATTAGTATTTTTATTACTATTATTACTATTATCTTATTTATTATTATTATTTTTCATTAGTATTATTATTATTACTTTTATTTTTATTTTTATTTATATTGTTTATTATTATTATTATTATTTATCTTTTCATTAGTATTATTATTATTACTTTTATTTTTATTTTTATTTATATTGTTTATTATTATTATTTCATTATCTTTGTTGTTACTATTATTATTATTATTTTAATATATATATATATATATATTTTTACCTTATTATTATTATTATTATTATTATTACCATATTAATAATTATTCTCATATATATTGTTTCCAAAAAGAAAATATACCATAAACTAAAAAGGAAAGGGAAGATTTAGGGTTTCTAATTTTTGCTCATAAAAAACCTATTCTTCTCTTCAAACAGGGGGGGGGCAGCGCACAGCCGCAAGGAGGAAAGCAAAAAAAAAACACAAAATTAAACCTTCTTCTTCTTCTTCTTCTCCTTCTCCCTCGCCCATAGCTCCCTGGGATCCGCACACACAAGCAGCAACCGCAGGAGCCATCTCCTCATTGCTTCGTCATCACCACCGAACCCAACAAGCACAGCCACCTACTTCCGTCGCTGCCGCTATCCACCGAGACACCAGCAGGCAGCCGCGCCATCTCCTCCTGCAACTCCAGCGTAGCCGACTCCTGCAACTCCAGCCACCCTCCCAGCCGCCCTCCTCCATGCTCTGCAGCAGGCTACCTCACGGCCAACACCACAACAGCCCCAGCCCAGCTTCCATCCGACCAGCATCTCCGGCGAGCCCTTCCCCAGCCACAGCAGCCTCCACTCTCGGCAACTCCCGGTGAGCCCCCTGCCTCCTATTTCTGCATGCCGGCCACAGCACCAACAGGAATCTCCAGCCACGACAGCCTTCCGGTAAGTCCCCTCTATTAGTCCCTCTACCCACAGTAAGTATACTCACACACACACACACACACACGCACATATATATGTCTATATATATACATGTACATGTAAAGTTTAAATTTTTTTTTTATTATACATTTAGTTGGGTTTATATATATAAGTATATGGGTTTTATTTTGAGTCTCAAAAGTTCACTTTTTTGCTTTTATTTTATTTATTTATTTATTTTTTGTTTCTCTCTTTTCTTTTATTTTGCATGTGAGTACGTATTAAAAATCTATTGTGTGTGCATATTAATATATTCTTTATTTTGGTATTCAGTTAATTTTCATATCTAGGCTCCTATTATATATGTGTTAAAATACTAATATTGTTTCCACGTGTTTCATTTTATTGTGGGGATATTTGTGTATATTTTTTTTTTTTGGTAGTTATTTCAAATACTAATCGGTTCGTTCTCATTATTGTAGGATATTTTTTTTTTTAAATGTGCAGGTAAGAGTTCCATTGTTTAATATTTAAATGTAACAGTTTTTGGTTGTTGAATATTATAAAGTGTATCATATTCATGTTATATGCTTAATATTTAAGGTTTTTTTTATTTTATTTTATAGGCCATATTGAAGCAGTATGATTAATAGGGTTTTGGTCTGATTAATATTTAGGGTTTTAGCCGTGTTTATTTGAATAGGCCATATTCATTGTTCCATGTATTTAGGGTGTTTGTCATTATTGTATTCATTTTATGTTTAATATTTGTATACTTAGGGCCGTGTATTAATTTTGGTGGCCGTACTATATAGGTTCATATTAATTTTAGGAAGTAACTTGTTTCCATAAGTTCGCCCTTTTCATTAGTTTCCATATTTTAATCTTAACATCGGTTTGTTTCTTTAATTATTTACATATGGGTGTCTTGTGCATATCTTTAATAGTGCGTTAATATTAAGGTAAATATAATATTATTAAAATATGTATATTATTTTTACTATTAGTTAACAATATTTATTATTATTACTGTTAATATCATTATAATTATTACTGTTATTGTTATTTATTATTATTATTATCATTATCATTGTTATTATTATTATTGTTACCATTATGTTATCTATTATTATTATTATTATTATTATTATTTTATTATTATTATTATTATTACCATTTATTATTATTATCATTATTATCCTTATTGTATTATGTACTATCACTATTAATATTAGTATTATTTTTACTATTATTACTATTTATTAATATTATCATTATCATTATTAACGTTATTATCGTATTTGTTTTCATTATTATTATTATTACTCTCATTATTATTATCATTATTATCATTATTATTATTGTATATTATTATTTATTTTTATGATTATTTTCAATCTTTTATCCCTATGATTTTATTGCGGGGTATGAGCCTTCGGGCTTTACGTACCTTAAGCTCTGAGGGAATATATATATATATATATATATATATATATATATATATATATTATATTATATTTATTTATTTATTTATTTTTCACGTGTAATTATAAAGTCATAAAAAGGAGTAATTTAAAGGCTTATTAGATTAACTTAGGGATAATTTCGAATTAATTAGGTACCGTTCGTAAGAACGGGCGCGTAGGGGGTGCTAGTACCTTCCCCTCGCGTAACCGAACTCCCGAGCCCAAGTCTGGTAACGTAGACCGATTCTACCCCTAACGGGGTAGTAATCATGTGTTCTAACCGCACTAAAGGTTAGTGGCGACTCCGATATTCACATTTTTCCTGAAAACATTAAAATGATTTTTAACTTCGCCGCCCGGGGCACGCGCGCTCCCGGGACGTCGCGACAGCTTGGCGACTCAGCTGGGGACGTAGAGAGTCGAGCCATTAATTAATTGAAAATTATCCCAAGTTTAAATTTAATAAATCTTTTAATTACTCCTTATTTTGCAAATATAGTAATTCATAAATAACCTTGATTAATCATAAATATTTTACTTCCATAATTTGTGAATAACCTTAATTAATAAAAAAAAAAAAATTTTTGTTTCCTTATTTTTTGTCTCCAAATTTTTGTGAATAAACATATTAATTGCATATATTGTGTTTCCTTGTCTTTTGAATATATATATTAATGGTAGATATCTTGTTTCCATATTGTTTATAGCATGTGAATAAATGTGGGGATAGCGGGATTAGGTTAAAAAATTGAATTCACACACTCTCACGCTCTATACCCGAGCTTTCCTTACTAGGACTAGATAGGAGTGTAATAGCGTCAGTCCCTTCGTGGCAGAGCTTGATGGGACCCGCGAACCACTCCACTCAGTATGGGTTTTATCCGGACCCCAATGGGGGAGGATGAAATTCCAAACTGGGAACTTTTTGTCAATAGGGTTAGAACCTACCCACACATACTTGTCTATAGTCTTCCTTAACTAGGGTAGAGTCATGAAGAACCCTTTACATACGTACCTACCCTAGGTTGGGACAAGAGCCACATCATTCTCCATGAATAGTGTGTTGCATATATGTGAAATACTTTGTATTATATCATGCATTTGACATACATTTAGACATACATACTACTTAGTTAGTATTCTGAAAAAGCCCAATAATGAGACCAAGACCCATCCTTTCAAAAAAATGGAGCACTTGGCCCAAGCATTTTAAAATATGGGTCGGCCCAACCCTTTTCAAATAACTCGGGCCCAATTTTTTTGAGAAATAACAAGTATAGGCTCAACCTTTTCCTAAGTAAAAACTCGGTCCAGGCCTGATTTTCAAAATGGGTCAAAACCAGATTTCCATAAATGGGCTTCGGCCTTATTACCCTAAAAATCCAGGCCCATATTTTCTAAACAATCCAAGCCCAAATCCTTTTAAAATTAGGGCCTGATCCCATCATGAAGTATATTGAAGCCCATATTTTAAAATACTTGAGGCCCAAGTGCACACTAAAGTCCACAAGTCCGCACCAAACAAATCCAATGGGTTGACCAACCTGGGTCAACCTCAATCTCAGATCATAATTTGACCCTTCATAGAATCTGAGATACATGGACCGATTGAGGGAAGAGTTGAATTTAAATTGTGGCCCAGCAATGATTGTATTGAAATCTCTCGTTAGTGGGACTTTTCCTAGAAAGCTAACAAAGTAGTTAGTTAGGTTACATTGCATCCATGCATTCATGCATAATTTCACACGTAATCATGCCCGATAGGTCACATACATGTTAATATCCCTATTGACATGTATTTGTGCACTAAGTACACACATGCATAAACACCCCATGCATAAGATAGAGTCTTGGAGAATCTTTTATATAAGTCTACCTCGGGTGGAGGATATAAGTTTCATTATTTTCAGTTTGGTGTCATGACCGCATGCATTGTTTTGAGTTGTATGATACCTTTACTAACATGTTGCATTCACATAGGCATCCTGTCTACTTCATCAAGGTTCTATAAGAGATCTGAATCATTCATGGAGAACACAATGGCTTACCATGAGATTGAGTCCACAGTACAACAATATTCAGAAAGTCAACAGAACAAGTGGGGTGACAGTCTTACTCAGAAATCTATCATCGAACTACCAGCCCGGACTTTCATCAACATAAGATCCAATCCGTTAGATGAGCTAAAAGTCATTTGGAAGGAATGGACCCCGGCACGCCGTTTAAAATTCTCTCAAACATATGGGCACATTGGTTTCTTGTTGCATGTATCGGTAAATATCCCTGCCATAAAAGCACTGGTCGAGTTCTGGAATCCACCATATCGTTGCTTTACAATGAACGGTATCGACTTGACACCAACCATCGAGGAGTATACTTCGCTTTTGCATCTAGTCAAGTTACAGACACCATACAAACCTTATGTGCATGATGCTAGTGTTTCGTTCGTGAAGGAGATGTACGATGCTGTCGGGGTCAAAATCCAGAAAACATTCTCCGAGGGAGGTGCAGAAGTAAGGAAAATCTCTTGGAAGCAGTTGAAAGAAATAATCGAAAAAGAAGAAAAAGAAGAGGTTCAAATACATATGATGGCATTAGCTATTTACGGTTTGATCATTTTTCCAAAAGAACTAAACATGATCGATCAAGCTACTGTTTCGTTTGTAGCACAAGTACGTAACGGGATTAATCCCGTTCAAGGCATCCTGGCAGAAACCTTCAGATCACTCAACAACTGCAGAATTAGGAGGAGAGAACGTTTAAAATGTTGTGTGCAGCTGTTATATGTCTGGATGGTAGGTCACTTATCGTCTAACAAAGGGGGCTTCCGTAGTATTTTCTCAATGATCCGAATCCCTTTGGCTGAATTTGAGGATACCCAATTGAAGGAGCAGTTAGATAAATCTAAATGGAACACAAAAATGTGTGGCTTGATCGACTCAAGGGTAACTTGGCTGGCGCCATGGATGGTCCGCTCTAACATGATATATCGGTGTGGAAATCTTCCATGGGTTCCATTACTAGGCCCATGGGGAGGGATAGCATATGCCCCTTTGATGGTCAGAAGGCAATTGGGGGCATCTCAGTTTGTGCCTATGACTCATGGATTGGCTGACTCAGACTTTGCATATGAAACAGGAGACACTCGAAACCAGATTAGAAAATTTATGGTGGCATGGAAGCATGTGAACCTAATAGACCCGAGTGATGGAATTGCCACAGTCCAAGGAAATTATGAAGCATGGCGAGAAAACCGGGTAAACCCCCAACTCAAAAGAATCCCAGAAATCGTTATTGAACATATTAAATCACCAAGCGCATGCATGCAATTGAAGCCACAAGGGGATCCATGCCCAGTAGAAAAAGGAGATGCAAGAGCAGAAGTGGGGAATCAGCAAAAGGAGGCTCTAGTCTCTGTCTATCGCAAAGAAATCAAGCGACAAAAGATTCGGTACATACAATCAGAAGAAGAGGTCGTGGCTCTAAGGAAGGAAAGACGAAGGCTTCGAGCAGCACTTGGACAGAAATCTCAAATGTTAGAAGATGCCCATACCGAAGTTAAAAAGAAATCGCTCTACATACAAGAGTTGGAGAGGCAGGGGGATGAGCAGAGAAGCAAGTATAATCAAGTACTGGAAAAGATTGAGCCGTGCATAATGAAAGCGGACTACTGGGAGGCCAAGTTTCGGGCTTTGCATAAAAAGTCGACACAGCAAAATGCAGAGATTGTGCAATCATGAGCAGATTTTGATTTAATATTCGGTTGGATTTGTTATTGTATGAAAGGATTCTATTAATGAAAAGCAGATTTTATTTTCTAAAAATGATGATGATCTCTTCCATGAACCTTGATTGGAGTGCATTAGGTTGCATACATATGTTTCATATTTGTGAAATTTACACGTCTTGAAAAGACCATTGCATTTCATGCATTCATATCTATGCATTCACGATTCTAAAAAGGGAAAGTTTTGGTTTGCAGTGCCTAGCCACAGAATTCGTCTGAGCAAGCAACATTGAGACTGTCACGCATCAATACAATACCCGGAGAAGGGCAAAAGAAATGAGTGAACAGTTGGAAGGCAGAGTCCTGGGCATAGAGCAAGGACAAGAAGAATTGAATGAAAAAATGAGCAAGATCCTAGAATTGTTGACGAACAAAGGAAAAGCAGTGCAGAATGATCTGGAAATAGATATGGACCCTACTCATCCTCCAGGATTTACCCCAGTGCGTGGACAAGCGTCAGCTCCAATACCTGGCGTCATGGAGGGTTCAATGCCAAGTATACCCCCGTTCATTCCTAATGTACCAGCTCAAGGGTTTCCAGCAGTGGGGACCCCCCCATTAGTAGCTTCTGATCTGGGGATGAACAGATCTGAAACTGAACGTCGATACGATGTACTCGAGGAACGCCTGAAAGCTATTGAGGGATCCAATACATTCGACTCTGTAGATCCCAATGATTTGTGCCTCGTGCCAAAGGTCACTTTGCCACCGAAATTCAAAGTACCAGATTTCGAAAAATTTAATGGAACTAATTGTCCTCGAACTCACCTGCGCCTGTATTGCCAAAAAATGGCTGCACATTCCGATAATGAGAGACTAATGATGCATTGCTTTCAAGACAGCTTGACAGGGGCAGCCATCCGGTGGTATATTCAACAAGATCGGGCTCGGATCCGCACATGGAAAGATCTGGCTAATTCTTTTATAGCTCAATACCGCCATGTTATAGAAATGGCACCCGATCGTATGACCTTGCAGAGTATGCAAATGAAGCCCGCCGAAACATTTAGAGAATATGCATACAGGTGGAGGGACATGTCTGTCCAAGTCAATCCTCCTGTGGAAGACAGGGAGGCTATTTCCCTATTTGTGAATACCTTGAAAGATCCTTACTTCGGGCATCTCTTAGGAGCAACCCCCCATGACTTCATGGACATTGTTTCTACCGGAGAAAGGATTGAGACGGCCATCAAAGTCGGGAGAACTAAAAGTATTAGTACAGAGACTGGTCTAGGCAAGAAGTGGACAAGCAAGAAGAAGGAAAAAGAGGTTCAGATGGTTCAAAGACAACAATATCAAAGAGAGCATGGCTCAGGGGCTAGGAGGAATTTTGCTTTCGAACCCTCTGTCAATCAGACAGTTCATACAGGAGGTAGACCCCAAGTTGTTCCTTCCGGGACCATGCCCACCCAACCGAATGTGTGAACTCATGATAGAGGCATCCAGAGAAATACGAGAAGGATAGATCCTATTCCAATGACATACTCAGAATTATTCCCACAATTGATGGAAAGGAACTTAGTTTCAGTCATTCCTGGAATGGTCATTACGGCACCTTTTCCGCAATGGTATGACCCCGAAGCCAAGTGTGCATATCATGCTAACACTCCCGGGCACACTATTGAACGGTGTTGGGCATTCAAAAATAAGGTTCAAACACTAAGAGAAGCCGGATGGCTAGCATTTGATGATAAACAACCAGGAATTCAAGGGAACCCTCTGCCCAATCATGGAGGTAGCAATGTCGGAATGATAGAAGAAGGGACGAATGAGGTGGATTTTGAACGAATGTCTTTAGACTGGGTGTTCAATGAACTTGTTGCGGCAGGTCGGGTAGGGCAGGAGGCCATTTGCCCCACTAATGCACTTTGTTTATGTCAAAGTAAAGAAGGAAGATCTGTGAAAAAGTGTGTAACCTTTAGAAAGTTTTTGCAAAAGATGGTGGATAACAAGTTTATAGAGATTGGTTGTACCTGAAAAAGTGGAGAGATTGCAGTCGTTGGGGAAAACAGGCCAGTATATCATCAGTGCACTAATCAACCATTCATACCTACCATGAACAAGGCTCTTCCCACAAAGGAAGCACCAGCTCGCTTGGTGATCTCTACTCCCAGGCCATTCCCATACAAGAGTAACCAAGCAGTACCCTGGAAATATGAATGTGAAGCGTATGTCGAAGGAAGCGCCAGCAATATAGCAGGGGTAAAAGGGATAACTCGAAGTGGTAGGGTGTATATGCCAGAGTCCTCTAAAACAAATCGACAGAATGCAGGGGAACCAGATAGGGCAGTGAAAAGTCCAATATCCAACGGAGAGGCTGAAGAATTCCTGAAGATAATAAAGCATAGCGAGTACAACATTGTGGACCAACTAAAGAAAATGCCGGCTCACATATCTGTTTTGTCGCTTCTACTAAATTCAGAGACCCATCGGGAGGCATTACTTAAAGTCCTAAATCAAGCCTACATTCCCCAAGATATCAGCGTTGATAAATTCAATCATGTGATCGGAAGTCTGGCGGCCTCCAACTACATCACTTTTACTGATGAAGAAATTCCGCCAGAAGGCCAGGGGCACAACAAGGCGTTGCATATATCCACGAAATGTAAGGATCATATGATGTCTCGAGTCTTGATAGATAATGGGTCATCCCTCAATGTTATGCCAATGACTACACTGCAGAGGTTACCCATTGATCCTTCTTACGTGACACCAAACAATTTGGTGGTGCGTGCCTTCGATGGGACACGAAGAGAGTCAGTAGGGTCGCTTGACATCCCTATTCAGATTGGACCCGTAACCTTCAATATCACTTTTCAAGTCATGGATATTACACCTTCATACAGTTGTCTCTTGGGAAGGCCTTGGATACATAATGCTGGGGCAGTTCCGTCCTCTTTGCATCAGCGAGTGAAATTTGTAGTAGGGGATAAACTGGTATGTGTTTATGGAGAAACCGACATAATGGTTACTAAATCTTCTTCCACTCCCTATGTGGAAGCGGCTGAAGAAGCCCATGAAGATTCATTCCGAGCGTTTGAGATCATCAACGTCCTTACTATAATGGAGGGATCTGTTATCCCTCAACCTCAGATCTCTTCTTCTACACGTATGGTGGCTGCAGAAATGATTAAATCAGGGTTTTGCCCAGGAAAAGGGTTGGGGAAGTATCTTCAGGGCATCGCAATGCCATTGTTACCAGAAGGCATGAATGAAAGATACGGCATCGGATATACTCCTACTTTAGCTGACCATAAGAAGAAGGCAGAAGAGAAAAGAATGCTCCGGATCGAGAGGCGCACAGGGAGAGTAAGTACTAAATGGGGGGTAGAAGTCCCACCAATGAATCAGACCTTTCGAAAGGGCAATCAAGTCACTCTTGAGGAAGAAATGAAACAGATGAGCATATTGGCCTTGGAATCAGGGGACCATATGAATGACTCGAGTAGATGGATCTACCCATTGACAGGAGCAGAAATTCAGAACTGGACATCCTTTGATTACCCAATTCCCTTCATGTAATAGCTTTTGCTCATTTTGCTTTATTTTTGTAATCCGTGGACATTATTGCCTCGGATCATTTGTCTTTTTCATCAATAAAACCAGTATGCATTTCTTTCGCATTTATTGCATCATGGGGTCATTTATCAAAGAATTGTTTACCTTTGTTTTATGCAGGGATAAGGAAAATAATCATACCAGTATTCAGGAGCCAGAAATTGATGTTAACTTTGAAAACTTAATCCTAGAAGCTGAAATAGAAGAGGAGACTGACTTATCACCTGAAATGCAAAGAATGTTGAAATCAGATGAAAAACCAACTTTAACCAGTAGTGACCCCACGGTCACAATAAATTTGGGGACTAATGAGGAACCAAAAGAAGTAAAAATCGGGGCACTGTTGGGAGGAAAAGAAAGATGCGAAATGATAAACCTTTTGAAGGAATACCAAGATGTTTTCGCGTGGTCATATCAGGACATGCCGGGTTTGGATACGGACTTAGTAACACATAAAATACCCATTTACCCAGATAGCAAACCAGTAAAACAGAAACTAAGGAGAATGCGCCCAGATATGTTGATCAAAATAAAAGAAGAGGTGCAGAAGCAGTTTGAGGCTGGTTTTTTAGAAGTAGCCAAATATCCGGAGTGGATGGCCAATGTAGTTCCAATAATGAAGAAAAATGGAAAAGTGAGAGTCTGTGTTGACTATCGAGACTTGAATAAAGCTAGCCCTAAAGATAATTTCCCACTTCCACACATAGATGTGCTGGTAGACAATACAGCGGGACATGCCCTGTTTTCATTCATGGATGGATTTTCTGGATATAATCAAATTAAGATGGCCCCGGAAGATAAAGAGAAGACCACGTTTATCACCTTATGGGGCACCTTTTGCTACAGGGTTATGCCCTTTGGTTTAAAGAATGCAGGGGCAACCTATCAGAGAGCCATGGTAACATTATTCCACGACTTGATGCATAAGGAGATAGAAGTATATGTGGACGACATGATTGTTAAGTCTCGGGATGAGTATAGCCATGTGATGAACTTAAGGAAACTATTTAAAAGACTACGAAAATGTCAACTGAAATTAAATCCAGAAAAATGTACATTCGGAGCTTCCTCAGGAAAATTGTTGGGATTTATCGTAAGTGAGAAAGGGATTGAGGTAGACCCGGATAAAATAAGAGCTATTCGAGAAATGCCTAGTCCCAAAACCGAAAAAGAAGTCAGGAGTTTCCTAGGCCAATTGAACTACATAGCTCGATTTATATCTCAGTTGACTGCTACTTGTGAGCCCATATTTAAGCTGCTGAAGAAGGATAACCCCGAAAAATGGAGTGAAGAATGTCAGAAAGCATTTGAGAAAATAAAAGAATATCTATTGAACCCTCCAGTTTTGGTTCCCCCTGTCCCTGGAAGGCCTCTTATATTGTACTTAGTAGTATCAGAGAATTCCATGGGGTGTGTGTTAGGGCAACACGACGAGTCTGGAAAAAAGGGGCGCGCCATCTATTATTTAAGCAAAAAGTTCACGGAATACGAATCTAGATACTCTAACCTGGAGAAGACGTGTTGCGCTTTGGTGTGGGTGGTTAGTAGATTAAGGCAATACACGCTGTATTACACAACATGGCTGATTTCTAAAATGGATCCGATTAAGTATGTTTTTGAGAAACCTGCAGTAACAGGACGGATGGCTCGTTGGCAAATGCTGTTGACTGAATATGACATCACATATGTAACGAGAAAAGCCATCAAAGGAAGCATTATAGCAGAATATTTGGCTGATAGGGCCGTTAATGATTACCAGTCCATGGAGTTTGACTTCCCGGATCAAGATATTGATTCGATTGATCAAGAAAAGGAAGGTAATGTTGGGTGGATGATGCTATTTGATGGGGCAACCAACGTATGGGGGCATGGAATAGGGGCTGTACTCATATCACCAGAGGGTAAATATTACCCAGTCACAGCCAAACTCACCTTTCCGTGTACCAATAATATAGCAGAGTATGAAGCGTGCGTATTGGGCTTACAGGCAGCTATTGACCGAGGCATTAAAAAATTGATTGTAAAAGGAGATTCCGCTTTGGTAATTTATCAGTTGATTGGAAAGTGGGAAACCCGGGATTCCAAATTAATACCATATCAGGAGTTCATTCAGGAAATGATGCAGGAATTCGATACTATCAGTTTTTCGCATTTACCGAGAGAGAGTAACTTAATCCCTGATGCGTTAGCAACATTGGCGGCTTTATTTAAGGTTGAGTCCGGAATAGAGATTGAACCCATTCGAATAAGGATGCATAGGGAACCTGCATATTGTATAATGACGGAAGAAGCCGATAGGAAGCCATGGTTTCATGATATCAAAACATACATTCAATGGAAGGAGTATCCCATAGGAGCCTCTAATAATGACTGAAAGACAATTCGGAGGCTAGCTTTGGGATTCTTCTTAGATGGGGAGATATTGTATAAAAGGAACCATGATATGACCCTCCTACGGTGCGTGGAGTTGCAAGAGGCAAGACAAATCATACAGGAAGTACACGATGGCGTTTGCGGAACCCATGCGGGAGGACACTCGTTGGCTCGAAAAATCCTAAGGAGTGGATATTATTGGATAACCATGGAACGGGATTGTATAGAGTATGTTCGAAAGTGCCATAAGTGTCAAATCTATGGAGATCGCATCCAAGTCCCACCCACTCAACTCCAGAATTTATCTGCACCTTGGCCTTTCTCAGCGTGGGGCATGGATGTGATCGGACCGATAACCCCGAAGGCCAGTAATGGGCATCGATTCGTTTTCGTGGCCATTGACTACTTCACAAAATGGGTAGAAGCAGCATCATACTCTAATGTCACTCAAAATGTAATCAATCGTTTTATCAAAAGGGAATTAATTTGCAGATATGGGATCCCAGAAAGAATAATATCAGACAATGCCAAAAACTTGAACAACGAGGTCATGACGAAATTGTGCGGTCAGTTTAAGGTCAAGCATCATAACTCAGCCCCCTATCGACCTCAAATGAATGGAGCAGTGGAAGCAGCCAATAAGAACATCAAGAGCATCTTGGAAAAAATGACAGGAACCTATAGAGATTGGCATGAGAAGTTACCGTTTGCTTTATTGGCCTATCGAACCACTGTTCGAACATCTACAGGAGCTACCCCTTTCTCTTTGGTGTACGGGATGGAGGCTGTAGTTCCGATAGAAGTTGAGATTCCATCGTTACGAGTCTTGAAAGAAGCAGAGTTAACCGAAGCAGAATGGGTGCAATCTAGATATGACCAGTTGAATCTAATTGAAGAAAAAAGATTGACAGCCATAGTTCATGGGCAGTTATACCAAAGGAGAATGATGAGAGCTTTTAACAAAAAAGTGCGTATTCGACGGTTTCAAGAAGGGGATCTAGTCTTGAAAAAGGTCTTACCAATTCATAATGACCCCCGAGGTAAGTGGACCCCAAATTATGAAGGGCCGTATGTGGTAAAGAAAGCATTTTCAGGAGGTGCCTTATTGTTATCAGACATGGATGGAGCCGATCTGGTGCACCCCACAAACTCAGATGCGGTAAAGAAATATTTTTCTTAGAAACCCTATAAATTCTCAAGGAAATTCAATAAGATGACGATTTGCTTCATAAATCTGATGACTGTTCTTTATTCATGTTTTGATCAAAATGATAGATGGCCATCATTGGCCGATCTGCTTTCCTATAAAAGAGCCAAATAACGATTTACCATTTGATAACCAAATTGAGCCTAAATGATAAACCAGTATTTTTTTTTTTTTTCAAAAGTCAGTTTACAAAATTTAACCTGGGTATAGGTCCTTTAGGGTCTGGCAAGTCATATGAGACAACAATCGGCTACTCGAAATGATGGCAGGCCATCTTTCTGCTACCCAAAAGAAACAAAAGAGATCCCTTGCAAGCCCTTCTTGAGCCTAGAAAATTCAATTTTTGATTAACACGTCAAAGGATCACACCCCACACTGGGGTAATTTCAAAGGATTAGTCCCAAATGAAGTCCAAACAAAAATGACCGAATCCCTTCATGAAAGAGAAAAACAAAAAGGGAGCAGCAAAAGCAAATGGGAAAAGAAGAAAAGAGATAGAAAATAAGGGACATACTATGCATGTGATCTTTGACCAAGTTGCCCTTAATAAAAATGCTGATTTTGAGCCTTATTTAACTTTTTCTTTCTTTAACCCGCACCCCTAACTTATATTACAGTCCAAATAAAAGACCTGACCAGATTGGTATACATTGTTGTCTCTAATGATTTGTCAGACTCAATGATTGAGTCTGAACTACGTAATGACCTGATCCTGAAAAGGTACGTAGGCAGCTTGTTCACAAGACAAGTTCGGTCAAAGCCAAAACAAAGTGCCTCAACTTAAACTGGGGCAGAGAATGTCATTATGGGTTGGGATTTTTGAGCCATAGTTTCCCTCTTCTTCAGAAAACCTATATCCCCAAGCCTACGTTTCGTCCCGAGTCTTAAAGACCATCTTGAGATCAAAACATGAACTGAACCTGAGGCAATAGTTTAACTTGAGAATTATAGGGGTTCGCAACAGAATAAGGTGAAAGGAGGGAGAAATGTTTGGGGTCATCGACGAAAAAGAAAAAAGAAAAAAAAAAAAAAAATTCAGTAAAAGGGGAATTAAGCTTGACAACTTAACATTCATGTGCTTCGACTTTTTGAATACTGGTATAAAGTTTTTCCTTTGAACTGACATTTAAGTCTGGTAAACTAGTCATCTTGCATATATGACCTTTTGATATAGCAAAGGGATGTTACAATTACATGGTTGGATATTTCTAAAAAAAAAAAAAAATCCCCTTTTTCATAGTCTCAAGAATAGGGTAATCAAAAGAGTTCGCTAGTATGCTTCCTGTTTCAGGCCTGATCAGCAAATATGACTTAGTGCTTTGGAAATGTGGTGTACAACCGATGAATAAGGCAGAATCTGAGGAGGTTGTGGCCTTCATATGAAATTGAGAGCTTTTACTGATGCATTTGCAATGAGGCAATTGTCGTGTCAAAACTTGTCTCCCTATCCAATTGCATTAAGCAAATAGGGTTAATATTGGTTGTAGATCCATTCAACTGAGACGGATTTTTTTAGTGGGTTTCCTTTTAGCCAAGTCAATCATCTCCATGATTGGGTGAATTAAGAAAATTGAGCCAAGATCAGTTACAGATGTGGCAAGTATCAAAAGCATGGCCAAGATGAAAAATGAGGTTATTGATCACAGATGCACCAGGGGAAAAGATTCAGGCATTTCCTTCATTCATTACCATACATTTCAGGCATTGCATAAAAACATGTAGCAACATATCCCCATGTTCTGGCACCACAGTAGACAGCATACATGCACTACTGCATTCTAGTCATACCCCTCTTGTCATGCATCTCTTTTGATCATTATTCAAACGACCTTTGTCTCACTAATGTTTGAGTTATTACTCCATGAACTATAGCTCGGGTTCCTACACCCGTTGCAAGTTGCCTTCCGTGAACTATAACTCGGGTTCTTACACCCGGTGCAAGTCACCTTTCACGGGTATCCTACCACCGGTGCAATCATTCCCCCGTGAACTATAGCTCCGGGTTCCTACACCCCGGAAGTTCACACCGGTGTGCAAGTCATCCTCCGTGAACTATAGCTCGGTGGTCTACACCCGGTTGCAAGTCACCTTCCGTGAACTATAGCCCGGGTTTCCTACACCCCCCCCCCCCCCCCCCGGTGCAAGGCTCACCCTTCCATGAAATATAGCTCGGGTTCCTACACCCGGTTGCAAGTACATCCTCCATGTGAAACTATAAGCTCGGGTTACATACACACGGTGCAAGTCACACTTCCATGAAATATAGCTCGGGTTCCTACACACTTGCAAGTTGCCTCCGTGAACTACTTAGCTCGAGGTTATTACACCAGGTGCAAGCAACCTTTCCGTGAACTATAGTCACTACCCCGGGTTCCTACCCTCTCCGTGAACTATTAGCTCGGAGGTTCCTACACCGTACCCAATGCACTATAGCAGGGTTCTTCCCTCTACCTACACCGGTGCAGTCACCCTTCCGTGTGAAACTAAGTCCTACACCCGCGTGAAGGCACCTCTCCGTGAACTATTGCTCGGGTCCTCCTAGTCACCTCCGTGAACTAACTATAGCTTGGTTCCTACACCGGTGCAAGTCATCCTCAAAGTAACAGCTCGGGTTCCCACAAATATAGCTTGCTGCTACACCCTCCATGAACTATAGTCGGGTTTGCCTCTCGCGTTGACCACTAGTCAGTTAGGCGCCTTCAGTGACCACGGTGCAAAGAACTATACTACACCCGGTCTCCGTGAACTATACACAGCAAGACTTAAAACCGTGAACTATAGTCCTCTTTTTTCCGTGCACGAGGTGCAAGCTTACGTGACACACCCGGACCCGGAACTATAGTCCTACACCCGGGCAAGTCACCTTTCCCGTGAACGATAGAACTATAGCTAGGGTTTCCACCACCGGTGCAAGCAAGTCACCTTGTGACCTAGTGCCCACTAGCTAGGGTTCTACATCCGGTGCAAGTCACCCCTCCGTTGAACTATAGCTCGGGTTCCTACACCGGTGCAAGTCACCTCTCATGAACTATAGCTCGGGTCCTATAACTCGACGCAAGTCATTCTCATGTCTGCTCTCAAGCATACATGCAAAATCGGTTTTCACAGATCATTTTGGTCTCTTCCGTTACAATGGGCCTGGTCCCAAATCAGCGTCTTTTATCTTTGCACGTTTGGTGCCACAAATAACGTAGGAGAGATCTTACTTTTACTTTGAAGCAACGAATCCTACAAAGAGGGGCAGCTGTAGACACCCCATTTTTACCCAGGCCCAATATATGTATTACTATTATTATTATTATTTTATTATTATTAGTATTATTATTATTTATTCTTATTATTATTATTATTATTAATCTTCACTAATCTTGTTATTTTTATTATTATTATTATTATTATTATTTTCTGTATTATTATTATTATTAGTATTATTAATAGTACTTTATTATTATTATTATTATTATTATTATTATTTTCATTATTATTTTTATTATTTTTTATTATCATTAGTATTTTTATTACTATTATTACTATTATCCCATTTATTATTATTATTACTTTTGTTTTTATTTCTATTTATATTGTTTATTATTATTATTATTTATTATTTTCATTATTATTGACATTATTTTTAATTATTATTATTAGTATGTTTACCTTTATTATTACTATTATTATTATTATTATTTCGGTTATTATTATTATTATTATTATTGTAGTTGTTATTATTATTTTTAGTATCTTTATTATCATTATTATTATTATTATTTATTTATCTTGTTATTATTATTATCATTATTATTATTATTATTATTATTATTATTATTATTTTCTGTATTATTATTATCATTAGTATTATTAATAGTACTTTATTATTATTACTATTCTTATTTTCATTAGTATTTTTATTATTATTTTTTATCATTAGTATTTTTATTACTATTATTACTATTATCTTATTTATTATTATTATTTTTCATTAGTATTATTATTATTACTTTTATATTTATTTTTATTTATATTGTTTATTATTATTATTATTATTTATCTTTTCATTAGTATTATTATTATTACTTTTATTTTTATTTTTATTTATATTGTTTATTATTATTATTTCATTATCTTTGTTGTTACTATTATTATTATTATTATTTTAATATATATATATATATTTTTACCTTATTATTATTATTATTATTATTATTATTACCATATTAATAATTATTCTCATATATATTGTTTCCAAAAAGAAAATATACCATAAACTAAAAAGGAAAGGGAAGATTTAGGGTTTCTAATTTTTGCTCATAAAAAACCTATTCTTCTCTTCAAACAGGGGGGGGCAGCGCACAGCCGCAAGGAGGAAAGCAAAAAAAAAACACAAAATTAAACCTTCTTCTTCTTCTCCTTCTCCTTCTCCCTCGCCCATAGCTCCCTGGGATCCGCACACACAAGCAGCAACCGCAGGAGCCATCTCCTCATTGCTTCGTCATCACCACCGAACCCAACAAGCACAGCCACCTACTTCCGTCGCTGCCGCTATCCACCGAGACACCAGCAGGCAGCCGCGCCATCTCCTCCTGCAACTCCAGCGTAGCCGACTCCTGCAACTCCAGCCACCCTCCCAGCCGCCCTCCTCCATGCTCTGCAGCAGGCTACCTCACGGCCAACACCACAACAGCCCCAGCCCAGCTTCCATCCGACCAGCATCTCCGGCGAGCCCTTCCCCAGCCACAGCAGCCTCCACTCTCGGCAACTCCCGGTGAGCCCCCTGCCTCCTATTTCTGCATGCCGGCCACAGCACCAGCAGCAATCTCCAGCCACGACAGCCTTCCGGTAAGTCCCCTCTGTTAGTCCCTCTACCCACAGTAAGTATACTCACACACACACACACACGCGCACATATATATGTCTATATATATACATGTACATGTAAAGTTTAAATTTTTTTTTTATTATACATTTAGTTGGGTTTATATATATAAGTATATGGGTTTTATTTTGAGTCTCAAAAGTTCACTTTTTTGCTTTTATTTTATTTATTTATTTATTTTTTGTTTCTCTCTTTTCTTTTATTTTGCATGTGAGTACGTATTAAAAATCTATTGTGTGTGCATATTAATATATTCTTTATTTTGGTATTCAGTTAATTTTCATATCTAGGCTCCTATTATATATGTGTTAAAATACTAATATTGTTTCCACGTGTTTCATTTTATTGTGGGGATATTTGTGTATATTTTTTTTTTTTGGTAGTTATTTCAAATACTAATCGGTTCGTTCTCATTATTGTAGGATATTTTTTTTTTAAATGTGCAGGTAAGAGTTCCATTGTTTAATATTTAAATGTAACAGTTTTTGGTTGTTGAATATTATAAAGTGTATCATATTCATGTTATATGCTTAATATTTAAGGTTTATTTTATTTTATTTTATAGGCCATATTGAAGCAGTATGATTAATAGGGTTTTGGTCTGATTAATATTTAGGGTTTTAGCCGTGTTTATTTGAATAGGCCATATTCATTGTTCCATGTATTTAGGGTGTTTGTCATTATTGTATTCATTTTATGTTTAATATTTGTATACTTAGGGCCGTGTATTAATTTTGGTGGCCGTACTATATAGGTTCATATTAATTTTAGGAAGTAACTTGTTTCCATAAGTTCGCCCTTTTCATTAGTTTCCATATTTTAATCTTAACATCGGTTTGTTTCTTTAATTATTTACATATGGGTGTCTTGTGCATATCTTTAATAGTGCGTTAATATTAAGGTAAATATAATATTATTAAAATATGTATATTATTTTTACTATTAGTTAACAATATTTATTATTATTACTGTTAATATCATTATAATTATTACTGTTATTGTTATTTATTATTATTATTATCATTATCATTGTTATTATTATTATTGTTACCATTATGTTATCTATTATTATTATTATTATTATTATTATTATTTTATTATTATTATTATTATTACCATTTATTATTATTATCATTATTATCCTTATTGTATTATGTACTATCACTATTAATATTAGTATTATTTTTACTATTATTACTATTTATTAATATTATCATTATCATTATTAACGTTATTATCGTATTTGTTTTCATTATTATTATTATTACTCTCATTATTATTATCATTATTATCATTATTATTATTGTATATTATTATTTATTTTTATGATTATTTTCACTCTTTTATCCCTATGATTTTATTGCGGGGTATGAGCCTTCGGGCTTTACGTACCTTAAGCTCTGAGGGAATATATATATATATATATATATATATATATTATATTATATTTATTTATTTATTTATTTTTCACGTGTAATTATAAAGTCATAAAAAGGAGTAATTTAAAGGCTTATTAGATTAACTTAGGCATAATTTCGAATTAATTAGGTACCGTTCGTAAGAACGGGCGCGTAGGGGGTGCTAGTACCTTCCCCTCGCGTAACCGAACTCCCGAGCCCAAGTCTGGTAACGTAGACCGATTCTACCCCTAACGGGGTAGTAATCATGTGTTCTAACCGCACTAAAGGTTAGTGGCGACTCCGATATTCACATTTTTCCTGAAAACATTAAAATGATTTTTAACTTCGCCGCCCGGGGCACGCGCGCTCCCGGGACATCGCGACAATAATAATAATAATAATAATACAATGAGAAAGGACCCCTTGCTCTATTTGGCTAGGGCAAAAATAGGGTGTCTACAGTTAGGATCCATGGGCATGTTAGCAGGTTTTTGTCCGATGGAACTTTGGATCCCTATAGCCTAGTCTCATCTAAAATATCAAGAACATACTTCATTTGTGACAAGATGGTTCCCATGTAAGATCTTGGTACTCCTATACCCAAGAACTACTTTAATGGTCCCAAGTCATTGGTTTGGAAATTCCTTTGGCCTTGGAGGATATCTTGATCATAATCCCTAGTAATCACAATATCTCCACATACACGATTAGAATCCTACTGGATAGAGTATGACGATAAAATATAAAGTGATTTATTGCACATTGCAATGGGACGTAGTAGAGGTTGCCAAGAGAGGAGAATCGGGCAATCCTTAGATGCTGGTGGTTTTAGAGAGCGAAGCTTTGAGTTAGAGAGAGAAGGCCTCTTGTGAGAGATGAGGGCCAAAAAAAATCTCCAAAAAGAGGTGAGAAGGGTGATATTTATAGTGTTAATTAGGGATGTGGCTATTGTTCAATGAGGGAGGATCATGGTTGTGTATGAGGCTTCAACCAATTGAAAATAAAACAATTTGAGCATTTAATGGTATAATGACATGTCGCTAGAAAGAAAATAAAGAAGTGCCACGTAGCACGAGTAACACTTGAGCTAGCTAAGTGTCATGGGTTGAACACTTCACACCTTGTGAAGAGCCGTGTGACACTAGTTAAAGCCTCTTGCTTAACTAGTTAGTTGAAGTCTACTGTAGTTTACAGCAACACATTCACAGCAATGGAATGAAAAGTACGCGGAAGCAGCGGGCGATTCATGTAAGCAAATGGCAAGAACGCAGCAAACATTGAAGCAGTGTAATTCATTAATACTACCTCTATAAGCAATGTGTGTTTAGCGAGGAAGGCAAGTAGGTTGAACGCGTTTACTAAAGTTAGTGAGTTTTACAAGATTGATGACTACTTACCCTCCCCTAAAGAGCTTTGTGGATATTTTAGCTCTGGCACTAGGAAACATCAAAATGTCTACGGAGTCATACCCCAATTCTCTACTCAGGCATTGACACACTCAACTAACAAAACTTATACTACAATTTACATTATGGTAATCCATCCCATGCATACAAGACAAGTGGTTATAGGCAAGCATAATGCCTGAACAAGCTTGACTTGTGACATTCTCCCCTAGGTATGCAGTTGACGTCCTTGTGAACTTTGATGCTAGGTAATCTTCAACTTTGTCCACGAATGGTGGTTGCAAGTCTTCTGCTAAAATCATTTGACTTCTTCATCTCCAAGGCCTTTCCCCTACACTAAGAACTCATGTTGCTTCTTCCTTGATGAAGTGAACTCTTTTTTTTTTAAGGATGACTTTAACTACTCTTTTATTAGGTTGCATTGTTTTCAATGATGCAGTGATGCTTTGGTTGGCTAAAATTTGCTTGGGTCTTCAATATCCGCGTTGAATGACTTAAGGCAACTGATGTGAAACGCAGGATGCATTTTTTCCAAACCAAAGGATCGACCTTGTAAGAGGCCTTCCAACTTTAGCGAAGATGGGGACTGGTCCTTTATATCTGTAAAGTAGTCTTCTATCTCGACCTCGTAGTGACCTGGTTTGTTCAGGATGGAACTTAACAAGCCTTAAGTCGCCCATGTTGAAGTGCAACGGGCTTCTCCTCTAATCTGTCCACTTTTTCATCCGCTTGGAATCTTTCTCGAGGTAAGCTCAAGTTATCTCTGCATTTTGTCTCCATTCTTTTTAGTTAAAATGTATACTCTCGAACTCTTTCCTCTGTATGGCTTGTCCATTGTGTGAGGTAACAACAGCCGTTGGCTTGTAACAAGCTCAAAAGAGCTCTTGTTTGTTGTTGAGCTCTTTTGAGCATTGAAACAAAAGTGAGCCTCACTGAGTAAGTGCACCCAATTCTTTTGATTGGTGGTGACAAAATGGCACCAATACTCCTTTAGTCGCCAGTTGAATCTTTTGGTATGTCTGTCTGTTTGTGGGTGGTAGCTAGAAGAGATGTCAAACTGTGAACTGAGTATTCTGAAGAGTTTGTCCAGAAGTTGCCTACGAATCTCGAGTCTTAGTATTGACAATTTCTTGAGCTTCTCTTGATTCTATACCTGCCTTCCCTCATTTGATGACTTTCAGCCTACTTGCTACCTATGAAATGGACTTCTCTTTTGTTTAAGATGATTCCTATACCCTGGAATTGTCAATTAACCTACACCGCTCACTAACCATCTAGTAAACCGAAGGATATTCCGCTTCCTTCAAAAATTAACCCCACTACTTGATATGTTTAAAGAACAATTGTGTTGTCTCTTCTGCTGAACAGTACTTCCGTGTGGGAATGGAAGTATCGTACTTTGAAAACTTGTATATAATCACCAATACAGACCTTGCATCTCCTATATTGGATAGGTTTGTCTTGAGGTGAACTGAGACACTCTCCCACGGTCTTGTTGGTACTTGAAGAAGCTCCAACAACCTTGTGATATTCTTCCGCTCCACCTTGTTGTGGGGGAAAGTGAGACAAGTTCGAGTATACTCGATCATCTCATCACACATGTATTGCTAAAAATATCTCTACTTCAATAATGCCAAAGTGTGATGCCATCTTAGATGACTTGGCCACATGGTGTCATAACACTTTGTCGGCAATGTCTTCCTTAGGTCTCCAACTCGAGGTACAAAAACCGATTACCATGTGTCATCAGTATCCATCTTCTAACTAGAACTAGCATGCTTTGACCTCTTTCGCCAACTTTATGAGGTTTCGGGCAATTGGATCTTTGGTAGGGTTCTCCTTAATGTGACCCCACATTGTCGTGGTAACATTACTTATTATCAAGTGTGTTACTATTTGTAAGGTTGCAAGCTTGGCCTTCCTTCTTGCTCAGTGCATTTGCGACTTGGATTATCCGCTCCACCTTGTGCTCAAATGAGAAATCAAACTCTAGCAGAAAAATTCGTGCCAGTGGGCTACTTGGGTTATTATTGTGGCTGCATAAAGAAGTGACTAATAGCCGAGTTATTAGTCACTCAAGTATTTCACCACAGACTTTGATCCAAGTAGGTAATGTCGCCACACACAAAGGCAATGTATCACCGCTAGCATCTCCTTAAGCTATGTACTTCCGCTTTGTTCGCTCTTGTACACAACAGGATGCCCATCCTATAACAAGACTCCTCCAAGGGCATAGTTTGATGCATCTGTCTTTACCTCGGAGGGCTTCATGTTGTCCAGAAGAGAAAGCCCCAAATCTTGCATCATGACTTCTTTCAAGTCGTGAAAGGCTACTTGGCACTTCCCAACCCAATTCCACTTATGACCCTTCTTCAGTAGTTTTATTAATAGGGTAATTCTCCTTGAGTACCCCTCCACAAACTTTCAATAATAGTTGGCAAGTCCAAGAAAGGAAGGCAACTCCTTCACTATCTTTGGGATCTTTCAATCTTCAATAGCTCTCACCTTCTCCATGTCCATCTAGATATGACCTTGCTCAATCACATGACCAAGGAATTTGTGCTCCATTGAGCGAAAGAGCATTTCTCTCTCTTCACATAGAGACTATTTTTCTTCAGCTTGTTAAACACCTTCCATAGATGCTCTTTATGTTCCTCTAGAGTGGAACTTTAGACAATGAGGTCATCTAGGTATACCATGACAAACTTGTCGAGGTATTCATGAAGTACTTTTTTTGTGATGGTGCAAAATGTTGCTAGCGCATTTGTAAACTTGAAGGGTATCACCAAGAATTCATATGCCCCATACCATGTCACACAAATTATCTTCTATTTATCACCATCTGCAATTATCTTCTATTCATCCCCATTTGTTATCTTCACCTGATATTAGATCGCAAGTCTAGTTTGGTGAAATACTTTGCATGAATTAACTAATTAAACAAATCAACAATTAAAAAAATGGAATACTTGTTGCACATAGTCACCTTATTGAGTTTGTAGTAGTTCATTTACATCCGCATGCTCCCATTATGTTTCCTCTGAAACAACATCGGTGCTCCGAATGGTGCTTTGGAAGGACGTATATAGCCCGCTTCTAATAACTCATTAGGTTGTTTCCTCAACTCTACTAACTTTGAAGGAATCATTCGGTATGACCCTTTAGGCAGCTTCAACCCTAGTAACAGCTCGATTTCATGCTCCACCTTGTAGTGGAGGCAAGTTGTGCGGTAGGCTGGTAGCTTATCTGGCATCACAACTTTATACTCATTCAACACAACTAGGATGGTAGTAGGCACTCGTTTTGGTCTTTGTATTCATATACCACCAGCATGGCAAGATATGTTTGTTCACCCCTTCTCAAACCTTTATTGAGTTGCATGACTAAAAGGAACTTCTTATTGTCCCTTTTATTTGCAATAGCTTGCACCATGCAAGGGTGGTCTCCTTTTTGATAATGGGAACTGGCAAACGACATTGGTATTGCCTTAGTCCCCCCCAAGAATTCCATTTCAAAAATCACTTTGAAATCATCCATCGACACAATTGTGAAATTTGCATGTCACCCCAATTGTCCAGGCTTTATGGTCACTTGCTTGGCTACTTCTGGAGTAGACTGAATTGTAGAGTTAACTACTTTAATGCGTCTTGAGTCCTTGTCTAAGTTCAAATTAATCTTTGTGCTTCTGGCTGTGAGACATTGTTATAGGTAGCCCTAGTATCAACTATAGCACAGGTACTCCTCCCATTAATTCATAGAGCCACAAACATGAACACTTTAGCTTGGCTATCTTTTGGTTTTTTGTCTGCCTCTCCAATGCGTTGAGTAACCACATTGCACCCACCTCAGGGTTTGCTCCTCATTCTTACCATCTTGTGGTGCGCCTTCCATAATGGAAGCTTGTAAACATTAAGTGATGATTTGTGAAGACAATTAGCAATTCTGTGAGGGCCTCGACATAAAAACCATGTCATCTTACCCTTACCTTTGGGTGTGTTGAATGGTCGACCCAACGAAACTTTCTTTGAAGTTGATGCCTTGGTGTCAGCTCCCCACTTTTGGGTTTGCCTTTCTTGATAGACTTTTCGCTGTTTCCACCCATGCCACTCTCTTTGAACATTGTGAAACTCTCTTGAGCATAGTTATTTAAGTGTTTTGCCGCAGCTTGCGCTGGCAAGTCTTGAACTCTCTATCGATAAAAGTTTTGCCCTTGCCCACAGTTTCAACCCCTCAAGAAAATATAACAACTTGTCTTTCTTCGACTTGTCTTGGATATCCAATATCAAAGCAAAGAACTATTGCACAATGTCTTTGGTTGTACTAGTGTGCTTAAGGTCTCATAGTTTTTGTCAAACATTGTACTCAACATTTTTAGGAAAGAATTGGGCCTTGAGCTCTCTCTTCAAGTTTGCCCAACAATGAATTACACAACGTCCATACTCCTTTGGATTGACCTTCATAGTATACACTCAATGACAACCAACCAAATATTTATCAAGGCAAAGATGTATTAGTTCCCATGCATCATTGTCTAGTAGCGCATGCATCTCTTCAATCGTTGCAATCCTCTACCCAAATGGGATAGGGCTTTAGAAATAGATTTTGGAAGAGCAACATAAGATAGAGTACAACAAAATAGTAATATTAGGGTAATAGTAAATCATAACGAATAAAATTAGAGTTAGGATATTGGTACAAGTGCGTTTACCTTTTTGAGTAGTAATAGTAGGATCAACATCAACCTCGGAAATAGGATCATCTAATGAGCGAACTAGAGGCGAAGAAATGGAAACTAGAGGAGGCTCTCCTTCTTTGAGTTTCCGTGTGTACACCTATAAATTGGGATGATTTGAGCAATGAGAAGAACTCAAACTAAATGCAGATGTAGGAGGATTGAGCATAGATGATAGGTAGGGATCTAGAAGGCTAGGCAAAGGAAGGGACCCATCAAGGCCAATGGAACTTAAGGACTCATAACATATGTAGACTCAAAAAATGTCACATTAGGAGAGAAAAAGAATTGACATAAAGGAGGAAGGACGTTTGCTGTTTTAAGTGCGGGAAAATAGGGCACATAAAATTGGAGTGTTCGGAGTGGGAGAAAGGGAAAGCAAAAGCTCAAGAGGGTTCGTCAAAATCTGTGAATGTAATGGAAGAAGGAGACTTAGGGAGCAGTGATTGTGAGATGCTTTTTGTTTCATCAGGTTCATAACGCCTCAAGGATTCTTGAATCCTAGACTCGGGATGTTATTTTCACATGACGTCCAACAAAGCCTGGTTCACCACTTACAACATGGTGAGTTTTGGTTCCATTCTAATGGAAAACAATGCAATCTACAAAGTTGTTGGAATGGGGGATATCAAGATCAAGATTTATGATGGTGTGGTAAGGACGTTATGTGGTGTAAGGCATGTACTTGATCTACGAAAGAATATGATATCATTGGGTATTTTGGATTGTAGTGGGTATAGTTATTAGTTTGAAGGCGGGACAATGAAGGTTTGTGAAGACGTCTTGATGTTGATGAAGGGACAGAGGATAGTAGGGAATCTCTATACACTGCAGGGTAATACAGTTGTAGGTGGAACTGCAGCTAAGAGTTCTGAGTCAGATAATACCGTTTTTTGTGTAACACAATGACACACAAAATGGAGGGTATTCTTAACTACATTGTTTTGGATGTTTGGGGATTGGTGGGGGCAGCATCACGGGTTGGACATGGGTATTTCATGAGGATATCGCGGCACAAGTTGGAGATGTTTTCCAGGTCTAAGTGTAACTTGTGGCCGAGGTGGAGTTCCAAATCGGTAGAGAGTTCCTTAGGTCAGACATTGGAGCTGAGTACGTTGCTGTTCAAGGAGTTTTGTGAGCAGGGCATTGTGTATGCAGGGCTTGTAAGGAACTTCTTGGTAAAGTTAGCGAGTATGGCGGGTTTCTTAATTAATCGATCACTAAAGGTATCGCTAGATGGGAGAGTTGCAAGAGAGGCTTGGACAAGTTATGTGGTAGACTTCTCTGGTTTGAGAGAGTTTGGAGGTTCAACCATGCACGTTTCTAGTGTCGTGGGATCTAGGCTTGGTGTGATGTTCGGACAGTACATCTTTCTGGGGTATAAGAAAGATAGGTTTAAGCTGGGTTGATCCAAGGGCAAATAGGGTGGCGATTGGCGAAGGCATGGTTTTAGGTGTTAAAGCCATGAGGCAGCGTACTCAGGTAGATGAAGAGAAACAGGTGCTAGAAAGCTACAGCAGCAACAAGCATGTTGTGCAGGTGAAGTTGGAGACTCAGGGCAGAAGTGCAGGGAGTTCTAACTCAGGAGACTTGTAGTATTACAGTATAAACTGGAGCTAAAAGGAGATTGTGATGCAAGTGGAGTTATAGACTCAGGGCAAAGATGACATTAGTCATAATGCAGGGAGTTTAAGCTCGGGAGACCAGTAGGATCAAAATGGGCTCAGAGGCACTATCAGGCCACCACCCAGGCATAAATCTTATGATCTGATGTCTTATGCATCCATTATTGCCAGAAAGAATCCTACTATTTTTCAGGATGCAGTGCACGACCAAGAGAAGGGTAGGTGAATAGGTGCCATGATGGAGGAGATGGAGTTATTGTATAAGAATCAGATGCAGGGGTTGGTTGAGCTCCTAGAGGGGGAGAGGGAGATAGGATGCAAGTGGGCAATTATTCTGTTGTTTTATGTGACTGATATGCCAATTGCTGGGAAGGTTCCGACTGAGGTAAATCAGTAAGGGACTCTATTGAGGAAGGAAGTTGACATGAAGGTTTTGGGTGTTGCCAAGAGAATTCTTGGGTTGGAGATTCGCAAGGATAAAGTTGTAGGGAGATTGGGATTATCTCAGGGTGGCTGTGCGGACAAGACAACAGGGAGATTGTGGTTAGCTCAGGGTGGTTTTGTGGATCAAGTGTTGGAGATGTTTAGCATAGTTAATGTTAAACCGGTCATCGGTACACCGTTGGCAAATCAAAGTAAACAATCTACCGCTTAGTACTCAACGACGGACGGTGATGTTCAAGACGTGTCAAAAGTTTCCTACACCAGTGCAGTGGGGTACTTTGGCAAGCAACAGAGTGATCCGTCGGTTGTGAGGTTCGCAAATGCAGACTACACAGGGGTCTTGGATGACAAGAGACCTACAATAGGGTATGTTGTGGGAAGGCCTAATCGTTGAAAGTTTAGGGTACAGTCTCAGGTTGCACTAGTTGCAACTAGATCGGAGTTCTTGGTAGTAGCTAAGGCTGCCAAGGTAGCATTGTGGTTTAAAGGATTATTCAAGGAGCTGAGTGTTCAGTTAGGTGGAGTTCCTGTTACCACAGACAAGTTCAAGCATTGCTTGGACTTGGTTTACGTCTCCAGGTGTTAGATGGCAGTCCCAATTGACTGGCCCAGGTGGAGTAGCAAGGTTATGCTTTCGGATTTCTCCTAAGTGGTGAATATTCGCCAAGGTGGAGATTGTTGGGGATGTGGCTTATATTTTGAGTGGAACATATGCACCGGGGGGAAAGCATCGTGAAGCGAGGAACAAGAGAGATGTTTGCAGGATGGCAGGTCTGAGGGCAAACCGTCGAGACGATTACGCTCGCAGAAGTAACGGATTTTCAAATCGGAGATCAATTGATTAAGAGTTTTTGGAGGAATTTCCTCCGAGGGATTGCTGCAGAAGTGTTTTAGATTTAGTAGAAGTCTTCTGTGTGCATAGGATTAGTATATAATCATATTATGTAACCCTAGTTGGGGTAAGCTTGATCCAAGCTTCACATAGCTTGGTGTAAGCTTCATTGTTATGGTGAAAAACAGCCGTTGCTCCCGTGGACGTTGGCTTATTTTCGAACCACGTAAATTCTTGTGTCTTTGATTGTTGTTTTCCTTATTCTCATTGTTGAGTGATTGCTTGTTTAGTATAGTTCATCATTGAGTGCTTGCCTTACTTGTTCCATTGATTGTTTAGTGAATTTGTGTGAGGTCTTCCGCTGCGCACACTCGGGAACAACAATTGGTATCAAAGTGCCGATTGTTGTTTTGTGTACAACATTTGGGTTTTAATTGCAATATCTATTAAGGGGTTTTGTTTTGGTTTAATAGTTTAGGCTTTATTGCAGTAATGGTGTTACAGGCCCAGATGCAAGAGTTGTTTAGCATTCCTTATTTTTATATGAAGTGTAATTGTTAGACATAAGGAAGATGGTTTTTGGGACTGATTGAGATCAGATAAATTAATCACCCCTTTCTGTATTTATCTTCTCCTACCTTCTCCTGTCTGTTTCTTCTCTCTATACCTTTTCTCCTATTTGTTCTCTCATCTGCTGCATCATGCTGGGTGTACATGTTTGTATGGTGTCCTTCATTTCATATCCTATGTTGCTGGTCACTCTTGAATTTACTCACTCTTTTCCTGAATGGTTTCTTTAGGTAATAACTAATAAGTTATTAGTTTTCTAAAGTATAATTGAAATGTCAAGATAAAATATTTTGTAATCAGTTATTCTCATGTATTTCTTTGTTATGATAAAGTAAGTGTGGAAGAAAGCTTTAGTTTAATTAATAACGTTATCGTTTAGCCTTTGTCAAGTGAGTCTTAGATTCTAGTTCTCTCCAATAAATTTTGTTCTGGCAATTTACTCTGGTTTGATGTATTATTTTGAACAGGAGGAAATTTGGCAATGCACTAATTTATATTGCTTAATAATCTATACCCATTTAAACACCTGAGTATGGAAACTGGAGGATCCCCAACTGTTACATTGAAGAAGACTAACCTCACACCTAAGGCCATTGTACATCAGCAATTTGGTAGCAAGGCATGTTATATTGTTGAGAAAGTACAGGAAATGACTCAAAATGAATGTCCAGGATTGGCTGTCATCCAGAAGGGTCCTCCCCTTTTTCGCTGCACTCTACAACTTCCTGACTTTTCTGTTATGTCAGAAATCTGCAAAAAAAAGAGGGATGCAGAGCAATCTGCTGCAGAAAAGGCTTTAGATAAGGTTTGCTACTTGTTCCTTAATATAATTTGCTGCTGTAATCTTGCCTTCGCAGTCAACAACTTTAGATGCAACATATTGCTTCAACCTGTGAGTTGTGCTTTTTATTTTGCACAATGTTGAAAATAATTTTTAAATTGCATAATTAATGTTTGTCTGATTATTTGAGATATTTGTCTATATTATTACTCATACAACGAAACTGTGGGAAAAGGCAGTTGAGCAAAGATGAAGACTAGAAATGAAGGTTTTAGAAAATTAATTTGGTTTTATGCTTGGGAGATCTACTACAGAAGCTATGTATCTTTTAAGAAAATTAATGGAAAAGTTTAGGAAAAGAAGAGAGACTTGCTATGGTATTTATTGACTTAGAGAAAGCATATGATAGGGTACCTAGGGAAGTTTTATGGTGGGTTTTAGAAAAAAAAAAAAGGTGTATGTAGTAGGTATATTGATGTCATTAAGGATATGTATGATGGAGTAATGACTAGTATTAGGACTATAGGTGGAGAGACAAAAGAATTTACAATCACAATAGGTGTACATCAAGGATCTACGTTGAGACCATATTTTTTTTTTGCTTTAGTAATTGATAAACTTTTAAGAGTATCCAAAATGAGGTTCCATGGTGTATGTTGTCCGTAGATGATATTGTCTTGATTGATGAAAGTAAGGGTGGAGTAGAATCTAAGTTAAAATTATGGAGAGAAGCTTTAGAATCTAGAGGCTTTAGGATAAGTAGAAATAAGACAGAATATATGAAATATAATTTCAGTAGGTGGAATATTGGAGACAAAGTTAAACTTGATGATAAAGAAATCAATAGCAGTAGTAGATTTTGATATCTTGGATCTATTATGCAAACTAAAGGAGAAATTGAAGAAGATGTAATTCATAAATTTTAAGCAGGTTGGGTAAAATGGAGAAGTGCTTCGAGTGTGCTTTGTGATCATAAAATACCCTTAAAATTTAAAGGAAAGTTTTATAGGATGGCTTTAAGACCAGCTATGTTACACATGGATCAAAATGTTGGGCAATTAAGAACAACATATCCAAAAGTAAAAGTTGACAAGATGAGAATGCTTAGATGGATGAGTGGTATAATGTTAAATTAAGAAATGAACATATTTACGGTAAGTTAGGCATATCTCCTGTAGGAGATAAGATAAAGGAGGGATGACTTAGATGGTTTGGGCACTTGCAACAAAGGCTGCATAGTGCGCTAGTGAGGAAGAGTGAATTAGTTACTGTGAGGGGCAGTAGAAGGGGGAGGGGTAGACCTAAAATAACTTGGAATGAGATAATAAGAATTTACTAGTCTTGAATTTGTAGAAGGAAATTATCCATGATCGCATAAATTGGTGAAAAAAGATTCATGTATCCAACCCCACCTAGTGGGACTTAAGGCTTGGTTTGTTGTTTTATATGTGTGTGTGTGTGTGTGTTGTTCAAAGTTAACTGTTTAATTGTTTCAAATTTTGTTTGTATTTTTCTCAGTAATCGTTTTATTGATAGAAAATAAATTATTAATAAGAGAAAGAAAAGGAAAAAAGAAAAAAAAAAGTAAATGAGGATTGGAAATACACTTAAAAAGAAAATAACAAGAGTTTCTTAGAAGTTAAGAGTTCTTATTAAGATGTCCCTAGTTCAAATGCCGCCCATGCATAGTTAAGTGATGTCTTAATTTGTTTCACTAATTGACTTTGCATGCTCGGTCTTCCTTGTTAATGTATCCCTTGCATTGCCCAGTCCAATGTCAACTTAAACCCTATTTTATCTAATAGATACAGGTCATATTAATCTTTTGCAGAATTTCTTAATGATATTTGTACCTTCTGTCAATTTGTAAGTAGCCCTTTAGGAATATTCTGCTCCCTTTCAGCCTTCTGTGGACTAGTATTATCTTGACCATTTATGTAGTTCATGTGCACATGAATGCGATTGGTGTGCATGTTCTCTTGTAGATCTTCTTTTGCTCGTTGGATTCATTCTTCTAGTTCCTTTCTTCCTGCTAATTGTCTTTGGAAAGCTATAATTCCCTCTTAAGGTTATGGTGTAATGTGTTAGAGACCAAAGTTCAAGGTTTTGGTATTAGAATATTGTTGAAGAATTGGGTAAAATAGAAGACCTAATCACAACGATAGGTCTCTCCTTGTATTTATAATATGTCAAGTACATGCCAATGATTGTAGTACCCTTACTAGCTCACACATATTAACAAAACATTAGCACATACTAATGACACTAAATGACCAAAGAAACCATTAACACTCCCCTCAAGTTGGGGCATAGATATCATATGCTCCTAACTTGTTACAAATGAATTTAACACGAGCATCCTCCAAGGAACTGGACTTGTACACTCTAACTCAGTACTTGACTACCACAATTTGTTACTCTTCTGAGAAACCGAATTACCACCAACACAAATACGGTATGAGGTTGTGCAAAAGATGACTCAACCAATCTGCATTTGTGTATCTCTGAATATAAATGTGACCCTGATCCTAATATAAAAGACATCAGACATTTCTCTAGTGCACCTTTGAGATATCTCAAGATGCAAATTAATGTATCTCAATGACTTGTTCTTGGAGAATCAAGAAATTGTCTCACAACACTTGTTGCAAAAGGTATATTTGGTTAGGGGTGAGCATTTAATTGGTACAGTTAATTAACTGAATTAACGAAAAAAATTTAGTTAAAGAATCTTGTTAACCGAACTAAACCAAAATTTTTTATTAACCAAACTCAAAACTAACTAAACCGAATTTCAGTTAAATCAGTTAAATGTTTTTAATTAGTTTAATAATTTAATATATATAATTCAAATAATATATATAAAAAATATATAAAATTTTAATGTGTATATAATATAAAAAATATTTTAATATATATATAATTATTAATTATTAATGTATACTATTTGGTTAATTCGGTTAATTGAACATATTAAACCGAACCAAAAACCAAAAACCAAAATTCAATGAAAATGAAATCGAACTGAACCGAATAAATTTTTAACCGAATTTAACTGATCAAATTTACTTGGTTAATTCGGTTTTCACCAAATTATGCTCACTCCTATATATGGTCAAGTGATTGTGGGATAATTCAAGTTTCCAACAAGTGTTTGATACTATCATGGATCGGGCAACAATTCACACATTTTTGGTACTAATTTACTGGTAGGTTCCATGGGTGCATGAATAGGTTTGGATCCAACGACCCCGTCTCATCTAAAAGAGCACATACTTTATCAATGACATAATGGTTCCATATGAGATTTGGATATTTCTGTACCCAAGTACTTCAATGGTTCCAAGTCTTTGGTCTGAAACAATCTGTAGAAAATGCTTTAGGCTTTTGATACCTTCAATCATTACAATATCATCCACATACACAATATGCAAAATCCTCTAGATGGGAGTATGAAGATAAAATGTAGAGTGATCTATTGCATGCTAATAGAGGCCAAAATCAAGTACTACAACATTGACTTGACCACACCATCAATGGGAGATTGATTTAGACCATATAATGATTTCTTGAGTTGACACACAAAGCCTAGCTCCCCTTAGGCTACAAACCCCCGCAGTTGCTCCATGTAGACCTCCTCTTGGAGATCACCATGTAGGGAGACATTCCTTAGATCTAATTGATGCAAAAGCCTGTGGCAGGTTGTGATAATTAAACCCTTTAGGCCTCGGTAAATTTAAATTGCTTTGATAAATTAGCATGATTTGCTTTTTTTTCGTACTAAACAAGTTCATACTTACCATGTATCATTAATTAAGTTGTGTTAATTGATATTGGAATTTCCATTTGATTTATTAGTGGTAGGAGGGGCTTAATGAAAGGAAATTATGAGGGGGCCATGCTAAAACATAAACAACATTCTTGGGGCAAAGAGAAAGAAAAAAGAAAACAGTATGGGGCATGCTGTAACTAGGTGTGACACTTGGCAGCACTACAAACCAGTAGCAGATACGTACCAAGCTTTGCATACCAGCAGCCAACACCTATCGCACAGATGGCAGCACTTCCACCAGCTGCTGCAGTCCTGCCATGTTTGCAGCCTAGAAGGAGACACTTGGTATGCAGCTGGCAGCAAGTGGCTGCTGTCTTGACCATTTCAGCCCCGCAGAGCAGTCACAACACACCACAAACTCTTGCTGTAAACCCTAGTTCTGGAGAGAGAGAGGGGAGAAGAGAGAAAACTCTGTAGAAAATCATGGAAATTCAGAGAAAATCAGGAGAAAATACAGGAAAATAAGAGGGAAGCTTAAACTAAGTTTGAAAAGGCTGAAAATCAAGATAGGTGTTCTTAATTTTCATTTATTCACCTAGGGGCTTTTGGGTATTCAAAGGAAATAGAGGGAGAATCTTGCATGAAATTGAATCCTAGTCAGAAAGATTGAAACATGTTATTTTTAATTGCTTGATATGGCTACATATATGTTCCCTTTGGTTACCGTAGCTGCATATTTTGTTTAATTGGGAAATTTTTCTGTCACATATATTCATGTCGTAAGGACGATGGGTTTTATTGATATGACATAGTTTGTGTTGTGTATCTATTGAATTGCTATTATGTAAAATGACTGGCACTTTGTGTATCATTTGTGGTTTTGATGTTGTGGAATTTGAGCAAGTAGGGATTGTCTCCCTTTAGATGGAATCACGGCTAGTCACGTGACAAAAATAGGGATGTGACACAAGTGGTTGCCAAGGAGATGAACAAACAAAGTGAGGCATGTTTGGCAATCAGAGAGAATGTGTCTCAATAATCCAAACATATGCTTGAATATATCCCTTAGCAACAAGATGGTCCATCAAACGAGTAAAAGAAAGGATTGATTTTCATGAATGTGTATCCAATGGCAACCAACCACAATTTTATCATGAGGTAAGAAGCATGAGAAAAGTATGGTGTTGACTCAAAGAAGGTAACTTTGATAGAGACAAAAAACTAATGCAGAGTAGGAGTATAGCAACAATATCCTTTTTGGGTACACGAGTAACCTTGGAAGATACATTTTATAGCATGAGGATCCAACTTGTCCACCCCTAAGGTTAGCTGATAAACAAAGGACACACACTCAAATGTAACAGGAGGTAAAGAGAAAAAAGGAGCATTTGAGAAGAGAATGGAATAAGGAATTTACCACCAAGAACAAAGGATGTCATTCTGTTGATAAGATAGCAGGCAATGAGCACAACATCACGCCAACACAATTTAGGAACATGCATTTGATAAAGGTGTGGTGGACTTCAAAGATATGTCTATTTTTCCTATCTACAACCTCATTTTGTTTTGGAGTGTGGACATAGGATGACTAATGAACAACTCTAGACTGAGCCATATAAGTAGTGAATGGGTATTGTAGTATTCTTTAGCATTATCACTCTCAAGTAACTGAACAACGAAACCAAATTGAGTCTTTATTTCAGAATGAAAGGCAAAAAAGATATGAAATAACTTTGAACAATCTTTTATTAAATTTGAGGCACGACTCATTGTGCCTAGAGCCTCAGTGCACCTGCTTGTGCCTCTTGAAGGTCGCCTTGCCTCAACCCTGATGAGGCGCTGGCCTCGTCGCCCCACTGTGCCTCGCGCCTAGGCGCGCCTCAGACGCACTTTTGACTATTATGCTCCTCATCCATAATGAGTGCGCTTGTGAGGAGGGCTCTTACCTCGTCCATCTCTTTTGCCACAGCCACTAGAAGCACCTCAAGAACTTTATGTAATGCTTGGTTAGAAACAGAATAACCTTGTGCAGTGGAAGTAGTCTAGATTCGGGGGTTGAAACATTGGATGCAAGGGCTAAGGAATATGTGTTGGGAAAGCACAAAGAATGTGAGAACAAACATCAGCAAAGGATGGGATTTTGATCTACCAATAATTGGCACCAGGATACCTCAAACTTGGTTTTCAAACCAGTTAAAACTTTAAGAACTATTGTTTGTCCCCTTTGCTCTGCATCTTGCGAATATCTATTGTTATTTGTTGCACAATGTTAAGTTCCTCATTGTTACACTTAGTCTCTACAAAGTAGTCTGTGACACATTTGTCTCCCTGTTGTAATTGAAATTACTCTGGATTTGTTTATGATCTGAAGAGGTATGGTTGATCCTCCTATAATGGCAGATTTGCCTAGGACAATAGGGTTTAAGGTTTGATTTGGTGGTGGGGTTTAGATTGGGACTTGCTTTGATAAAGTATTGAAGTATTGGGTAAAATGGATGGCCTAAAACAGAATGATAGGTCTCTCCCTCTATTTATAATATATATATTTTAAAAGTACATATCAATGACCATAAAATACCTGTACTCACACTTACTAACATAATATTAGCACATACAAATAATGCTAAATGACCAAAATAACCATTACGAAAGACCAAGGCTTTGTTCCCTAATATATGTTTGACATGTTGTGCTAGTGTCTAGTAGTGACAAGTGACTCTCATGGTTAAATCTTTGTAACTTGGAGTTTACATAATAAGCTTCTTGTTTGTTTGGAGAGTTTTGAGTGTGCTCTAGTTCTCTATTGTCTTTTTTGCTGATTGCATTTGGAGGTTTTGGGAGGAATAGGGATGTGAGGAGATTAAGGTTGTGTGCATTTTTGTTGTTTTTTGGATGGTCTGGCTAGATAGAGACGTTCATATTTTTCATGATCTCTCTATCTATTGATTTGATTTTGGCCAGTTTTTTTATTGAAAAAATAAGAGGGATTATTGAAAATGTCATTGAAGTTTTACATTTCTGAACAGATCTTTTATCCATGCTGTAGAGTTTAATCTTTGTCTTAAAATATATGAAATAATGCTTAAATTTAAAATTCACCCTTGAGTCAGTACAATGGTAACATATGGAATACAATTCATTTGATGCCATTAAATCATTATGATCTTAAATTCTCTCTCAAGTTTCATCTAACATGATGCTGAAATTTAAAATGCACCCTTGAATCACTACAATGTTATCATATGGTGTACAATTCATTTGATGTCATTAATCATTATGATCTAAAATTCTCTCCTCAAATTTCATCTAACATGCTGGAGGCAAGTAGATATTAAGCAAAAATCAGTTGTACGGTAATGTGCAGAGACACATGCCTCCCCCAGCCCAAAACTCAAACATACGCACAACGCCAACATTTATTTGCTGTCCATCAGAAGGAGATATATTAGATTTATTTAAATTTCGGTTGTTCTACAAACTCGTAACAAAATTCCTTTGGTTAACTTAATTTTAAATTATACCAGCACCCAAAAAATAGGTGTCCCCGCCTATAGATAAATGTGTTTGTGTATGTGTATTTAGGGGTGTAATAAATTGCTTTGGATGATGTCATATGTGCTTGCATGCATGACATGTATTACATAGAGGACACACACACATGTAGTTTGTACTTGTGCTGACTTGTATTATTGATAAAGACATGGAAAACCAGAAAGCTTTCTTTCCTAAGCAATAAACCAATGCAGCAACAAATTTTGTAAATATGTTGCCTTTTTACGCATGGAAAAAAAAATGCAAAATCTAGAGCACAAGATTCCCAATTTTATCCAATGATGATCCATTGAATTTCTATCATGGCAATTTACATGGATAACAATGCGACCGCAGAACTCTAGGCTCAAAAAATTTCCCTAAAAACACAATTGGGAAGCATTTGGATTAGTTGATGTGTACTATGGTGCCCGGTTGATTGTTACAACAATTATTAGTTGATAAAGAATATTTTCTTAGGATTGCTTTTTGAGTATGTTCTCTTTTATGACACTGGTGGGATGGGTAGCTTTTCCTGCATTGAAAGTAATATTTATGATTGTTTTTTATTAACAAAACAAGGGACACATTTCCTAATTATTTGTCTGTTACTTTTTCTGTTGCAGATAGGATTTAATCTTGAAACAAATAATCTCACAAATGTACAGGATCCATGGGATAATATGATTTCTCGTCTCTCATATTTATTTTCAGATGAGGTAAATTGTTCACATTAATATTAGTACAGGAAATGTGGTGTTTTTTATATTGAACAATCAAATATATATCCATTTTAATGATTGTAAATCATTTTACTAAGTCTATTTTTGTTCATTCGTATTTATAAAGTTATGCATTTAAATTGCATATTCACTATTAATTCAACTCCCAGTGGGTTAATTGTTGTCATTCTGGTGTTTATTTTTAGATCTCTTATCATCATGCTTTGCTTTAATTTTTAGTGAGCATTTCTATTCTGTACTAAGGCTACTAAAGCATTCAAGTGTTGTATACTCACCCTTCTGTTGTGAAGCCTTAGTTTGAAGTTTCAACTTTCTACTTACTCCTTCCAAAATTTTAAAAACAATCTCACTTCTTAAAAATCATTCCTATTTTTTTTCTCAACGATCTGTCTCCAAATGGATGTTATCTGTTCATAGAAGTTATTTAGGAACAATATTGGATTTTAACACTTGTGTGGAACATGGGCTTTTAGTTTTGGTCATTTAGGAAATACTGTTTCGCAATGGTTTATTATGTTTAGTATATCAGTAGTTGAATGAATGGATCCAAGATTGCAGCCTTAGGGTGCAAATCTTGTTTGAGGTTATAGCCAAAAGAAAGAAGGAACAAGAGAAAAAAGAAAAAAGAAAAAAAGGAAAAAAAAAACACACAACTAATGGGAACCAATTAAAAAACTCTCTTTAAACCCCCTGCCATCATATATTTCCATACACTGCAAGTTTGCTTATAACTCTGGCCTTTCTCACCTTTCCTTGTGCCGGAACTTCATTTCCTCTAAGTACCAGACAGCCATAACCCCAACCTTATCCAATAGTTGTCGAGCTTCTACATCTTTCCATGGCAAAATCTCATTCATACATTGCTGCTTTTTACTCCGTCCATCTTCCTCAAAAATAGGAATTCCCTCCAAACATCCATCAGTGATGGTGGTACGTAGGATAGGCCCCCAAGTTAATCAGATGACTCTGAGGCATACCATACTATTCCAAAAATTCATCCGATAGCAAACCATCATCTCATGCAATCTCACAGGATACCTTACTCTCATCCTCCGACATATCTCCCCATTGATTTTCTCCTTGCCCTTTTCAACCAAAACGCTCTTTTGATTCTTAACATCTATCTGAACTGCTGCCCACTGAGAATAAATCTTACTGGCCTTAAGACAGCTGTTTCGCCCCCGCAGCTCCTAACTTACCCTGAGCATCATCTCCATAAACTACCTTGGCCGTGGCCCCCCAGGCCCCATCTATGGGTATCGAAACATACTTTTTGACCAGTCTTTCATCATGACCACATTTCTCATCACGTAAGGAAGCAGAGACATCAGCTGAATTCATATGTGGCAGCGGGAAGTTGTTGTGCACAAACCTTATATATGAAACAACAATTAAAAGATTTCAATTTAGAGTATAAAACAATACCAATAAAGTGTGATAACACAAGTGCCATAAACATATCTAAAAACCCAATTTCACACTCAAGAACTAAGCATATAGACATAAGACATCATTTTTTGAGAGATCATGTTCAAAAAGAGGATATAATTCTTGAATTTATAAATACAAGCGATCAATGGGCTGATATATTTACAAAACCTCTAAGTGAAGAAAGATTTATACATCTTAGGAGAGAACTTGGGCTAATCCATAGCAGAGAAGTATATTAGAAATGAAATTTCAAAATTTTTATGCACTTCAGACGTCTGAACTTCACACCCTAGACGTCTGAGCATTGTAGCAGATAGGTTCAGATGACTGAACCTGGGACTTCAAACGTTTGAGCGCCTACTGACTTTTCAAATTCCAGAATTTAAAATCTTCAGACATCTGAAGTCGCGGGGTTTAAATACTATTAGCGCACTAAACCCTAATTTCAGACTTCTGAAGTTGATTGCTTCACTTATCCGAACACCTCCCTCTTCATCTTCTCTCATTCTCACTTCAATTTGAAGCCTCTACCCTACAAGGATTCACCCCACAAAACCTAGGGCATTCAAAATCTCGTATCTTCATGCCTCAAATCAAGCAGATTGCAAACAAGGGTTCTTCATCAAGGAAGGATGCTCAAAATATTGACAAATGGTTGGTTGCTCCTCTAGCTCGAATCCGTTATCGTACTTCACTGAGTTCTGTAGAACCAATCTTAGGTAAAATCCTGGATGTATCATTCTTCACTACTGAGTTTCCAGATATCCTTTCATTATTTCATGATATTGGTTGGCTTGATTTCATCACTCAAAAACCCAAAGGTTGTTTTCCTCATCTTGTCAAAATTTTCTATGCAAACATGACATATGAAAATGGGATTTTTTCTTCGGAAGTCAAGGAAAGAAAATTTTGCTAAATTCTGAATATTGTCCCCCATTTTCAAAATTACTCCAGGAGATTTTAACTGTCCTATGTTTGCTCAATCTTGGATCCTAGAACAAGGATTCACTCCTGAAGCTTTTCTTCCACTAATCATGGAAAATGAACCTATCTATTTTGCACATCCTCCACTATACAAGCAACTGAACTTAAAAAGCCAGATTCTCCATAAACTTGTTTCAAACAATATCATACCAAAACAAGGCTCTTTTGATCATCTTTCTTATATTGAATGCTTTGTTCTTTGGTGTCTGCTTAAAGGAAAGAGACTAGACTTGGTAGTTTAATCATTAGGTGGATGTGGACCAAACTGGAATCTAATCAAGTTATTCTTCCTTATGGAGGAATTCTTACTCTTCTTTTTACTCATCTTAATGTTACCAATATTTCTGAATTTTTCATAAAAAGAACCCAATATGATCTCTTCAATGAGACTTCTCTTCAATATTTCTCTTATATTGAATGCTTTAGATTTTTCAGAGTTACTCCTGTCTTATTCCATTCGCTGCTTGCCAAAACTGACAAATCCCTTATCCTTTATGTGCAAATATGTAGCCAATTCCTGCTCCAATTGCAAAAGGACCTCTTTATGCAGACTTGATTTGCCAAATTTCTGCAGAAGCTTGAGGAACTGCTCTATTATATTGTCTATTTCTTTTATTTTTCTGGAACTTTTCTTCCAAGGCTTAGTCAATTTTTGGGCCTGATTTAGTGGCCTGCTCATATTTTCCGCCTCATGACCAAAGGATATAACAGGCAGTTTACACTTCAGGCCTGGACACACTGGGCTAACTGAATCCTGTCCATTGAACATATCTGACTCTTTTTGAAAGACTAAAATCTGGCCCAAATCCCTTAAGCAAACATCAGCTACCTTGTTTTGGCATTTATGTATGAATTTGTACTCAGCCAAAGTCCAAAATCATCAGTACACCTATCTTATGGTAACCATGTTCTATACAGCCTGTTGTTTTAAAAATCCATGCATAATGGCCAGTTGTTATATAATGGTATCGGTGGCTTTTGATACTGTTACAGGGCATTATCTCGAAAGTCCCCCGATTCACGACTGTCATGGGCCATTCTAGTGTTAAGACTGGCTGTGAATGAGTAAAACATGCTTTTCAGCCCCCCCTTTTTTTCTCTTCTTGCATTTACCTTCTCTTTTCCCTCTATTGAATTTGAAGCTCAGAAACTCAATTTTGAGTTGGTTTATTTTAGTTAGTAATTTTGATTTTAAAAAAAATCATTTTTGGGTGGCAATTTTTAAAAACTGGCATTCAAATAAACCTAACCTTTTCTCTTATTAAATTACATATGTTCATATTCTAATTTCTTTCAATTTTTTATTTTTTCTTACTCCTAATTTGGAGACCAAAACAGGTTTTATTGCTCTGTATATTTGTTCTTGTTTAATGTATGAACAGTCTATTTTATTTTTGGATAACAAAAATTCCTTTAAAAACTAAAAGAGTACAAAAAATGGCATTCTATATTTTATATTTCTTTGTATTTATGATTTTTTAGGTTAAACTTCATTTATAATCAATAAAGTAGTGAAAAGTAGCAAATGCATGCTTCTTCTCATCAATAGCGACTAAAGCAGTCAAGATGACATCTGATACTTGTAGTATATGTTATATTTAAATTGGTTAAAATTTACTAAAAATCATTTGAAGCATTACTATATAGGATTATGGGATCAAAACATGTGAAAAATCTTTGTGTTTTAAACAAGTTTGCTTTTTGCAAAAAATTAATTCACAAACATGGTGTCCGTTTACTTGTTGCCTAACATCCGTGATGGGCTAAACCTTTACATCATGACTATTACCATTACGCAGATTGTTATCATTATTTAAAACCATGCACGGCTCATCATTGGATAAAGGTGGCCCACCCTGTTGGGAATAAGCAACAAATTCCCGAAACCTGTGAGAAACAAAATAGAGAAAATAACGCCAAAGAAAAAATCAATTTCTACGCACAAGACAATATTTACGTGGTTCGACAATTTTGCCTACGTCCACGGAGTTGCAGGGATTTCAATATTATCAAGAAGAAAACACAGAGAGTGCGGCGATACAATGCTCTCCCTCTCGCTCTCTCGCAGGTACAACCGCACAAACCCTAATCACCCGAAAGCAATCCTTTTATATGTTGCGCCTAGGGTTCCGTTCCGAATTGGCTAGAAATCTCTAATTAAATAGGGGTAGGGTTGGCGTCCAAATTAAAACACAACTAGGCTCCACAAAAGCCCAACACACCCATGCATGAGCCCACACTGCCCTTCTCTTCTCTTCTACCCTGCAAACCAGCTAACCCTAAACTCTCCGGCGCTGCCATCTCCTCCTTTCTACTTTCAAGGCAGCCAAATAAGTGTTAATCTTCACTGCCCGCTTCAGGAGCTGATCCCTGGAAGAGGCCATTTTTCCACCACATTAAGCAAAAATCAAGAAATTGTCATCCTTCCTCAAATTATTTAACCCAAGCGAAGCATCCTTCCAACATCTTTGTTGACTTCCCTTTGTATTTGAAATGCACAACCTTTGCGGTCCTAAAATCCCATGTAATCCATCCAGAAAAAATCTCTATGCACTCTCAAACCTCCAAATATCAAATACTCCTTACCTCTTGAAATCAAACCCATTTCTAGGAAATTTCCAGAACAAGTTGGCCTAGTTGCCACCAAATACTCGAATTGGCCAATTCTTTTCCTGCAGTCGAAGCTCAAACGAGTCCAAATCAAGGACACTTTGAACAATCCACTGAATAGCTGACATTGACAATTTTCCCCCACCAATTGTGAATCTGATTCTTCTCGTAAATCAAAAGGCGAAGGCATAAGGTGAGGCGTTTTAACCCTTAAGAGGCGAGGCATAAGGCTTAAGCCGTTGGGCCATAAGCCTTTTGAGAATTTATTTTTAAGATAAAAATATGTTCAATAAATTGTATATATTTTTAGAAAGTAAAAATTAAGAAAATCACATGTAAAAAAGAAAAACTAGATGTGCTTTGCAAAATACTTGTTGGCTATTCAAAAATTGCTGACTTGAATGCATGGCATAAATCATGATGAGAGTTAGCTGTACCATTACAAAGTTCAAACTATTTTCATGATGTAAGATACAACTCTTGGTTATTTTGGAAAGGTTGAGGTTCAAGAGTTTGAGAAATAAACTCATAGTATGACATTACTTCTATACAAACATGTAGTTAAATTTTTGACCAATTCTAACTTGAGAATCACACACCCAAAATGCGTAAACCTCAGTCCTCAACTAAAAAGGCGCAAAATGTGTGTTTTTTGTAAAAATGTGTAAACTTCATCATGTGATGCATTAGCCTTTTTGGAATTTGGTATTTTAGATTGAGCCTCAGGGCTTTTTAGGCATGCCTAGCCTTGAGGCGAGCCTCAATTGAGCCTTTTAAAATACTGTTTTTAACGATTTGATAATACATTGCTGTACTTGAGCTTAAAGAATAACAATAGGATGTTTATAGAAATATTATGTAATGCGTTATATAATATACCTAATGAATATATGTACCACTAAATTTGATATGTGCAGTTCGCATGATTGCAAAAGAATAATACACATTGAGTCCATATATTTAAATTATTTAATTTCTATAATACTCAGATTAAGGGCAGAAATTCATATTTAGGTAATTTCTAGTGTGTATATGTTTATTTATTTTTTTAATAATTTGATAATACATTGCTATACGTAAGCTTAAGGAACACCAATACTTGAGGTTATTTATAGAAATATTATGAAATGTGTTATATAATGTACCTAATGGATTCTAATTTTTAATGTGTAATTTTAGAATAATATCTGCATGTGTTTATCTAATATATATATTTTTTTCTATAAGAGTACTTTTAAATTTAATCATACAATTGTATTATCTTCATTATTTGAACTTGTAGTATAGTTGTTAACACGTTCCAAAGACTCACTTCTACCGGGGTAAATCTTCGAGCCGCCTCGACACGAATGGCGAACTTGAATTTTGAAATTGGTATTTGGTGAATGAGATATGGGTTAATAACATGTCAACAGAAATTGTCATGAACCTACTTAATTCTATGTGAAGTTAGAATACCTAATGATTTACTATCGATTAAGTGGTCAACTAGCTAACCTGGTGTCCAAGGAACTGATAGTCAATGGTCTACACACTAGAGCAAAGTCTGGGAGTGTGGTTATGTGGAGGGAAGGTTCTAGCACCTGTTCACCTTTTCAACAAACGGTACCTTTGAATTTAACCCATCAAGACTCTTATTTTTTCATTTTGGCATTTATTAACCTTTAATACATGGATAAACCCGCACAAGACACCACATTGAGCTCCGTTATAGGATGAATTTTATTGTGTGAATGTGCTTTGATGTCTGTTTTCCCTCCATTTGATATTTGGTTAACCCTGCACAAGACGACGATTACCCTCACCCCAAAATCCTCTAAAGTATGCACAAGACACCACCTTAAGGTCTATCACCAGACTCATTAAAGTTTTTTAAGGTTTTCATATTTCCAAACATCCAACCATTCAACACTTGGAGAAGGGTTCAAGCATGGTTTCACATTATGGCAAAAGGACATCACATGTCATTGAAGCGTATCATGTTCAATTCGAACTATCATGAACTCAAACAAACATCATAAAAATATCATTCCATTGCATTTTGACAAAATTTAATCATCCTTACATTAACAAATAGGTAAATGCACAAAAACGGGGTACCGGTGCCATTGAGGCTTGGTTTTCATATATTCTTTGGCATTCATGCTCAAATTAGGATCCAAATGAATTCAAGACACTTGGAAAACCCTTAAAACAAAATCAAACCTCTTTAGAATTTTTTTTTTATTTTTTTTGTATTTTCAAGAATTTTGTCCAATTTTTATGATTTTTTTGCAATTTATAAAGGCTAAAAATTCATGAAAATATAAGAAAACTTAATAAAAAATACTTTAGAAGGATAAAAATAATCTAGAAAATCCTTAAATGTGAAAAAAGGTCCCCTAAAATTATTAAATAGAAAACTCTGGAAAATTAGAAAACAAAATATTTTTGAAATGGAAATAGCCAAATTAAAGAAAAGCAGAAATAAAATACTAAATAAATACAAAATATTAAGAAATTGGTTTTAAAACAAAGAGGAATTTTTTATGGGTCATTTCTCCCTTTTTTTTTCTTTTTTTTTTTTTTTTCAGTTTTTTTGTGTGCTTTAAAACTATCCTTTATCGATTTTTAAAATTGAAAACATATTTTTGTAGATTAAATAAATAAATAAATAAATATGTAAATAAACAGGATGGACGGGTCGACCAGTCTATCTGATCAATCGACCGGTCCAGTTGTACCACTTTAACTAGTCATATGTTGTGCATGTGATGTAGGAGCAAAAAGGGGCTCTGCTCCATTCGCCTTTCTCCAGCCAAGCTTCGGTCTGCTGTTGGAACCCTGGATTACTTCACCGCCTTTAAACCATTACTTCGGCCTATTCCGGCATCGGGAAAACACTGAACCACCATTGATTTAACCCTCTTGGCCCCCAGATTACTTTCTGACTGAAAACGTGGCCTGAAAACCTCCCAACCATGCTTGTGCTTACTTGGCCAACCGTTGCCAGCAATAATGGCACGGGCAACGATTTAACATGTTTTTGTGCTTATTTTGCACGATTTTTCACTTATTTTGACCCTCCAAACCTCAGTTCTCTACTTTTTTGGCCTTGTTATTGATTCATGCACGTAAAAGGAAAAAAAAAAAAAAGCTCCTTTTCTAACTCTCTTTTCTCCTTTCTCTTTCTAGCCACCATCTCCTTTGGCCACCTATTCTCCATGTCTTTTTTTTTTTCCTAGCTATTCTCATCCTATTCCGGCCCTAGACACACGTATGGCCTAAAAGTCCCAGCTTTGAGTCTTTGACTCAACTTTCTTGTGAACCCTAGATTACCCTACCCTTGAATCGAACAACACCCTTAAGCATGTTTTAATGGACAACCATGTGCAATCAAACCCTAAAATCAAGATTTTGATGCAATATTTGCAAGAAAGATTGCAGCTTTATCTCATGCATGAAAGAGAACATAAAATCTCATCTTTGCCATACAAATAACATGATTGTGAAACTTAATCATTCATGCGTACTTAAACTCATGAAACCATGCAAAGGGAGTTGGAGAATGAGAAACTTACCTTTGAATGAGCCCTTCTTCCTTGTAGCTTGAATCTTCAACCTCTAAGTTTTAAGCTTTCCTTCTTCATGTTCTTCTTTTCTCTTCCTTTCTTCTCTTGCTATCTCTCTTTCTCTCTCTCTCTCTCTCTCTCTCTCTCTCGGAGCAAACGTCGACTCCAATCCCCTTTTCTTTTTATGTGCTCTTGCAAGAGCTATAACTTCTTATTTATGGAGAAGTAAGGGAGCTTGCCTTAATTCACTAATTCCAAAAATGCCCTTTTAAAGTAAGGAAGCTCCTTCTTTGTCCTAAATGGGGCTTTTTGCAATAAGAGAGAGTTCTCCCAAGGATAGGAAGTTATTCTTATATAGGATCACTGCTCAATTTAATTCTAGGGCCCAATTAAGCCTTAAAAGTGCAATTGAGGTTTCTAATTTGTAATTTATAAAGAAAGACTTAGAGAAAAGGGAGAGAAACTTCAATTAGACTCGGCTATTCTCCAAATTAATTTCAATCCAGACGAAAGTAGGTAGACACAATAGTTATTTTGGATGGTCAATGACTCAATATATGTTTAAAACAATGAATTTATTTTGACTTTTGATATTTATAATAATGTATATTATTGATTTTTACACTTATTATGATGTATATTACTAATATTTTTTTTGTTTAAATTAAAATTTTAAAAAGATATAGCAATGTTACCTAGAACATTGAACATTTTAAAGCTCATGGAGCAGGAATGAGATCGTAGCACAGCATGTCCTGTAAATCATGGAGCATTTGGGCTATACTTCTATAGATATATTGGTGAAAAATGTGTAACAGAAATGTACCATATTTTACCAATTTGTGGGTAGGTGTTAGTATTTATAGGTAACTATGGGGTAGAAGTTGTGTAGCATAGACTGTCCTTACCCACAAGAAAATGTCTACTTAAATTACAGTCAAGCTATTAGATGATAGATATGTAGAGACGTAGTAGTCTATGATATGTATACGGACAGAAATTTTTGAAAGGCACTTGTAGATATAGAAGGTTGTTATGTGGTAGCATTGTGTATGGGTATTTTGAAACAAGTTTATTAGTGTCTGACTTATATTTTTGACAAATCCTTAACACATTTTTACTTTTATGCATATTTTGTAATTACTTCTCTTTCCTTTTAAATATGGGTAAGTTGAATTTTTTTTTTTTCCAATTGTAACCCTTTTGCATTGACATGTCTTTGGATGGGGGCGCTGAATTCTTTGGGAAAAAAAATATTTATTCTAATTTGTGTTTTGACCTTTTTTTATTTATTTATCAAATTTATGTGTGAAAGTGATAATTTTCACTTGTAGATATAGAAGGTTGTTATGTGGTAGCATTGTGTATGGGTATTTTGAAACAAGCAAGGGAACAATTAGTGTCTGACTTATGTTTTTGACAAATCCTTAACACATTTTTGCTTTTATGCATATTTTGTAATTACTTCTCTTTCCTTTTAAATATGGGTAAGTTGAATTTTTTTTTCCAATTGTAACCCTTTTGCATTGACATGTCTTTGGATGGTGGCGCCGAATCCTTTGGGAAAAAAAATATTTATTCTAATTTGTGTTTTGACCTTTTTTTTATTTATTTATCAAATTTATGTGTGAAAGTGATAATTTTCACTTTGTTAGTTTGATGTTGTGCTTTTAGATTGAAGGATTTTTATTAGCAGAATCGTTGGAGCAGTCTTTTTAATGTATTTTACCCTTGCTCACCCTATTAAATTTCATGAGTGAAGTTGAGGATTCTATTTTTTAAAATGAGAAAAGAAGATGTATTGAGGAAGAAAAAAGAGAGATTGCTACCTAAGTGAGGAGAAGGGATCCTTTAAAAGTGTTAAAAAAAGAAGAAGAAGAAGCCTAGTGTAAGCCCATTCAAGAGTATATAGGTGTAAACAAATTATTATTTTCATCGAACATATATATAAAGCACAAACAATGTACATAGTTAACCTGCCATGTGTTTTGATAAGCATTTATCTATCTTTTGAGGATTTCTTTGCTTGCTCTTAGAAGGTGTGTATCACTTGTCCAAACATTTTAGAATATCATCAAAGACCTTAATGCTTGCTTAATTGAAAAGACGGAGACATATTTCTTGTTGCAATATATTGAATTTCAACACCTGGTTATCAATCGCATTTTCAGGCACACCTATTAATCACTCAACAAAGTCCTTTTTTTTTTTTTAAATCATGAATATAAGCATTGTCTTTGCGAGTATTTCTTTGTTAAGAAAAAGAGGGCCAGTAAGTTAGATGAATTAAGTGAGAAACCAACTAAACAAGATAACAAATTTATGATATGACACACCCACTCAGTGGTAAGGTTTCGCTATTATTAATATTTGTATTACCAAGCTTGCCGATCCTTTTGATGGTAATGCTTTGCTAACACCTGTATCAGCAGGTTTGGCGACTCTTTTGTAAGGCGCACATGAGGCCATTGAGAAATGGTCTTTTGGATTGAAAGTTCATCTCACACCTTGCTTGCTGATTGTTTTGAGCCCCATTCAATGATGGATGCAGCTTGATTGATGAGGTGAAAGATAGAATACTTTTAAAATGTTAAAAAATCTCAATAATTTTGATTGCATAGACGAAGGTCTGGTTATAATATGATCGGGCCCAAATACAATACGCAAGTTAGGAGTAACATGAGTTTCAACCCACTTGTTGAAATTATTTTCTTAACTCTGTATGGACCTTACAAGAAAAGATGTCATCAAACTTGGGTAAGACCTAGTTGTTAGTGGCCATTACTGTATGTGTATGTGTTGGTGCGTGTGTGTGTGTGTTACTTCATATGTCTTCTGAGCATTTTCCCATCTGTTGTTTTGAACAACATTTTTTTAATTACTGTATGCTTATTTTCTTATCACCTGCTTTTAAATTTGTGCTCATTCTGACCTTTTCTGATCCATTTTTGTGTCATTGGGAGTTAATTTCCACTTCTCACTTGCAGAGTAGTCACTTAAGAGCTGTTACTTCATATCTAATGACATTTTCTCCATCATTTTGTTTGCACAGTACAATTTACAGTATGCTTATAGCCTTGCCCCCTGTCACTAAATCTGTGTTCATTCAGACCTTTTCTGTCTTTTGTGTTACTGGTGAAGTTACTTTCCACTCTGCACCCACTGAGCGGTCACTTTAGAGCAGTTTTGCAGAGAGAGGGTGACCTTAGTGGTTCAATCCCTGTTTCTGTTATGGCCATCTGTGATGCAAAGCTTTGTAGTTTATGCAAATCCATCGATCCTATGGTGGAGGCTAATCCCATGTTGGCTGTACAACTTATCATGAAAGCTGCTGCAAGATTACCTGGGTTTATTGTTTCATCTGAAGAACATCTTTGGATGCGGAGGGCAAACCCTTACCCTTCCAAGATTCTGCAGTCCTTAATTACTGAGGAAGCCATTTTGCCAGAAAGTGTTCAGATTAAAGCAGTATGTATTCCTTATTCACCTGACATAATTGTTGAACCAATGTCTATTAATGTTTCCTCAAATGGCTACTACATGGATGCCATTGCACAAGAGCTTGCTGTAAAAGATGTTTCCAGGGTTCTGATCTCTAGGTACGTGGAAGCATATAGTTGGGAACAAGTACTTTCTCTGTTTCGTTTCTTATTCTTGAATTTTTCTGTTTGATGAAAAAAATTGTTTTTGTCCTGGATAACATTATAGATGTTCCACAGTTGAGTTCCTTGATCATCTATGACCCTCTTGATGAGTTTAACCTTCGCAATGTTGAGAATAGGGTGATCCTTTGAGGTTTTCAATGTTTCTAGTATGTGCGCACATGCACACATAAAAATTTCTAACCTAGGAGTGTGCTACTCTTGTGGAAAATTAGGGATGATCTCTTTTCTCCTGCAATATATTTGATGAGCATCTATCGTGAAATAAAATTACTAAATTTTACAGCTCTATTGGCAAGGCTTCTTCAGAGATGAGATTATACTCTTCAGTGGATTTATCATCAGACGTGAAAGAAAATGTAAAATCTGAAGAATATTTTAATGTGAGGGCAAGTTATTTTTCTGGTCAAGATATATATGGTGATGCAATTTTGGCTTGCATTGGATACACTTGGAAGTCCAGAGATCTCTACCATGAAGATGTATCCGTGCGTACATATTACAGGTTCCTTTTTGGTTTCACTTGGATTGTTATATTGCTTATTCAAAACATTGATCCTTTTACAGACTCTCCACTAGTATTTGGACCATATATAGTTCAGTTTCTGAGTTTAGTGTGCACACTATAAAACTATCCTTTATGCGTGTTATGAAACATTTTTCGAGTGGTAGTTTTTCCAATCTGGGTTTAAATCTTAGATTATTTATGTTCTGTAAGGTTCTGAAAATGTTAGTGTGTTGTGCATTGCACTCTACTTGCATTATCTTTTATTATTTTAGTTTCTGTTGTATTTCCCTGCATCATCATTGTCTTGAAGATTCCTTTGGTCCTACTTATTTATATGCATTTTATATATTGCCATCTATGTTTTTCTGGAGGTTGTCATTCGAATGGAAAAATTTTGATTCCTTGGTGGGGCAGGGTTGCTATGAAATCTAACTAGTTAAACCTTAATATGCTAGCATGCAATATCCAATTCACACAATCTAAAACTGAACCTGGTTCGATTACTAATATTAAAGTTAGCCCCTCACTCTATGTATAATAAAATATATATATATATATATATATATATATATATATATATATATATATATATGTACTCATTAGATATAGATACACCTTAGAAAATACCCTTTGACCTACAACCTTCAACATCCCCCACCCCCTGGGCCAAGCTATATATCTAATTTTCCCACCTTGTTAGAAATGTATTCGACTCAGGCACTTCCGCCTTGTGAATAAATCAGCAAGTTGATCCTCTGATTTCACATGGGTGGCACTGACAAGTTTCTTTAAAATTTCCTCTCTAACAAAGAGACGATCAACTTTATTTTTGCCCTCATAGAATTCTGGATTCAAAGTGATATGACAGCATCCTGATTTTCAAGTACTAACTCCATGGGTGATGTATGTGGAAACACAAACTCCTCCAATATATTCTTGATTGGGATCACACTAAGCGGGATCTTTGTGTTTACCACAGGCGTAGGCTTAATTTATGATTTTTTTATTGGATTTTAATTAGGTAATTTTCGGCTTTAGAGATTTGTTAATTATTTCATCTTCAATGTTTAGGGATTTGCCCACCTTTGAATTGCAAAGAGTGAACAAGCTTAAGGTTTAGTTACTTTAGTGAACAGGCTAGTCTCATGACCCAGCAGTGTTGGTTTTTACAGCAGCCCAACATGACGGAAAGTTGGAAGAGGTCCATAGTCCAAGCAAAAGGCATTCAAAAGGCTGGTTTTAAGACCCAGTCAACTACTCATCAGATAACAATGGGGAAGAGGCACATGTTATGAAATCAGTGGGCTGCGTTTGCTGCAGGGAGACTGCACCAGCAGACATGGTGACAGTTTGTGGTTCATTGAATGCCTCCTCTCTGGCGAGAGTTGCCAGTCTGAGTGACTATTTTTAGAATTTGTTCAAGAGGGAAAGGGGGTAAGTTGCATAAGGATGAGGATTACTTGCAAGGGGCGGGAAAGGGATGTGACTGTTGATCAGGAGGATTTTTTATATTGCAAGGGCTCAAATAATGGCAAGATGGATACAGTTGGGTTTGAAATGCCTCTGGTTGATAGAAATTCAGCTATGTCAAAGGTCTATACCTGTTGGATGTTAAGGCAGCAAGGACTTAAAATGAGGAAGTCATAGTAGTCAAAAGAGCAAGGTGCACCAAGGCTCAAGGGGTACTTGGAACCTAGGTGCAAGGCTAAGGGGCATGCCTCATGGTGGTGAGGCACACATTTGTTAAAATTTTGTGTACAATGGCCTATGTAATATATAATGGATTATTGATCTCTGAACACATTAGCACTAAATTTGAATTTAAAACTGCCAAAATACTAAATACCAAAACATAAATGCGTAGAAATTATTGACTACCATTTTACCAAGTATCAAGCATAGCGCAACATAAGCACACAAGGGTGCAAACTACAACGAAAAAGAAATTGCCAAACTGAAAGCATTGACACCATAGTTCAATATCAAAATACGAGTAAAAAGGGTGTCCTTGGGCTAGAAGGCTCCCAACTTTGCAATGGTAGGGGGGAGGGTTGCCAGAGTGTACGCAACCTTACCCCTGCTTTTTTGCGGAGAGGTTGTTTCCTTTGACTCAAACTTGTGACCAACTGGTCACAAATGAACAACCTTACCATTGATCCAAGTCCTGCCCTCATTGAAAGACAAGAGTATTATAAAATATTCCAAAGTCTAAAAATTTAATAGGTGTCATCATCAACCAAGATATCATCATCTTCTTATTCTTCATCAGAATTATTGTCTCCAGTGTCTTTTTCCTCTTCATTCTCCTCTGCACTAGCCTCTTGGTTCTCATCCTCATCTATAAGTTCCAATATTACAGCCCTAGCAGTGGTAGATGAAGCTTTTTTATTCTGTAGAAGACAAGGATGAGGCGTTCACACTTGCTCTTGATCTAGTGGGATGGGGGTCTCATTTACTCCAGCAGCTCTTGCAACGGAACCCCATATCGAAGAATCCTATTCAAACACGCATTTATTGTCCTCATCCGAATCTCCATGCACTCTACCAATCAACCACTGATTACAATCATTAATATCCTGTAGAAGGATGGGATCAATGATGTCATTCCTGTTCCTCAATGTTTGAGTAAATTTCAAAAACACCAGAATTATTTGGCTATCCTATTCCTCTTTTTGCTATGAAGCTTCTAGAAGTAAAAAAAGTACCATATTAAATAAAATGATTTTAAAAATAGTAATAAACCTAATATTCTAGGTTATTTAGTCCATGATATCCTAGTGTCTCACATATTGGAGTATGCTCAAATTTGTTCTGCAGCCAATAGCACCGCATGTGAGGCTAAGACTTCTCATAGCAAACTTTTGCAAGTTTGGAGTTGATGATCCAAATAAGGTCCACCAATCTGTGGTTAACTAAATAAATTTCGAATGAATGGCTATCACCCATGTAGCTAAAAATTTAAAAGGAAAGAAAGGAAAGAGGGAGTAAAAACGCATGTAAACTAACTAAATCCAAAGTGGCTAAATGGCTAATGTTCCTGGTGCTTGTCTTCCTTTGTCTCAGAGTCATATCAATTCCAAAGGGGCCTTGAGTGGTTGTATGAGTTGTCAACTCATTTGAAATTTTATCTTGCAATTCATTGGATGACACTAACCTTGCAATGCATTTGTCTAACTTCATCTTGTTCAATGTTGGGATTAGAATAATAAATTCTAGGTTCAAGATGTGTGCGACTGCATGCAAAGGTTATAAAGTTGCAATCCCCACATTATATCAATTTCAAATGCTTCCTTGAATTTTCTCTCTCTCTCTCTCTCTTATTGAAAGTCCTTGCTATGGCTTCCTTATCCCTATCCTTAGTTTCATAAAGCCATTGTAGGATTCTTTTCCCCATCAACCAATCAGAGTTGACAAACAGCTGGGCCTGTCAATTTAAGGGCATAAACAATAGTAGTCCAAAAGGAACAAATATTGGCACAAAGACAATGCTAGCTGCTCTTTTGCTGGCTGCCTCATTTGCCCATTTACTATTATCACAATATTTAGAAGTAAACATCATAATTTGTTCTTGTGAAGGTGTATTGAATGAAGTGTGATAAAGGTTGTTGCAAATCTTGTCATAGTAGACCTAAGTAACTCCTTTTCGCTTGTGCATTTGCCTCATCATGTTCACCACAAGAACATGATTATAAAATATAACTGTAACTAAGGCTCAAAGTGTGTTCATAGGGGGGAGCTGATGAGGTTATTGTTAATAAGGGGGAGCTAATGAGGTTATTGGGGATATTCAGAGCAAAAAGAAGGGGCTCATGATACTTTGAGTTGGAATTTTTTGGACAAGATTTTTATGAGGAAGGGGAGAGAGATAGCGTCAATGGATAAGATGTTGCGTATCTAACATGTATGAGCTATTCGGTTTTAGTGTATGGTGAGCTGAAATCTTGCTTTAGGGCTTCGATGGGGATTAGGCAAGGTGACCTTCTTTCCTCGCTTTTGTTTGTTTTAGTGGTTGATGTTCTTGAGTAGGTTCGTTGATAGGGCAATGGATTGAGGTTTAGTGAAAGGGCTAGATGTGGGGATGGATGTGGCTAATCCATTAGCACCTTCAGTTTGCTAACGATACTATATTCTTCCTAGACACCACTTTTTTTTTTTTTTTTGAATATTTTGGGTTTTTCTATATTTTTGAGAGGGTTCATGGGCTTAAGATTAACATGGGGGACTGGTATTGCGGCTATTAATGTGTATGATAAGCCTATAATGGAGCTGTCTTCAAAGGCGGGTGTGATGTGTTGGAGTGGCCATTGTCCTAAGGGTTCCTTGTGGGGTAATCCTAGATTTGTGAGCTTTTGGGATCCAGTAGTGGAGAGGTTGTCTAAGTGTTTTGATGGGTGGAAGGTTGCCCTTTTTTCCCTTGGGGGTAGAATTACTGTCGTTCAGGCTTGCCTTTCTAGTATCCCATTGTATTTTCTTTCTATTATTAGGATTCTTGTGGGGGTGCTACAGAGATTGAGAAAATAATAAGAGATTTGATGTGGTAACAAATCTAGTTAAGCTAGTGTGCTATAACTAGTGCCACACAGCCCTTCACAAAGTGTGAAGTGTTCGGCCATGACAATTGGCCAGGCTCTTACATGTTATTAAAGACCATTGAATATGCATTGCTACCATTATTAGATGGAAGAGTGGTTTGCTTTCAGTCGACTGTTTTGTAATTCTTTGTTTTTTTGACACCCTGCAGTGCAGGTGCTTCACTTGCTGTTTGTGCTTGGGTGGCATCCCCTTGATGCCCTTTAATGAAATTTGCTGATAAAAGAAAAAAAAAAAAAGAGTATACATCTATGGTGCATTTGTTAGTTTATGCAGCTTAATCATTTTGAAGATTTTCTTGTTTTTTACTCTATGATGGTAATGTGACACACGTCCATAGCAAAAATAATGCAGTTGTCTAATATTTTAGATAATGGTGCAAAATTAAGGTATTATATTTTTATAAGAACTTCCTTCACAGGATGCTTATAAATAAGATGCCTAGTGGAGTTTACAAGTTGTCTAGAGAGGCAATACTTGCAGCCGATTTGCCTGTAGCATTTACTACACGAACAAACTGGAGGGGCTCTTCTCCAAGGGATCTCCTCTGTACGTTCTGCCGTCAGCACCACTTGTCAGAACCTGTCTTCTCTCCCATCAATAATCCTTTGAAATCATTAGTGGACTCTCTGGGATCATGCAAGAGATTGATGGTTGAAGAGCCAGGTAAAGAAGGAACAGAATATGCAAATGGAAATGGTGTTGCTGCTAGTGGCAGGGAACCAGTGGCGCCTGGATCCACCTTTAAATGTGAAGTAAAAATTTATTCCAAGGGCCAAAATTTGATTGTACACTGTTTGCCAAAAGATTCTTATAAGCAGGCTGATGCTGTCCAGAGTACTGCTTTGAAGCTTCTCTCATGGTTGAATACATTTTTTAAGGAACCAGATATGCCATTAGAGAAGTTGACATCTTCTGGATATGCCCTCAATATAAGATTTAATCCTCAAATTTTTTTTAAGGAGTTTACATTATGTCCGTCGGTTCATAATGTTTGGCGGAGAACTGTCACCAAAGAAATCAGATCACTGATTCAGACTGCTTTAATCACCCATGCATTGAGCAAGGAGTTGGAGTAAGCCTTTTAAACATGGAAGGTCAAGATTCTTGTGTCTCTCCATCGAGCGGGTCGTTAGTATGCATAAATTATACCATATCTTTGGTTACAAAAGGGGAGAATACAAAAGAACTTCTTGAAAGTAATGATGATTTTGAGTTCGAAATAGGAACTGGAGCAGTGATTCCCCAGCTTGAAGCTGGAGTGATACAGTTGTCTATGGGTCAGTGTGCTTGTTTCTATACAGAATTGCATCCAGAAGTGTTTATTTTTGCTGCAGCTGGTGATTCAGCAAAAACCCTCTCACTGTTATCTTCAAGTGAGTGTTTCTCTATAAGAAATAAATTGACTAAAATTTCTTTGATGACTATGTCTGTCTAATTGCTTCTGTGATGGTATAAATAGGAACAGTGTCCATATGTCTATCTAAATTGTGACAATGATCGTCATAAATAGGAACAGCTAGCATAGTTTGTTTCTCTGCATGTTGCTAAGAAACTGATTGAAATCAATTTACTTCTGAATTTTCAAGGAAAATATTTCCGTCAAAGTAGACCACAGGTCATTATGAAAAATTTTAAAAAAGGGCAGCCCAGTGCACAAAGCTCCCGCATATGCAGGGTCCGGGGAAGGGGCAGACCACAATGGGTCTATAGTACGCAGCCTTACATTGCATTTTTGCAAGAGGCTGTTTCCACACCTCTAACCCCTGACCTCCAGGTCACACGGCGACAACCTTACCGTTGCGCTTAAGCTCCCCTTCATTATGCAAAAATTTATGGATGTAATTTTTGTATGCTGTGGCCCTTTGTAGTCAAAGGTTAACTGAAAAATGATTTTTATAGAAGGGAATGAATCCTGAGTAAGTATTTTATTTTTCCTTAGACTTTTCTTATTTTCAATTCTCTCACTTGTCCTGACTGGCTGTGCATTGCACTCGTATACTTCTAACAGAAGCATGCTGCTTGGAGTTCTCCATAATTTTGTTAAAGGTAACAGAACCCTTGGAGGATAGAATGGAGCAAGCTTTCTTCAACCCTCCACTTTCAAAGCAACGAGTGGAGTATGCATTACGGCACATTAAAGAATCTTCTGCTACTACATTGGGATATGCTTGCCAATTGTCATCCGATAATTGGGAGTAAAAACAAGTAATGGAGATTGAATTTTGTTGTCTGTTGCAGATTGACTTCGGATGTGGCTCTGGAAGTTTGTTGGGTTCTTTGTTAGATTATCCCACTGCTCTAGAGAAAATTGTTGGTGTTGATATTTCGCAGAAGAGTCTTATCCGTGCAGCAAAGGTTAGAAACATTGATATCTACCAAGTTGACTCGTCCGCATCCCCCCAAATTCTTTTCCTAAAAAATAAAAATAAAAATTAAGAAATTTTTTTTTTCTTCTATCCCTCTGATTTCGCTCTGTATAGCTTTGAGGAGTAGATGGTATATGATAATGGCATGTTTAGGGAGTCCAGCTTGATTCTATAATCGCCTTGACTAATTTGCTGAAAGATTATTAGGCTGTACTTCCTAAGGTCTTTTTTTTTTTTTTTTGTTTTCTTTTTTTGTTTTTCAGTTTTTCTAAGAGGATATTCTGTTGCATTTTTTTTTTCTTTCCCTATTTAATAAATCCCTTTATCCCAAAAAATGAAAAAGTGCGGGCACCAGTGTTTTGTCGGTTTTACATCTCTTGCACCTTTGAGTCACTGTTACAAAACTAGTCTTTGCTCTACATCTCTTGTTCATAATGCAGATACTGCATTCAAAATTAAGTTCAGACTCAGATGCGGAATTGCCAAATACAAGAATCAGATCTGCATTGTTATTTGAGGGATCCATCACAGATGTTGATTCTAGATTGTATGGATTTGATATTGGCACTTGCTTGGAGGTACTTGGTTTTCTCTTTAGTGCCAGAACACTTAGAGGATTGTTATGTGATGCATTTAATGGTTTTCTCCTTGCTCACCCCCCCCCCCCCTCTTTGATTGCACATTTCTAGCTTTCATTCTGATTTATTTTATAGAGTATTTCTATGTATTAACATATTTTAAAGCATTTCCTATATGTGCGTGTGGAATTGTATGCGAAATACATATTTTGGGACATTCCATTAGTGTAGGAATGTAGAATTTTATCAAATTACTATGAATCTTTCAGTTATATAAGTGCATGGTTTATGCTATCATTTGTGCTGAACGTGTCCATGCGCTGTGCAATCAAACTTGGTAGAATGCTTTAAAATTTCAATTTGGATTATAGTTTCAAGGCTTCTAAGATCTTGAATTTTCAATGGAAGTTCCAATGTTAGTTTCTGTTTTAATTTTAAAAACAGATGGAAATTAGGAATAAAGCATGATATTTTTTTGGATCTTTAGAAACTCTTAATAGGCATAACAATGCGAGATTTAGAACTTTACTTTTGTGAGTAAAATATAGCAATGCTTGGTTTGGGGTGTATAAGGTGCAATTCCATTTTACTCTTGTTAGATTGCCACTTTACCTAAAAGCTTAAGCTACAGTTTTGGGCCAACAATGTATATCAGGTCTTAACACTCCCACACAGCTGCAGCCCGACAGCACATGGAGAGATAAACCAATAGATAACACCCATTACAGGAAATACATAAATTTTAGACACCACACAGTAAACACAGGCAACAAGACTAGAACCTAGGACCTCCTAGTCACCAACTCTGAAACCATGTTTGATTACCTCTTTACCTAAAAGTTTAAGTTGTTAGGTTGTGGACCAACAATGTGTATTAGGCCTTAACAGCTATTTTTAAAATATTTAATTAATATAAACAAAGCCTGTATATTATCAGTTAAGTATAAATAAAATTTATAAATTAGTTGAAATTAGTTATACAAATACAACTAATTTAGACATAAAAGGTTGAATCCAATGTTGTGGAATCTAGGTTCAATTTTGAATTGGATTTCAAAACTCTGAAAATTTTCATTCATCTCCTTTTGCTAATTATCTTTATTTTAAGAAGTAAAATAGTAATAATAATAATAATAATAATAAGAAACTTACTAAGATGTAAATTTCTAGGTGGATCTGAACCCCACTTGTCAATTTCAACGAAATTTCATTCTATAGTTAGTAATTTTAAATTTTTTATTGAAAATGTGAGATTAGAAATTGACAGAAATTTGTCCAACATTTTGACAAGGGGGATGAAAATCAAAATTTTTTAGGGGAATTTTGACATTTTTGTGGAAATGTATGACCATGCTTGATATAACAAAAAGGAGAAGAGAATTCAATATAAGGTAAATTTGGTGAAGCTTGTGAGATATTGGGGTTTCAGCAAGAGTAGGAAAGGAGGAGTTTTAGCAGCATGGTTTTTGCTATTTGTGGACTGCCATAGTTTCAACTCTGACTTGTAAATGCCAGTTACTTAACTTACGCTATTGACAGTGCTAAGGCGTGTTATGCTGTGTTGGTTCTAATGCTTTGGGAGAATGCCAATTAGGCAAGTAGGCTTGAACCTCACGAGAAATTAGAAGTCTTGAAATATATGGGAGACTGGGCAGACAAGGCTTTATCTTTCAATACAATCCTTGAAGTGGGAGTTGTTGGTAAGATAAGCTTATAGTACGGAATATTGCAATCTAAACCAGGGCAGCTCAATTTGTTTGACAGGGTGCGTGTAATGTTTATGTGTATGCTCCTCACCATCATACTATATTCTACGTGCTTTGCTTGCATGTTATTCTCATTTGGAAATGTTTTTCTTTTCTGATGACATGCCCTAGCCATGTCTAAAAGAACTCTTGTATGCCCAGAACATCGGTGAAGACGTGCCTGTTGGGCTCTGTTAGATACATATGCATCTATTCAGAATTGTTATGCGGTGCTATTACTATTAATTAGCATTTAAAATTTGTATGAAAAAGGTTTTGTGTGTGTGTGTGTATATATATATTGCGTGTGCTCGTGTAGCTATGTTTTTTTTGTCATTCAGAGCTGACATTATAATGATTATTAGGTAATTGAGCACATGGAAGAAGATCAAGCATGTTTATTTGGTGATGTTGTGCTGAGTTATTTTTGCCCCAGAATTCTTATTGTTTCCACTCCAAACTACGAGTACAATGTGATACTCCAAAGGTCTAATCCAGCAAGCCAAGAAGATCTTGATGAGAAAACCCAGTCACAGTCATGTAAATTCCGCAACCATGATCACAAGTTTGAGTGGACTCGCCAGCAATTTAACAGATGGGCTGCTGATCTTGCGGCAAGGCACAATTATAGTGTTGAATACAGCGGTGTTGGTGGATCTTCCGACTTGGAACCAGGATTTGCTTCTCAGATTGCTGTCTTTTGTCGGGGTGATAATCACTCGGAAGGCCAGGGAGATGATGATTTGAAGAAAATAGATGCAGCCCATAAGTATGAAATTGTCTGGGAGTGGGATAGATCTCGCTCATTGAGTTCTGTTGTTTGAAAATTATAATAGAACTCATCCTTTATTTTGGGTAGCGCACCTATTTTAGATCTAGTTCAAACTTACACAGCCATGACCCATTGGCCTTTAGATATATTTAACTTCGTTACTGCTGTAGGGCATGAAGTAGTTTCATGCGTTTGGAGACTGCTGTAGTGATAGCTTTCCTTGAGCCACTCTTGAATTTTAGATTATTTACTTACATCCACTCTCCATAGTAATGTTCCTTGTAATGCTTCTGCAAACACTATGCCTGTTGCTATAATTTGAATCTTCCGTGAAAATGTGAATACTCATTGTGGAACTTCTTGTATAGTCGAGATTGATATGCTAATTTTGACAATTTCCTGTGCTAAGTGTAGGAAGTTCATGAGATGTAGATGAAGAGAGGAGATATTAGGAAGGGAAAGTAAATTGGTAAGGTAAAATTCAATGTGTATTGACCTTGCAGTGTGTGAAAAGTATGCTTGCTTTCTTTCGCAACGGTCATTAGTCTTAATACACAGGGAATATACGTAGAAACATGTGCCCTACCACACTTGATCATGGATGTCTGAATGCTTGTCATATGACATTTTGTGTATTGTGGCAAGATTAGATGAATAAGCCGATTTCTCTTTTTCTTTTCTTTTGCAACAATTAGTGCAAAAGAATTTGTTAAAAATCTCAACAATTTTATGAAAGTTTTGATTTTATAAGTCTTAGAGACTTCAAAATTTAAAAATTTCAGAAATCTCTCCTGAGATTTGTTAAAAAGATGCAAATATTTTCTTATGGTTTGTTAAAAAATAAGGTATTTTTTTGGGGAGGTTTGTCTTTCCTTGAGATTTGCACTATTTTTTTAACCTTCGGAAGAGATCTGTGGTATTTTTGAAATCTCAGGAAGGTCTTTGTTTTTTTATCAAATTTGAGGGGAGATGAGTGTATACTAATGCTATGTTTGAGGGGTCCTTGGATTTAGATTTCTATTGGATTATCAATATTATTGTATTAATTTCTATTTTTAGAATTGATAGAAAAATATAGACATATTTCAAAATTACTTTACCTAAAAGTAAGTCGGGTGGATTTTTTGAAAGAAAGATAAATTTGTAGTTTTGTGTGTGTGTGTGTGTGTGTGTGTGTGTGTGTGCGTGTGTGTGTGCGTGCGTGTGCGCGCGCGTGTGTGTGTGTGTGTGTGTGTGTGTGTGTGTGTGTGCGTGTGTGTGTGCGTGCGTGTGCACGCGCGCGCGCGTGCTTGATGCGCTGATTATTAGTTGAAAATTATGCAATTTGAGAGGGACCGGTGGTGTTTTTTTTTTTTTTTTTTTTGAAAGATGAATGAAAATTATTTTGGATTTGTTTGATTAAAATTAAAGATTTACCTAAAAATAAAAGGGTGGTAGGTTTAAAAGGAAGAAAATGTTGTAAAATATGATTTTATATATTTATCTTTATTTATGTGTTTATCTGGAGATATTTAAATTTGAGAATACCGTCATACTAGGAAGATAAAAATATTTATTAAAATTTTAAATTTGTGCCTCAGTTTTTTCATGGGACAAATAAGGAGTTAAAAAGAATTGAAGAAAAATTAAAGTAAAAGCATTTTAATAAATTACTTATATGTCAATAATTTGTAAAATACTATATTTAATTTATAAGATATATTTTAAATTGAGGGCATTTTTGAGAAGACGATTGAAGAAAAAATGATCATTAAAACCACTCAAGCCTCCCTTAATTAATATCACTTATTTCATGTTATTGAGTTTGAGATAAGCTAGCCTACTCATGAACAATCTCTATTTTTAAGTAGTTGTAGCTTCTTGAGTCTAATTCAAAAATGAGCATATCCAAGCCTTTGAAACAAACTTAACTAAACTTGTAATTGAGTAGCTCATGAGCCGAAATGAGTTGAACGTCATTATCAAACAAGCTCTAAAATTGAGCTTAAAATCACTCTTTATATAATAAATGAGCTCTTACTGAATTGAACTTTGAAATTTTAGAAATTTAACACCTTACATCAAACAAACAAATTTCAAATCAAGACTTTAAATTTTGTACTTTTCCTATATTTCTTTCTGATTGTAGGATAAACAAGTTTTCTGACAATGGCTTTAGGAAAATTAAATGTTCAACCAAAACCTACATCAAAACCATACCCAATGCATAATTTTTCTTTTATACAAATTTTAAAGTTAGTTTGAATCATTTTGCTCAAGACAAGAAAAGAAATGGAAATTTTAAAAAATAAAATTAACCATTTGCACTAGCCCTATCACATATATTTCGGGTTATAGAGTTTGAGATGAACAAGTCTACTCATAGATAATCCTTATTTTTAAGTCAATTCCAGTTTGTCGAGTTTGATTCAACATCACTAAACAAGGACGTAAATGAGCATATCCAAGCGTAACCAAGTTGCGCTTAAAATCATGAGCCAAAATGAGTCAAACATCATGTATTCAAGTTTGAGTTTTTATTAAAATAGCCAAAATTGAGCTTAAAATTACTCATTTATATATAGTAAACAAGCTCTTATTAAATTGAACTTCAAAATTTTAGAAATTTAAGACCTTGCATTAAACAAAAAAATCTCACAACAAAACTTCAAATTCTGTACTTACATTTCTTTCTTATTGCAGGATAAACAAATTTTGAAGCAATGGGTTTAGGAAAATGAAATGTTCAACCAAAACCTACATCAAAACCATACTCAATGCTCAAACTTTATTCAAAATTTTAAGTTGATTTGAATCATTTTGATCAAGACAAGAAAAGAAAATAAAAATAGAAACAAATATTTTCCATTATCAAATATGATTTAAAATAAAATTTATTTTAATATGATTAAAAATTAAGAAAAAACAAATGTCAACGATGTGTGAAATTAAAATTTTGTTTGTTAATTCCCTAAATATTTTATTTTCTCTCACACTTTTTTTGATGACCATACATGAAATAGTAAATTCCTTAAGGGCCCTTGTGAAAATGCAAGAAAAATAAAGTTATTATCAAAGAAAGTAAGAAAGAAAATAACATATGCAATCAACCAATAAACAAAAAAATATTTTAGAGTACATTAACATTTGACATATGTTAACTTTTAGTTGTATAAAAACAAATTTTTACTTTTAATAATATTTTGAGAAAGAGATAAAATACAATGAAAAATTAATTTTGACCCATACCATGTCAGTGCGATTTAGCCCGAAGACCTCAACCCATTTTCCCAAATGACCCACAAAAACTGATAAGAGCTCTCCATCACATTCAGCCAAGTAGCCATAGGAAAAGGAATTGTAGGGCCTGTCGGATCTTGCAAGAGCATCACAATGGCCTTCCCCTATGTTTAAGTCGAAGACTCCTAGATTCCCATTTTAACCCAGTACGTAAAAAGTTGTATCTAGAAAAACTGGGTTGCTGACTGCTGTGAAATCACGACCATTAATTTGGTAAATGTGTCTCCACGCCATCTCCCTTGAATGAATAAAGGAAAAACATGTAGTGTCATGTCTACCACAATTTATAAGAGTCGTGCAGTATGAAGAAGTTGGCAAAGTTGAAAAGCCGATTCCAACTATACAAAACATTTTGTGTCTTAGATATTCACCCTGCTCCCCTGTAAAAGGATTGAAGAAGAATATGGACTCCATATCTTTTGACATTAGCAACCAACCATCCCAGGAACAGTAGATTTCAGCACTTGACAACATTTCTGGTAAGTTCTTTATTTTAAATGAATTACCATGAATCGGGTCACTAAGATAGCAAACTCCGTCATCGTTCTTTAAGTACATAAACCATGGGGATAGAATATGATTCTTTAACAAGGGAGATGCAGTCTTCCAATTTGTTGGAGGAGCAGCTAATCGAAAATCTCTACAGGCAGCTCGAAAGTTCATGTAATCAAACAGATTAAGATGCTCTGCAACCACAGAAAAAATATCAAAACAAAGATCACTCCAATTTACTGTATTTGCAATTGTTTGATCCACATCCTCGACACCATCGTTGCCTTCCTTATTCTCCTTACAAGGGAATTCTTCTTTCATAGTGTTATCACTCTGTTTGGCCTCTGCTTGCATGGCAACTAAACTGTGGACAATATTAGCAAGGGATAACAATGAATATAATTTAGGAAAAAAACAAAAAAGAGAAAAGCTTAAAATCTAGGAACGAAAGAGATGAATTGGTCCCCCCACCCCCCCCCCCCCCCCCCCCCCCCCCAAAAAAAAAATCCCTGTTCTTTCTGGAGCAACGTCTAAACAGAAACACCAACCTAACCCATACTCCATAAGTATATCTAAAACAGTTTAAAATTCTACCTGCGATTAGGCATGACCCAAATGGGCCTATGCCACGGTGTGGGTATATCTGGCCAAGACATATAAATTGAAATGCTTGCTTCTTCAATGTTGAATGAATACAAGCTTTTTCCTTCCGGCTCAGTAAAGAATATGTGATTCCCTTGGGTTTCTGTTTCTGTTGCAAGACATGAAACTGAACAATTACGACCCAAAAACAAAATCCTGTCGTCCAAGCTTTCACCTCTACCCAGATCATCCGAGAAAAGTCCAGTCTATGAACCTTTATGTTGTTGGCTTCATTGTCATTCCTCACTCCATAGAGCTGTTGGGCCACAAGGATTTCACCACATGATTCCAACATAAAGTGCCATCCTGGCCAATTTGGCCACCCAATTCCGAGGGATGTGATCTTAAGGTGGTATGAATCATCAACCTCAATAACCACCATCATACCACTTGCAGAACTCGAGGCATATAATTTAGAATCAGAAGCAACAACAGCATCAAACCTCATATTCCGGCTTAATTCATTTCTTAAAATGTTTGGAATCTGTTTTCTGTAGTTTTGCACAGTCCATCGCTGGTCATTGAGTCGACAAAATATAATGCGGGGGGACTTATTATCGAAAACAAAAACCGAACAAGTAGGATTGCTAGGTGTTAGGAATTCTGGTGTGGAACCGTCGGCAGCAGCACCTCCCCAGCAGAAAATGTTGAACTGGAGATGGACGGCCACCAAATCTGCCCACCTCTTGTGACTTTGCAGCAGCCTTTGTTTGACTTCTTCCCCCTCACCTTGTGTATATATATATGTGAGAGAGCTGTGATGTAGTGTGCTGGGTGTGAAGATGTGAAGTGTGTTGCAGAGAGTTGAGGTGAGAGAGAGAGAGAGAGAGAGAGTTGAGTAGAGCAGTGAGGCTCCTCTGTATATTTCTCCCAGAGTTTATAGTGCAGTTGTGTGTGCTCCCGTGGACGTAGGTCTGTTTGGACCGAACCACGTAAATCCGGTGTTCCAGTGTGGATGTGCTTGAATTTTTCTTCGTGTGTGATTGTTGCTCCTAGGTTTTATTCCCCAACAATTGGTATCAGAGCTTTGGTCGGAGTAAAATCACCAGATCGAGAAAAATTCCAGATTTTGAGCCTCTGCCCAGTACCTCAAATTTTGATTTTGAGGCTGCCATCAAACTCTCCTCGCCGAGACGAAGCCAACGAAGGTAACTGGAGCTCAAACAGAGCTTGGAAGGAAGCCGCACGCACCATCGGCGAAATTACTGCCCTGCAACGCGCCCTCACGCGCCGGCAACAAGTCGGGAGAGGTCCTCACACGCGCCCACGCGCCGAAGAAAGTCCTGCCAGCGTTTGGAGGTTGAAGACGCTGACGTCAGCGTCTACGTCAGCCAGACTCCGCCACGCCAGCGCTGACTCAGCCGGCCAGTCAGCGCCACGTGGCGCCCAGTAAGCGACTAGTCAGCGACACGTCAACAGCCACGTCAGCCGCCACGCCAGCCGCGGGTCCGGCACCACGTCAGCCCCGGACCCACGACCGTCAGTGCCACGTCAGCAGCGGGTCCCACAGTGCCACGTCAGTGGTGGGTCCCATGTGCCATATCAGCAGGGTTGACCGATTTTGACCAGGTTTGATCGAAAGTTTGACTTGGCTTTTCGAAGCCATTTCGAGTTCGTTTTTCGGGTTTTCAGCCATTCCGGATCCAACCGTGCTATCCAATTGAGCTAATTCCATCTATAGATCAGTGAATTGAGATATCGAACGAAAAAAGCTCTCACATCGAGATGTTTGACGGAACGAACTTCAATTTCTAGAAAATGCAGATCGAGGACTTCTTGTTTGGTAAGGAGTTGCACTTACCGCTGATGGAGAATCCAGATTCCATGAAGGAGAGCTAGTGGGAGTTGCTTGATCGAAAAGCCCTCGGAGCCGTGAGGATGACATTGGCAAAGTTTGTTGCCTTCAACATCAAACACTTGACAACCATCAAGGCCCTTATGGATGCGCTATCTAACATGTACGAGCAGCCATCAGCCGCGAACAAGGTACATCTCATGAAAAGACTGTTTACAATGAGCATGTTTGCAGGTGAGAGTTTCAGCAGGCATTTGAATAATTTCAATGAATTGTCGGATCAACTCGCCTCGGTCGGGATTACCTTTGACAGTGAGATCTGTGCCCTATTAATTCTCAGTCAACTGCCTGAGAGTTGGAAAGGTATTGTAACTGCGATCAGTAGCTCTGCAGGAAAATCAAAGCTGAAATACTACGAGGTTATCAGCATGATTTTGACAGAGAAGAACAGAATGCAGTCAAACAATGACTCCACTTTAAGTTCAGCTTTGAATGTGGAAAGACGGGGAAAGGGAAGCGGGCATGGACGATCTAATAATCGTGGTAGATCTAGGACCAGGCGGTCCAAATCCAGAGATCCTAGAGGTTCCCAAGGCACAAAGAATGTTGAGTGCTGGAACTGTGGAAAGACCGGACATTTCAGAAACCAATGTAAAGGTTCGAGAAAGGAATCTGAGGCAAAGACAGAAGCAAATATTGCTTTCGAGAATGATGAGATGTTGATCTGCTCTTTGGAGAGCAAGCAGGAGTCTTGGGTCTTAGACTCCGGAGCCTCATATCATGCCACATGCTGCAAAGATTGCCTAGAGGAGTACACACCAGGTGATTTCGGTAAAGTGTACCTTGGCAACGATCAACCTTGCGACATAATCAGCAAGGGAGTTGTGAAGATCAAAATGAAAGGGTCAGTATGGAAGCTGAAGGATGTCAGATATATTCCAGACTTGAGAAAGAATTTGATCTCAGTTGGTCAGCTGGCAGATGAGGGATACACGACGAAATTCATTGGCGATGAATGGAAAGTCTCAAAGGGTGTACTAACGATTGCACGAGGTAAGAAAAGCGGGACACTTTTTCTAACCTCAAATGCCTCAATGTCTATTTCAGTTGCTGCAGGAAATGATGACAGCAACATTTGGCACCAACGACTTGGTCACATGAGCGAGAAAGAACTCAAGGTGATGCACTCAAAAGAAAAATTGAGTGGTCTACAGTCAGTGCAGATTGACATGTGTGAGGATTGCATAGTCAGTAAATAGAAGAGGGTCAATTTCCAGATAAACACCTGTGCCCCAAAGAAGTGTGTCGGGACACAACAACAGAATGCCGAGAATCCTCAGGTGGAGGAACTAGTGGAGCAGATCGTTGCACCACCGTCTCCTACTCCAGCTCCGGAGCTTAGGAGATCTACTCGGCCTCATATACCAGACAGAAGGTATATAGATTGCGTACTTCCTACAGATGGAGGAGAGCTTGAATGCTGTGATGAAGCATGTCAGGCAGGAGATACGAGCAAGTGGGAGCTTGCAATGAAGGACGAGATGAAGTCCCTCACCTCCAACAGAACGTGGAAGTTACCCAAAGGCCTTCACAACAAGTGGGTGTATAGAATTGAAGAGGAGCATGATGGCTCTAGAAAGTACAAGCCTCAGTTGGTAGTCAAAGGCTTTGAGCAGAAGAAAGGGATTGACTACACCAGCATTTTTACATCACTTGTGAAGATGACAGCCATCAGATTAGTCCGTAGAAATCTAGCAGACAGGAAGGTGGTGACTAGAGAGAAGCTGAAGTTATGCTTAACTTCGGTTGGTCTTCATGCTTGAAGACAGACATGAGCACATCATTTGTCTATACACTGGTTGAGATGCTGCCTCCGTCTCCAAGTGGGAGATTGTTAGGAATTCTGGTGTGGAACCATCGGCAGCAGCACCTCCCCAGTAGAAAATGTTGAACTGGAGATGGACGGCCACCAAATTTGCCCACCTCTTGTGACTTTGCAGCAGCCTTTGTTTGACTTCTTCCCCCTCACCTTGTGTGTGTGTATATATATATGTGAGAGAGCTGTGATGTAGTGTGCTGGGTGTGAAGATGTGAAGTGTGTTGCAGAGAGTTGAGGTGTGAGAGAGAGAGAGAGAGAGAGAGAGAGAGAGAGAGAGAGAGAGAGTTGAGTAGAGCAGTGAGGCTCCTCTGTATATTTCTCTCGGAGTTTATAGTGCAGTGGTGTGTGCTCCCGTGGACGTAGGTCAGTTTGGACCGAACCAAGTAAATCCGGTGTTCTAGTGTGGATGTGCTTGAATTTTTCTTCGTGTGTGATTGTTGCTCCTAGGTCTTATTCCCCAACACTAGGAGGGGATGACAACGTGCAAATGCTAAAGCAGAAAGGATCTTCAATAGAATTTAAACTGGGCAATTTGATGGTGGATAGCGTCAAAGGGATTAAAGAGAGAGAAGTCCCAGTCAAGGAATACAAGAAGCCACCCATAGCAGGAACCTACGATAATGCGGTGCCGCAGCTCAGGAATGCTCTTAATAACCATGTTATGCTTAATATGATCAGATCTGCGATGGGTGCTCAAAAGCAATAGCTGCTTTACAGAGCAAAAAATCTGGTTTTTAAAAGTTTTCCCTTGAGGGTATACAAGCCATGGTAAAAGTCCGGGCGCCGGGGAGCACTGACGACCTTTTCTGCTGCCAGTATCCTTCTCCATGTTGAACCAACTGTACATTAAAAAATTTTATAAAATTGACATTGTGCTCGCACGCAATGATGTATAAAGCAGTATTCGTAATTTCATAAATAAAACATGAAAATTCAACAGCATAAATGATTCTAGATGGGGGATGTGGCAAAACGGGCGGACCAGGTCTAGACGGGTCGCCAATGGGTAAATGGATCACACACATGCCAACTCTAACACTGTCAGCGTTTAAAATATATAATTTATTTATTTTAAATTTTTTAAAAAATTTCATATAAAATGACATTTAAAAAAAATACACTAAACCCAATTGTCTTTATTTCTTTTAATAATGAAGATTTATGAATTGTGAGAAATAATTTCTACACAAAAAGTGTTAAATAATTTATTAAAGTTTACGTATTATGTGATATCTTGTTACTATATATTTGATTATTTGGTATGAGAAAAATGTGGGGAAATTATTTTCTAAGAAAACTCTATTAGACAATCAGAAGAATATTTTGCTATTTTTTTATAGGCTTTCTAAAATGGTGCCAAAGATAAAATTAATGATGTCATGTAAATGTTTTTAAAATACATGTTTGGATGCAAAGAACACCTTATAATATTTATCAAGTGCATAGTTTCCAAAAAAAATATCATTTTTACAAATGATATTTTTGAGTTTGGCCAAAGATTTAATAAGAGGAAAGAAAGATTTTTATGACACCTCTAGTTTACCTTAAGGTGACACTATTTTAGCATTTAAATAAGATTTATATCCTATTATATAAAAAGTTATAGGGTAAAAGACACTTATCTCTCGTAAAGTTAAAGAAAAATAGAGGATGTGGATAAGACAAATGCATTTTATTTATTAATATCTAAATAAATGGCGTGGAAAGGAAAAGAAGAGGGAAAACAAAAAGTTTTCCAAAAAAAATGTAATTTTGTTTGGATAAGACAATTGACATGGAGTTTTTAGGCATTGTCAGCTCTGGCACGTCTAGGCCAATGTGGCGATGTGTTGGAACTAACCACACTTGGTTTGGACCTCGTATGCACGACTTGGATACCTGGCTGCTTAAACTGAACTAAGTTTACTAAGCTTGCTTGTATTCTAAGGGAAAAAGTTCCGGAAGAGGAGTTTTTGGGCACCGTTAGATCCGGCACGTCCATGTCAATGTGACAAACGTATCAGGACTGACCACACTTAATTTGGACCTCGTATGCCCAATTTAGACACCTGAGTGCTTAAATTGAACTAAGTTTATTAAATTTGTTTGTATTCTAAGTTTGCTTCTATGTGGGGAAAAAACTCTCGGGGAGGAGTTTTTGGGCACCGTTAGATCTAGCATGTTTAGGTCAATGTGACGGATGTGTTGGAACTAACCACACTTGATTTGGACCTCGTATGCCCGAATTTGACACTTGGGTAGTTAAATTCAACTAAGTGTACTTTGTTCGCCTCTAAGCGCATAATTTTCAATTGGTATGGATTTTTTACGCACGGTCAATTCCAGCACGTATAGGTCAATGTGACGGACATGTCGGGACTAACCACACTCGATTTTGACCTCGTATGCGCGACTTGGACACCTGGGTTCTTAAACTAAATTAAGTTTACTAAGTTTGTTTGTATTCTAAGTTTGTTTCTAAGAGGGGAAAAAGCTCCTGGGGAGGAGTTTTGGGCACCGTTAGATCCGACACGTCAAGGTCAATGTGATGGACGTGTTGGGACTAACCACACTCGATTTGGGCCTCGTATGCCCGACTTGGACACTAGGTGCTTAAACTGAACTAAGTTTACTATATTTGTCTATATTCTAAGTTTGCTTCTACGCGGGGAAAAAGCTTTCGGGGAAGATTCTTTTTGCACCATTAGATTTGGCATGTCCAGGTCAATGTGACAAACGTGTTGGGACTGACTACACTCGATTTGGACCTCGTATGCCCTAATTGGACACTTGGGTGATTAAATTCAACTAAGTGTACTTAGTTTTCCTCTAAGTGCATAATTTTCATTTGGCATGGAGTTTTTAGACACCGTTAGCTCTAACACTTCCAAGTCAATATGACGGACATTTTAGGACTGACCACACTCGGTTTGGACTTCGTATGTGTGACTTGGACACATGGGTGCTTAAAATGAATTAAGTTTACTAAGTTTGTTTTCTAAGTTTGCTTCTAAGTGGGGAAAAAGCTCCCTGGGAAGAGTTTTTGCGCACTATCAAATTCGGCATATCCAAATCAATGTGACGGACGTGTCCGGACTAATCACACTCAGTTTTGACCTCGTATGCCTGACTTGGATACCTAAGTGCTTAAACTAAACTAAGTTTACTATGTTTATTTGTATTCTAAATTTGCTTCTACGTGGGGAAAAAGCTCTCGAAGAGGAGTTTTTGGGCACTGTCAAATCTGGCACGTCCAAGTCAATATGACGGATGTGTTGGTATTGACCACACTCAGTTTGCAAAAATGAGACACAAACCTTTATAACATGCATTTGAATATTGAACTTCTTGAATATATAGATAATTATGTAATATCTAGTTACATAGACTCAAGTGAGAAGAATCAACTAATTGAGAAGGTATTCAAGCTTGGACTGTATTTCATAACAATATTTGTTAGGAAGATCATTATGCGTGTTATGAACCAAAAATGTATGTACCAATTTTACAAAAGTATAGGCAAAAATAATGACATTGAACATTACCATAATATAGGTATAGATAACACATCCACAAGAACTTATGGGGTAGACGGGTCTAAGATTTTTCTCTCTTCCAATGCAGGCCTCTTGTGCAGTCACTTCTGATGATTTGCAAACTCCACAAATAAATCCCTTAGCTCCTTAGAGCATATTTATATGTGCATAATTGGTTATTGGTTAATTTTGTGTTGTAAGAATATCATATTACTAACATGGGTCATCATGCATGTTAAAGGAGCATAATATTCATTATTAAATGATACTCCAACACCCATGTTAGTAGAGCATTGATACATTTGACAAGATAATTCCCCATTAGCCACATAAAATCGCAAAAGGGAAAAAATTATAATATATTGGAAGATAGAAATGATGAAAGAAACAAAATACTTCTTTGGTACAAACATGAGCAAACATGTGGCAAAGTGGGAGGGCCATCAATTTGAGATCAAAAGAATTTCATGTTGACAATATAATCTCTCCAATCATCAGGTTTATTTTTAATATTGCCAACCACATCCATCATTAGATTAAATCCACACACACTCATACAAACACACACACTGACACGCCCACGTAGACACACCCACATACACTAAGACCCACACACACACTCACACGCCCACACAGACACACCCACACACATCGAGACCCACATACACACTCGCACACCCACGTGGACACACCCATGCACACTCAGACCCACAAACACACACACAAACCCACGCAAACACACGCATAGACGGACACATGCACGCACCATGCACGCATACACACAGACATGGTCAGCCCATAGATTGCAGAAGAAGAAGAAGAAGAAGAAGAAGAAGAAGACGAACCTACTGGCCGAGCTTCAGATTGAGTTCGCAGAACGAGGACTAGAGTAGCTTAGGCGAGCGGTAGTGGCAAGCTGAGGAGCAGCTCAGGCAAGTGGCGGTGGCGGGCTGAGGAGCAGCTCAGGCTTGCTGCAGCGGTGGGAGGAGCTTCAGTGAGTGGCAAAGGCAAGACGATTTGGCAAAGAACGGAGAGAGGGAAAGAAGGGAGGTAAAGAAAGGGGGGAAATAAGAGAAGGGGGACGATTACATGAGGGATGCTCGGGAAAAGGGGGAATTTAATTAGAGAATCAGTGACGAATTTAAAATTGTCACCAAAACTCCTAAAATCGTCACTAAAAGTCCATTATTAGTGACAGTTTTTTTATCCGTCACTAATAATGGAATATTAGTGACGGTTTAAGAACGGTCACTAATAACCTGCCATTTAAAATTGAAATTTAAAATGTTGCACCAATTAGGGGTAAGCATAATTTGGGGAAATCTGAATTCACCAAATTAAGCAACCAATTTCGATCATCAATTCGGTTTGGTCAATAAGTAGGGTCGGTTCGATTCGGTTACAATTTTACCAATTTATTGTTCATCGGTTATCAGTTTGATTAATATAAATTTTAATTCAGTTAACCGAATTAATGGAATTAAATTCGGTAATTACAAATTGAGTTTATAAAATAAAGCTACTCTGAAGTGTTTTGATAACCATTTAGTCACTAATTTATATTTTACTAATTTTATTAATAAAATTAACATGCATTAGTTGCTAAATTAAGCTGAATGATTAGTGACAGTTCTAAAAACCGTCACTGATATAAAGACGTGATACATGGCCTTTCTTATTGGACAATATATATCAGCAACAATTCCTATATGTCCACTGCTACGACGATAGTCTCATACTAGCCCATCTGAATTGTAATCATCTTCACGAGCTACCCACCTATGCATGCACCAACATGCCTACTGCGTATGTAGAATCTTATTCTAGTTTAACTACGGCTAATGCGGACCTCGAATTCATCCACTTAGACGGCTAATGGTAATCCGTATATACGCTTGGTTCACTATCAATGATAGCTCTTCCATTTTTTTTCCCCACTATGCTAAGAACAATCCCTGTCCATGGCCACACATATAGATCTTTCCTTCAGATTTGAAAGAGGTTGCTTCTATTAGGAAAAGTGAGAGAAGACTTTCAGGACCTGATTCATTGAAAAACTAAAAATAAGTAATGCTCCCATGAAGCCTTTGCACATTAATAATACTACAAAGTCTGTCACAAAGAAACTACAAATTAATTAAAATCTTTCGCAAATGATGAAAGTGAGACTTCTTGATCGAGGGAAAAGCTATATAATATGATATGTAAGGGATCTGGTCCCATTAAACCTAGGACATGATTTTCTCATTGTATTTTATCTTTAACTCATCCAGATTCTCATTTGTGGTGTCAAGTTTTGCTTACTATAGCTGGGCAATATCAGCAACTCTTTTTATCTGTCTACTACTACGAAGATAGCCTCTTAGCTTACTAGCCCTACTGAATTGCAATCATCTTCACGAGCAACCCACTCATATAATATATATATATATATATATATATATATATATATATAGACATTTGAAAAAAAGCACTTTGTTTCTCTTTTGTGCATCCTATTCCTTTTACTGTACGTGATGAACAACTTCAAAAGATCTCTCAAATTAATTCTATTGCGCGCATTTGAGAAATTAGTCCATTAATCATTGCAGAACTTCACCACTGTGATGACCCAAAAATATATATATATATATATGATTAAAGTACAATAATAATAAAATAATAAAAATCGTCATTAAGTTAATATCAATACAGAAGTGTTTTTCTGTAGGATCCTTGATTCCATGTTTGATGCCTAAGAAAGACCTTGTCTTAGCGAGTGCTCAGAGACCATTGCGGCTCAGTCGCTCCCTGGAGGTCGGCCTGGTCAAAATGGAATTTCATAGGATAAACAGGATAGATACTGTTTGTATACGTAAATAAGTATATATACATAAAATAGTGTTTTGACAGACATAATTTGTAGAAATACATAATAAGATGATAATAATATAGGTATCATATGTGGGGCCCACAAGACTATGTGGGGTCCACATGAGTCCCGGAGCCACAAGACACTGTTTATATACGTAAATAAGTACATAAAATAATGTTTTAACTGATATAATTTGAAGAAATATATGATAAAATAATAATAATATAGGTATCCTATGCGGGGCCCACAAGACTGTGTGGGGCCCACATGAGTCCCGAAACCGTATGAAGGTTTTCACAAGTCTCAAAACTATGCAGGATGCATAAAATCGTATAAGAGTTATTGGAATTACGTACGATCCATTTGGGTCTCGAAATTGTGTGGGGCCCACAAGACTACATGGGGCCCACATGAGTTTTTAAAATTTAAATTTAATTCTTGTTCAAAAATAAAATAAAATAAAATAAATACTAAATATAGTTTAAAATTAATAACAATGATAATAATAATGATTAAGAAAAATAATAAAATAATAAAATAATTAGTTAGGTAATGGATTAATTAATAAGGTAAGTAATTAATTAAAAATTTATTTAGTGAGAATGGTGGCAAGCACTCCCAAATGGCCTCCACTCAAGTTTAAAATTAATAACAATGATAATAATAATGATAATAATGATTAAGAAAAATAATAAAATAATAAAATAATTAGTTAGGTAATGGATTAATTAATTAGGAAAGTAATTAATTAAAAATTTATTTAGTGGGAATGGTGGCAAGCACTCCCAAATAGCCTCCACTCAACCCATACCTTACCCATCCCTTGCCCATTCTTTAATTTTAAAAAAAATTATAATTTCACCCATCTCCCCACATTTTTATAAATTCTATTTCTTCCCCAAAATTTTCCTATAAATAGGGAGCTCTCAACCTTCATTTTTCACAACAATTTTCCAAGGAAGAGAAGGATTAGTGAGTGAAAGAATTTGTGGTGGAGTGAGAATTTTGAGTAAGTTCTCACTCACCCACTCTTTCCGATCTCATATCTTAAAGATAGTTATTGTGTTCGTAGCACACGGTAAAAGAAGAAGGTAAGTAAATTTGATTATGTTAGTATTTTTATTCAAAATTTATACCCGAATTTATTTGTAAGTAAATTTGATTATGTTAGTATTTTTATTCAAAATTTATACCCGAGTTTATTTGTAAGTAAATTTGATTATGTTAGTATTTTTATTCAAAATTTATACCCGAGTTTATTTGTAAGTAAATTTGATTATGTTAGTATTTTTATTCAAAATTTACACCCGAGTTTATTTGTAAGTAAATTTGATTATGTTAGTATTTTTATTCAAAATTTATACCCGAGTTTATTTGTAAGTAAATTTGATTATGTTAGTATTTTTATTCAAAATTTATACCCGAGTTTATTTGTAAGTAAATTTTGATTATGTTAGTTTCTTTTTATTTTAAATTCATACCCGAGTTTATTTTGTACGTAAATTTTAATTATGTTACTTAGTTCCACAAAATTTCCATGAGTTTATTTTTACGCATATTTAATTATACCAGTTCTATCTTTAATATACTTGCATCTATTTTTGGGTTAAGAAATGTTCCAATCCCCTCGGGTAAATTTTCAGCATTTCTTTCTATTCAAAAATAAAATTATATATATTTATAACACAAAAATTGTGTGGCATGAGTTTATTTCTACGTTACATTTTTTTATGTAAATATGAGTAAAGATGAGATTTTCACGATATTATTTTAAATTGCATAAATGATAATAAGATGATTTTCAAACCCCTTATGGCAATGAAAGTTCAAAGTTACAGATGCTCGGTACCGCAGCTTAAAGTTTATACGGATCAGAGTGCACCCACACTGTTTACAGAGTGGTTATTTATGTTAGTGGATTTCTCCTGAGTGCACACCTGGTTTAAGTCCAGGACTTAATAAGGAAAATCTCACTTAAAGTTTACGTACGTTGATTTAGTTTGGTCGGCCAGCCAGCTAAGTCCAGTCTTCGGACCGCACAACCCAGTCATGGGGGTAAACATGACTTACGGCAAACAGGCCTAAGGGTGGTTTTTACAATATATGTTTATACATATTTAATTACGTGTACAAAGTTACTGATGATTTGAAGGAAAAGTGTAAGTTTACGTGAAAATGATCATTTTGATACTTAAATGACGATATAAGGAAAACGTATAAGGAAAAGTATATGTATGTTTATCATTAAATATTTTTACAGTTTTAAAGTTAAAAGTTTAATTTAGCAGTTATAGTATATGATTGTAAAAATTTACTGTTAAAATTGATGACAAAAGTTTTATGCAGGAATTTTTAAATTTATGTTTATTCTAAAAGCAGTTTTGAGGTTATAGTATTAAATATTGTTTTACGAAATTCTTTAAAAGCTCATTTTGGCCACACACTAATAATAATCTTATTTACTTACTGAGCGTCGTCTCACCCCAATCATATTTTATTTCAGATAACTCTGAAGGACATGTCGGAAATCAGGCTTAGCAAGCATGCGGGTGGGGATTAGAAAAATAAAGATTAATTAGAAACATTAGTATGATTTCAGATATTTACGTTTGTGTAATTTTCTTCTTTTGAAATAAGTGATTGTAACATGAATAATTAGCGCTCTGGTTTAATAAAAATTGAGTGTATTTTGCTTCCGCTGTAAATCAGAAGTAAAAAGTTAATATCCCAGGCCCCTCGGGGTCGGGGTGTTACAACCACTCCTACCTTGGTCTGTATATGGTCATTCCAAAAGGTATGAACTTGAAAAAGTTTAAATTTAGAGAAGCTTTTCAACCAATATTCACTATTTATCAATGATAGATCTTCCATTTTTTTTCGTCCACTATGTTAACAACAATCTCAGTCCATGACTAGACATGTAGATCTTTCCTTTAGATAATTTATTTCAAAGAGGTTGCTTCTAATAGGAAAAGTGAGAGAAGACCTCTTCAAAACCTGAATCATTGAAGAAGCTAAAAATGAGTAATGCTTCCGCGCATGAAGCCTTTGCACGTTAACACAACAAACTTTGTCTCAAGGAAACTACAAATTAAAATCTTCCGCAGATGATGAAAGTGAGACTTCCCAATTAATTGGGGGAAAAACTATATAATATGATGTGTAACGGGTCTGGTCCCATTAAACCTAGGACATGCTCTTCTCGTTGTTTTTTATCTTCAGCTCATCCAAATTCTCATTTGTGGTGCATATATCTTGGCCCACTTTGGTGACCTAAAACACTAATGGGCCAGGGTAGGCATATATGTTTTTCTGGCACGACAATCGAGGTGATTCATTGGCCATCTTTGTCTTAGTGGGAAGACCTAATTTTTAGGTTTGGATTATCTATAAGCTAATCTACTTGTTTTATCGGTCAACAAATACATTATTAGTGGTAAAACTAAAACAAGACTATTAGTGACGGTTTACTAAATTTGTCGCTAATAATAGACGATTAGTGACGATTATAACAAATCGTCACTAATAACTGACTATTAGTGACGATTCTTCTAAACCATTACTAATCTTGTAAAAGAAATTGTGTTTATATTTTTTAAATAAAAAACAATATTACTGACGGTTTAATAAATTCGTCGCTAATGCTTGACTATTAGTGACAGTTTACCAAACCGTCACTAATATTGTTGAATAAGTTTTTTTTTTTAATATTTTTTAAATAACGAATTTTTTATTAGTAACGGTTTAACAAATTCGTTGCTGATAATGGACAATGTGACGGTTCACACACATCATCACTAATATTATACTATTACTGACGGTTTAATAACCGTCACTAATATGTCATCTTAGTGACGACTTCAATTCGTCACTAATACCCCACGAAACGCCGCTAATATTTTTCCGAAATAGTTTTCGCGCGAAAAGTAGTTTCCTGTGATGGTTTGAGCAGGAAAGCTTGTTTTCAATGACGCAAGTATTAGTGATGTTTTTAGTTTCGTCACTAAAAGTACATTATTGGTGACGACTTTGGAAAACCGTCACTAATACTTAAACTAGCAGTGACGGATTTTGAAAATCGTCACTAATATATCACTTTTAGTGATGAAATTCAAGCCATCACTAATACTTTTATCACTAAAAATCTTTTTTTTTTTAGCGTAAGATAATTTGTAAATTAAGAGTGCTGTGGAAAAAATAATTTTTAAAAAATATTAAAAATTGTCTATATGTGTGTGTACAGGCAGCCCCTTTATGTATGTTTTAGGATTAATATCAGCACCGACTTTATTTTATAAATTTCTCATAAATAATTATTGAAGGGTTGAATAGGTAACTTATTTTTATTTTTGAAAATAATACAAATTAAATATTGCATGGCAATTAAGTTATTGGACACGTCGGTTCGTATTTCATTTCATTCATTAGTGACGTTGGTGCCGAACCGAAACCAACGGCTACTTATCATAGAACGGCTATTTTCCCCTTTTCTCTCTTTCCACTTTCTCCTCATTCACTTTTCTCTCTTTTTCTCGATCTCATTACCACCCTACTCATCACTCTCTCCTTCTCTCTCTCTCTCTCTCTCTCTCTCTCTCTCTCAGAGACCCAATAATCAAGAAATCTCTTTTTCTTTCCAATATCAAAATTTTCCGGTTCTAGAAAGAAAGTGACTTTCATTCCTACAGTACTTTTGGTTCCAAGATTAATTGTCCGGTGATCGACATAAAGTTTCTTGTTCAAGAAACGGATTGATCGGATGATTAACTTGCGCTACAAAATACAAATTGATTAACAGAGAGCACTCTCCGTACTAATCGATCATCAGAGAGAGAGGGAGAGAGAGAAAATGTGGAGCAATAGCAAAGGTTTTCCGGCGACAGGGGGGTTCTTGACGCCACCTCCTAATAAGTGGAAATCGAAGGCGACGTTAATGTATTCGCCGGCATCGGAGAAGAAGCCCAAAGCTGATCTCTTTCACGTCATTCACAAAGTTCCCGCCGGCGACTCTCCCTACGTCAAGGCCAAACAGGTTCAGGTCAGTCGATCTCTTCCAATTAATTCCGTCCTTTTTCTTTCTGGGTTAATTTGTATAGTTCTTTAATGGGTTTGAATTGAATTTCTTGCTCAGCTCCTTGGTTAATTTTTGCAAGAATTGCCATTGGCATTTTGTTTCTTTAAAATATATTTCCCATTTTTTATCCCTTCTTTTTTCTTTCACATTTTAATTGTGATGCCTTAATTAAATTGATTGCCATTTTCTGCTTATTGCAGGATTATATATATAGTTGTACATACGGGCACCACTGCATGTGTGTTAGCTAACTAAATTTATTTTTTCATGCATGTTTCGATATATTAAGAAAAGCTAAAAAAGAAAATAAGATATACAGTACTAAATTTGATAATATTTTTTTTTAATAATTATATTGGAGTATTTGATTTAAGCAGACCAATATTAGAAAAATGATTTTTTTTCTCTTATTTTCTTTTTCTTTCCTTTTTAAAACAGAATCTTAGCTTCTTCTTTTTTTTTTTTATCATGCATGCATGTTCCTTAATTTTGCTTTTCTCTTTTGTAGTTGTTTAATTAATTAATTTGTTGGTCTTTAATTAAATAATTAATATGCAAGCATACTGAATGGTTTGGTAATTGGTAATTGGTAATAGTTGATAGAGAAGGATCCAAGCAGAGCAATATCCCTTTTCTGGGCAGCAATAAACAGTGGGGATAGAGTGGACAGCGCATTGAAGGACATGGCAGTTGTGATGAAACAATTGAATCGATCTGATGAGGCTATTGAGGCTATCAAATCTTTCCGTCATCTCTGCCCCCTCGAAGCCCAAGAATCTCTTGACAATGTACTCGTTGAACTTTATAAGGTACCACACCAAATTGCTGCTAATTAATTTCACATGATCTGATCTGATCTGATCACTCGCTGTTCTCTCTAACATATAAATGTGCAAAAGGAAATTCAAAGGCATACATGCATTAATTAGAAAAATTGATTGTGCAAACTATTAGCATGGCAGAGACATTAATTAATTAATCATGAGATCTCTAAACTTGGCTAACTGTAATGGTACGGTGCTGTCGGCGCAAGTATGTGGAGAAATGTGTAGAGATAAGAGTAAAAATCTTAATTACCTCAATGAATCAGTGAGAGTTAGTTTACATAAATATTGCACATATGTGTATGTTTTGGCAGAGGTCTGGCAGGCTGGGTGAGCAGATTGAACTGCTTGAGTACAAACTGAAGCGCATTGAAGAAGGTATAGCTTTTGGTGGGAAGAGGACAAAGACTGCAAGATCTCAAGGCAAGAAGATTCAGATTACTATTGAACAAGAGAAATCAAGGTCGCTCAAAATGAAATTAGCACATACTCTAGCTGTTTGTCTCATCTTTTTTTTTGTTTTGTTAACCCATTGATAAGTTACAGCAAATTAAATAGGGACTTTGATCTATCTATGCAGACTGTTAGGGAACTTGGCATGGGCTTACTTGCAGCAAAATAGTTACATCACTGCAGAAAGACTTTACAGGTGATTTCTTTTGTCTACAAGAAAATAAACACACACACACATATATGAGAATGCAAACATTCCCAGTTGTCCTTATATACATATGAAAATGCAAACATTCCCAGTTGTCTAAAAATATACATTAACTTTTATGCAGGAAGGCTCTATCTCTGGAGCCAGATAAGAACAAGGAGTGCAACCTTGCGATCTGCTGGATGCACCTTAACAGGATTGCAGAAGCTAAATCTTTGCTTCAGTCAATAAAAGCTTCGTCTGGAGATGGGCTCATGGATGAGTCCTATGCTAAATCCTTTGAGCGGGCTTCACAGATTCTGACCGAACTACTAGAATCAAAGTCAATTCACAAACCCATTGAACAGGAAGATTATGACAACTGCAAAGAACTTCAAAAGTATAATATCAGGGGATCCCCTTTTGGTAATCATATTCAGAATGAGGATTGCTTTTATGGATTTGGAAGAGGATCTCAATTTCAACAAAATTTTTTTACTGATTCATGTAAGGGAAATTTTTATTCTGAAAACCCAAGTGAAAGTTCCATGTTTTCTGAGAATCCATATGCAAGGTCCAGTGCCGCTTCCCCAATTCCCATTGTAGGAAATCCAAAACCCCCATTTAGCGAACCAAGAAGAGGTTCATGGATGTTCAATAACAGAGAAGAGCAGGGAAATGAATTACACAAAAGCACTGCGGAAACACACAAAAGCAAGAAGAGTTGGGCTGATATGGTTGAAGAAGATGAACAAGAATTATATCAGGAATCATCTGCATTTTCTTTTGGACTTCAAAGCAAGTGCTCTGATGGTTGGGATAGTGGACAAGAATTCCGCAACGAGAACCTGAATTACAACATATTTCGTCAGACTCCACCATTGGATCAGGCTGACAAGTTAAAGCAAAAGCTTGAGCCAACAGCGCGGCGTTCCTTGTGTTTCAACAAGGACATGCAGTGTTCATCACCTCCACCACAGAAAGCCTTAAATTTTGAGGGTTTTAATTATGTATCGGGGAGTGAAAGTGAGACTACTTCTGGGAATAGTATAAGATTAAAGAGAAGAAACAGGCTGCAGGTTTTCCAGGACATAACTCCCGAAAGTCCAAGAGCTTGAGCTGAGACATGACCTGGACAAGAGAACACCTTAATGAAGTTCTGTACATATGGTTTATACTATGGTTGGTTGTTGTTTTCATATAGTCAGAGGTCCTTCATTCAAGTCATTTTTCTTTCCTTCTTAGCTTCCCATTGTGTTATTGTTGTACGAAGTTCTGTACATATGGTTTATACTATGGTTACTGTGTAATGAAGATATTACAATTACGTTTTACTTAGGTCATGTCAAGCCTAGATTTTGTACCTTGAAGAACAAATCAATTAAATCACTGTGCTTGAATATTCAAAGCAAGTATATGCATTGCTTTTTTTAGGTGATTTGCAGGGAGAACAGGATAAAAATCGAACCATGACCTTAGCCATGGTAAGGACTAATCGTAGCATCAAGGTAGTGATACAGGACTCTGTATTTGGCATAATTATCTTAGACATAGATTTAGGAAACTAGGCATGCATTAGATTTTTGTTTGTCTTGTAAAATTTTCTGTTATGCTGGGGTTAGAATGTAATTATTGTGTTTTTAGCCATGGTAAAGAACAAATGTGATTCTCCCACTCACCATAATTAATGTTTAAATTTGTATCCAAGTTTCTTACTTCTAAAAGAAAAAAAAATGCCCTTTCCGATGAGTTTATTTGTGTCATTAATTGCTTAAATCCTAGTATGGACATTACCACAGTCCCTTGTCATCATACTATGTATGACCATGTCAAATCACGTGCAGATGTGCATTGTAGTAGTTTTAGTGTTCAAAGCACTTGTAATCAAGTTTAATCACCCTATTCCATGGTTGCTAACAAAATCACTAAAACCTTCCCTATGAAACCTGCACCAGTTTACGCCTAAAGTGTATGTTTGAGGAGGGAAATCTTGGTGCGATGATATGGAGTCTAATCAACCCTTGGCATACTCCACTTTCACCTAGGCATGGCTGAAATGATTTTAATTGGAGATATCAATAAGAGAGTCGAGGTAGATGTGTGTGCCTATGAAGGTAAACTATCTTGTGCATAACTATGATGGTAAACTAGATTCAAATTCGTTCTTAGATTTGGTAAAAGAGATGGAGGGCTATGAGTGGTACCATATGAGAGGTGAGGAAAAAGTTTGGTTTGTTGGGTTGAAACTTGTGGGCCTTGGCAATATGTACTAGAAATATGTTTAGCAAACCCATCAGCAGTTAGATAAACCTCCCATTACTTAATAGAAGTGATAAGATAGTAGATTAAAGAAAAATACCTCTATTTTCCTTTAAGGATGAATTGTTTAGTGAGCTATAAACCATTAAGATACCATCACTAGTGATTTATTTTTTTTTTTTTTGACAATAAATGTAAATTTTATAGATCAAAAAGCATATGTACAAGACATAGACATACCCGAGCATAAGGAGGCAAAGCTCCAAAACAAGTAACAACCAAACATTACAATCAACCTGGGCATACCCAGTGTAGAGACCCGAATAATTATCGTAATTTAATAATAGGAGGAGGAGAGAAAAGGAAATTGTAAAGGGGGTCACAGCAGGTCCTTGTTGACGAACGCGTTGCGTTCGTAGACCAAGTGGCTTATTGGGCTCATCGATGGGGACACGTGTCTCGTCAGCGAGAAGACACCGAAATGCTATTTTCTTCAACTCTGAATTTCATCAACGAATTTCCTTCATGATCTCGTCGACGAAGTGACGTGTCTCGTCGATGAAGGTCAGTGTATAAATAGCCTAAACTCGGGTTTTACAGCAGAAAATCACGCAAAAACTTCACTCTCTCACTCCTCTTCAGTTTTTCTCCCTTCTTTCTAAGATTTTGGACCAGATTCTCGCCGATTCGACGATCCGAGGCCATCACAACACTCCTGGGAGAGTTCTCTTCAAATCTACTGGAGTGGATCATTGGTGGGATTAACTTGGATTTCATCCCTGCTTTAAGGTAAGGCTTTTTACTCAATATTTGCCTTTCCTACAATTATAAGAAATATAGTACTTGAAAAAATACTAAAGTTTTGTTCAGGGTGATATCATTTTCAGCGTGTTGAACGGGGAACCCTACGAATGTAGGACTAGACATTATAGGGGCTTTCTAGTAGTCAGGTAAGGGAATAAACTAAAGAAGTAATTTTTCATGAAAATTATTATTATTTATTACCAGATTTATGTTCAAAATGCATGTATTATATATATGGTATTATTGAGAAAATGTATATTTGGGAAAATACTGTTGTTATACAAGAATGTATATTTTTAGTTTTAGAAAAATACTATTGTTATACAAGAATGTATATTTTTAGTATGAAATGCTAGAAGAAATGATTTCAAAACAATATTTATGATTTTACTCAGTAATGTGTGGCATGAATATTATTTTACGCAGATTGTATTATGTTAAGTTAAATTTTACCAATTAAGCATGTTTCAGTGATTTTCAGAAATAGCAGGATAATGCAGTACATTATGATTTTAGAATATATGATAAATAATACATTTACTCAGATCAGTATGTATGATATATTCAGCGCAAGGCCATGATCGATAGCCGGCACAAGGCCGTGGATTATGTACGTATTCGGCGCAATGCCGCAGTTATGAATGTAATCGGCGGAAGGCCGTATTTACTTATGTTATTATAGAAATTGAAAAAAGCTATCAATCTATTTATGTGCAAATAGTATATTATCATGTATTATATGTTATCAGAACCCAAATGGTAGTTTAGTTCAGTTTCAGGAGCACGGTACCGTAGCTAAACAGATCAGTTCAGTTCAGACTTGTACTAACCGCCCCTATTAGTAGAGGGGGTGGGAGATGGATAGTCGATGTGGCTTTTAGTGTAGAGTTGTAGACGTCCACATGGCAGTCCGAACTAGGGTGTGGCGGGCCCTTCGTACTTACAGACATTTTTGACTCGGCAATGGTCAGCCAGCCATTGTCGGGTCTCACCTTTGGGCTGCACAACCCGTCATAGGGGGCAATACATAACATCAACTAGCTATTCATCCTGAGTAAATTTCAGAATTACTAGTTATATCAGATGATTTTATGAACAGTGATATGTAGTATGAATTAGTATATTTACGAAATGATATGTTTAATCAGTTATGATATCATTTGTTTCCAAATATATGAAATGTACTGTGTGCTTATTATAGCACCTAATTATTCATGTTGTCACAAAACTGTATTTAGTTTATTTCCCTTACTGAGAGGTGTTGTAACGACCCCGACCCACCATGTGGGCCCGGAGTGCTACTTTAGTGACGTCAGTGTACCTGATACTTTATTCATCAAATATAAAACACACATACGTAAATAAATATTAAATTCTCAAATTACATTACCAGAATTCTAACTGTATTTATACACAAATATATCCATCCTCACATAATTACATCCCATAAAACTAAACAAAAATAAAATCTCTATCTACACACTACCAACATAAATTTACACCTCTAGCTTGGCTCCTCTAGCCCTCTAGACCCGATCTCTAGGATTTCCTAAAAAGATAGTTTGTAAAGTAGGGGTGAGGCACAACTTAGTAAGGGAAAGACTAAGTTAATGTCAGTGTGTGGCCAACATGCATTTAGTGTACAGAAAATAACTAGTTCACTAAGCAGATAAACACATTTATGAAAACATTCTTATTTTACACTCACACACACAATTAGCCGAGGATAGGGAAGATTACCCGCCCATACAAGTAACTTCCCTCTACTCTAATACCATTACTGCTACCAAGGCACTCACCTTTCTCAGTAAGCCCTCAAAGTTATCTTATTAATTAACCGTATTCACACAAATTAACAAATATGCATATAAGACACTCCCTGTGACAAACACGCCATTTACATCCCCATGGCACGGGTTGTGCGGCTAAAAGACTGGACTAATGTCTTAGGGGATCCACCCAGACAGTAGTCATCTATACTCTCTGCTAACATACTCCGCGGGTACACGCAGCTCCAACTGTTGGTCTCATTGCCCTCACCCAAGGGTGCATTCAACTCACATAGGCAAATCGGACAAGGCCACCCTACACCTTTCAGCACGGGTGTGGGTGCACACGACCACATAACAAATCTCTAGCAACGGTACCATGCTCACACTACACTAGTCCCTAGGGATCCTCAAACATATCATGCAATTTAAATAATAGAAAATATCATTTAAAACATCATTTCACATATATTTCTTGTTATTCCAGAAACTCAGCCCCCGGCCAAAAATACAATTCGGCATATAGCCATCAAATAAAACTCGGCTCTCGGGCGTCAAATAATAATCTTGGCCCTTGGCCAATCAAACAATACCCGGCCACTGGCCGTTAGTTCAAACCCCTGCATTTCATAAACAGTTCCAGTATTTTCACAAGCATTTCCAGTATTTTCCACAACAATTCCAGTATTTCAAAATTTCAAATCCAGATATACAATAATCCATACAAATTAAATCATCTGCCACACAATTTTTCACATTCTAACATATCTATATAAATAAACAAACTTTCCACAGTTCATTTTATTTAAAAATATCATACCGTATATCCTACGTTTGTAAAACCCATTTCGAAATGTTGGTTTTCAAAATAGCATTTAAATTCCCAAATAAATAAATAAATAAATAAATAAATAAATTTAATCGGTTCAAACTAAATAAAATTTCTGACTTAAATTAATCCGCTTACCTGATTCCTTAAAAAAAAAAAAAAAAAAAGCCCGCTAATACCCCAGCCTACGCCCCAGGCGTTAAAAAAAATCCCTGAGCCCTGAAATTTAAAATTCACTATATTATTCGTCACAATCCTTAGAACAACTTTTCCTAAAATTTCCTTAGGTTCTGAATACCCTAAATAGCCTAATAAAAGCCTAAATTATTAAACTAACCCCCAATTTAGGATTGATACCCCGAAATTCCAATTCGAAAACTCGCTCCGACTAGATTATAGAAAATCTCTCCACGAGTCTCCTGGCAATTTCTGTTTATTAATGGGGCTTATAATTTAAGAGAAATTGAGGTAAGTTTGAGATTTGGCCTTACCCCAGGAGATATGCCTACGCCGCTCCCACGACAGATCCGCTCTAGTAGAAATGTCGGTGGCGGCGAGTAAAGCCTAATGGTATTTTTCGAATTTTTGATCAGTCGAATAATGGACACGAGATGGAGGAGAGTGGGAGAGAAAAGAGGAGGAAATGAGAGAAATGGAAGACAGACGAATTGAGAGAGAGAGAGAGAGAGAGAGAGAGAGAGAGAGAGAGAGAGAGAGAGAGAGAGAGAGATGTGAGGCGCAGACTGACTCTACAATCCAATTTGAAATTGGATACAGAGAAGCTTCCTAAAGAAGCTTTATATAAGTTTTAAGATAAACCTACATATATATATATATATATATATATATATATATCATTATAATATTATATCATTATAATATTATATTATTATTAGTATATTATATTATTTAATTTATAATAATAATTAATTAATTAATATATTTTTAAAAAAAATTTTATTTTTATTTCAATTTAATTTTAATTTTTTTAATAATAATTTTTAAAATTTATTTATTTATTTTTTATTTTTTATTTAGGATCACTACATTCTCCTCTTCTTACAAAATTTGTTAATTATTACCAATTATCTCCTTAATTCACAATCCCTATCTACAGAAGAGTTGGTAGCCACCCACATAGCGGCCCCGTCCCACATTTATTAACTACCGTCACTTATGGCAGAGGAATACCGTGGTTACAATACTGCCTTTGCGAAATTACAATAGCCATAAAAAATTTTCCCAAAGACTATCCATAATTAAAACTATACACAACTAACCACACAACCAACTCTAATCCCTCTTTACACAACCATACCCTTACCCGTTTGGCACTAACCCTCACTGAACAGCTGCGGGTACTTCTAGCGTATTTCTATTTCTAACTCCTAAGAAGCCTCCACAACTAAATGATTCTGCCACAAAACCTTTACTAGCGGTATATCTTTAATACGCAGTTCCTATATTTCCGATCCAAAATCTGAGCTGGTACCTCCTCGTATGCCAGAGTATCCTCGATCTCCAACGATTCATAACTGATCACATGCGAGTGGTCTGGAACGTACCTCCTCAACATGGACACGTGAATCACGTCGTGTATCCTGGACAGCGCTGGGGGTAGTGCTATCCTATATGCCACCGAACCAATCCTCTCTAGGATCTCAAACGACCCAATGTATCCAGGGCTCAGCTTGCCCCCTTCTTTCCATACCTCATCACTTCCTTCATCAGAGCAATCCTCAATAATATCATATCCCCTATTTTGAATTCTAGCTCCCGTCGGCAAGTATCCGTATAACTCTTCTGCCAACTCTGAGCTGCTTTAATCCTTTCCCTGATAAGTTCAACCTTTGTAGAAGCCTGCTGAACAAGTTCTGGTCCCAAAATCTGTCGCTCGCCTACTTCATCCCAGTACAACAGAGATCTACACCGACGACCATACAAAGCCTCATATGGTGCCATTCCAATGCTGGCCTAGTGACTATTATTGTATGCAAACTCAACCAACAACAAATATCGGATCCAACTACCCCCAAAATATAACACACTGCCCGCAGCATATCCTCAAGAATTTGAATGGTTCGTTCGGACTGTCCATCCTTCTGAGGGTGAAATGCAGTACTGAAAGTGAGTTGAGAACCCAACGCTCCCTGCAAACTCTTCTAGAAACGGGAAGTGAACCGCGGATCCCGATCTGAAACGATGGACACGGCCACGCCATGTATTCTGACTATCTCTTGAACATAGAGTTCTGCCAGCTTATCCATGGAATAACTGGTTCTAACCAGAATGAAATGGGAAGTCTTCGTCAATTTGTCAACCACTACCCATATGGCATTCTGCCCATGCAACGCTGAAGGCAATCCCGATAGAAAGTCCATCGAGATATGCTCCCACTTCCACGTAGGGATGTCCAATGGTTGAAGTGGTCCCGTTGGCCTCTAGCGTTCTACCTTCACCTACTGACATGTCAAGCACTGACCCACAAATTTAGCAATTTCCCTCTTCATGTTACTCCACCAGAACGTTTCTCGCAAGTCTCTATACATCTTTGTGCTACATGGGTGAACAGTATAGAGAGAGCGGTGAGCTTCCCCCTTAATCGTCCTTTTTATCTCTGCATCATCTGGCACACACAATCGATTGTGAAATCTGAGAACTCCATCCTTAGCAACATTAAAGTTTGTGTGCTACTCATCCTATATCTTCTCTACAATCTCCATCAACTCTGCATCTTTCAACTGAGCTGTTCTGATTCTTTCCCGTAAAGTCGGTTGAACCACCAAACTAGAAATGAGCACCTGATGATTCCCTTCTACCAATTCTACACCCAACCTCTCCAAATCCATCACAATATGATGGGAAGCCATAACTGCTAAGGCTAACATACCCTTAAATTTTCGACTTAATGCATTGGCTACCACGTTCGCCTTTCTTGGGTGATAGCTAATGGTGCAGTCGTAATCCTTTTTCAACTTGAGCCATCTACACTGCCTCTTATTTAACTCCTTCTGGGTGAAGAAGTACTTGAGACTCTTATGGTCAGTAAAGATCTTGCACCTTACACCATAAAGGTAGTGTCACCAGATCTTCAATGCAAACATAACTGCTACAAGCTCCAAGTCGTGCGTAGGATAGTTCTTTTCGTACTCTTTCAGCTGATGAGATGCATATGCAATGACTTTCCCATACTGCATTAGAACACAACCAAGTCCTTTTTGTCATGCGTCACTGTAAATTACAAACCCACCCTCACCTAATGGAAGGGTCAACACTGGGGCAGTGACTAGACGCTACTTCAATTCTTGGAAGCTCTGCTCACATTCATCAGTCTAGTCAAATTTCACATTCTTTCTCGTGAGTCGTGTCAAATACCCTGATAATCTGGAGAACCCCTCGACAAATCAGCGGTAGTATCCGGCAAGACATAGAAAACTTCTAACTTCCTGCACGTTCTTCGGCCTTGCCTAGTCAACTACAACCCCCACTTTGCTCGGATCCACTGAAATCCCTTCCTTGGATACCACATGACCTAGAAATGCAACCTGCTCTAGCCAAAATTCACATTTCTTAAGTTTAGAAAATAACTTCTTTTCCCTAAGCACCTGAAGTACTAGTATCAGATGAGCTTCATGCTCCTCAAGGCTCCTCAAGTAAACCAAAATATCATCTATGAACACAATAACAAACTGGTCTAAGTACTCGTGGAATACCCTATTCATCAAATCCATAAATACCGCTGGAGCATTCATCAACCCGAATGGCATAACCAAGAACTTGTAATTGTCGTATCGAGTTCAAAAAGCAGTCTTCGATACATCATCTGATCTAACTTTTACCTGATGATATCCAGATCGCAGATCGATTTTAGAGAAAATTTGCATACCTTGAAGCTGATCAAACATGTCGTCAATTCAGAGTAATGGATACTTGTTCTTCACTGTTACCTTATTAATCTCTCGGTAGTCGATGCACATCCTCATCGACCCATCCTTCTTATTCACAAACAACATCGGTGCACCCCAGGGTGATACACTCGGTCTGATAAACCACCTGTCTAGAAGTTCCTATAATTGCTCCTTTAACTCCTTTAATTCAAATGGAGCCATTCTGTATAGAGCTTTGAAGATTGGTGTTGTACCTAGGATCAGATCAATTGCAAATTTCACCTCCCGATCAGGAGGCAATCTCGGTACATCCTCTGGAAAAACATCAAAGAACTCCCTTATCACTAGGATATCTTCTAACTTGAGTTCCTCCTTCGGCACTTCCTTCACCATTGCAAGGTAACCCTAGCATCCCCCCAAAAGTAACCTCTTTGCCCAGATAGCCGAAAGGATCCGTGGTGCCGAACGCACACACGACCCAACAAATACAAACTCCTGCTCTCCAGGAGATCTGAATACCACCTCCTTCCTGCGACATTCAATGCTCGCGTAGCTAGATGCTAGCCAATCCTTACCTAGAATAATTTCAAAACCATGCATATCAAAGACTATCAAATTAGCAAGCAGCAATCTCCCCTGAATCTCTACTGGATAATCCCTAATCACCTTACTACACACTAACACTGACCCTATCGGTGTGCCCACTACTAACTCTATTTCTAACAGTTGAACCTTTAACCCACATAATTTAACAAATCCCCGAGACACAAACGAGTGGGTTGTACCTAAATCAAATAATACAATGGCACTATCTGACAGCATGTAAATAGGATATAACCCGACTTAGAAATTTCACCTTTAACATAATTAATGCAAATATGGAAAAATGGAATTGATATAACATACATGTTCTAATTTAATAATATTCATATTACAATTTTATCACAAACCATTGAGGTAAAAATCACCATCCTAACATTAACTTCACACATATACCCGCTCATCCTAATATTCCAACCTAAATTTTCTGAGTTCAAGTCCCTCAACCTAGAAACAAAACCATCAATGGATTTACCATGGTTTTCTGAAACTCGCGACTGATTCAGAAAATCACAGAATTCCGTCAATAAATTTCTACATCCAAGCTTCCAAACTAAAACTCATCTTAACCTACCCACTCCTATCCCTATCTTATCTCAACCTTTACTCTGGTAATTATCATTCCTCGAAGTCTGCAGACCCTAACAAAGCTAGGCTCTAATATAACTTGTAACGACCCTGACCCACCATGTGGGCCCGGAGTGCTACTTTAGTGACGTCAGTGTACCTGATACCTTATTCATCAAATATAAAACACACATACGCAGCGTAAATAAAATATAAAATCCCCAAATTACATTACTAGAGTTCTAACTATCTTTATACACAAATATATCCATCCTCACATAATTACATCCCATAAAACTAAACAAAAATAAAATCTCTATCTACACACTACCTACATAAATTTACACCTCTAGCCCAATTCCTCTAGCCCGCTAGACCCGATCTCTAGGTTTTCCTAAAAAGATAGTTTGTAAAGTAGGGGTGAGGCACAGCTCAGTAAGGAAAAGATTAAGTTAATGTCAGTGTGTGGCCAACATATATTTAGTGTACAGAAAATAACTAGTTCACTAAGCAGATAAACACATTTATGAAAACATTCTTATTTTACACTCACACACACAATTAGCCGAGGATAGGGAAGATTACTCGCCCATACAAGTAGCTTCCCTCTGCTCTAGTACCATTACTGCTAGTAGGGCACTCACCTTTCTCAGTAAGCCCTCGAAGTTATCTTATTAATTAACCGTATTCACATAAATTAACAGATATGCATATAAGACACTCCCTGTGACAAACACGCCACTTACATCCCCATGGCACTGGTTGTGCGGCCCGAAAGCTTCCACGTTCATCGATGACATTGCATTTTGGAGAATACAATTTCAAGAATTTTCAGGATTCGTCGACGAATACAGGGATTCATCGACAAATGTCTTCAGGATCTTGTCGACGAGGTCCTGTTTCGTCGACGAGAAAATACCGAGAGACGGATTTGGGCTACTCTGAATTTCGTCGACGAAGGGTAGGGTTCGTCAATGAATTTACAGAAGGACTCGTCGACGAGGTGACGTGTCTCGTCGACGAATCTGGCCCTATAAATAGTGAAAAATCATATTTTTATCACATTTTCAGGCTTCTCTCTCTCTCCTCTCTCTCTTCTACGGACTTTCTCCCTTCTCTCTTCGATTTTGGCCCCGCCAGTCGCTGGATTGACGATCCAAAGCCACCACGACGCTCCTAGCGAAGTTTTTTGCAAGTCTGCCCGAGTGGATCGTTTGTGAAACGAAGTTGGAATTCATTCAAAATCTAGGGTAAGGTCTTTTATTCAGTTTTTTTGGCTTCCTGGCAGTTGTAGGAAATGATGTAGGTCAATAAATATTGATATTTTGTCCTGATTTTTATGGTTTTCAGGGTGTTGAGTGGAGAACCCTGCAGGTGTTAGACCCGTTAGGGATTTTTAGCAGGAAACAGGTAAGGGAAATATGCTATGCTAGGTTATATGAATATGTTTTCAGTGTGAAATTATAAATGTTCCACCAAAGTATAGTTTACAGCAGAGATTTATATAGTTTATCAAATGTGATTAATATGTTTTAAAATTACTGTGTGGCTTGAGAATATAGATATAGCATAGAAACATGCTTTACAGTATTTTCAGAGATGTGTTTTACACAACATATAGAAAGTGAATGTATTTTACAGCAATTACAGAATACCATGATTATACAGTTGATATAGATACAGTTTACAGTACCATAACTTATAGTTATTGGGTAGAACGATTTTGGGTTCCTTTTCATTGTCGGATCTCGTTATTTTGGCTAGATTCACATCACCTTCTCACAACACCTACAGCGTGGGCAATATGTGGCCTTGTGCAAACCATTGCATGCATCAGACTACCAACTGCTGACGAATATGGAAATGCTTCCATTTCTTCCATTTCTTTCCTCAAAGAAGAACATGATCTTTTACTTAGCTTGAAGTGATTTGTCAATTGGGTAGTGACTGGCCTGCAAAACAACTAAGGAAATTTGGGATAAACTAGAAGTACCTTATGAAGGAACCGTTGATGTTAAAGATAATAGAATAGACATGTTAACAAGCGAATATGAAGCATTCAAAATGAATTCTGATGAAATAATATCAAGCACGTACACCAGATTTACCCACATAATAAATTCTTTAAGTGCCTTAGGAAAAACCTATACTACATATGAAATGATTAGAAAGATTCTAAGAGGCTTACCCTCTATTTGGGAACCAAAGGCCACAGCTATTACGGAAGGTAGAAACCTAAAGACTACTTCTTTGGATGAACTTATAGGTTCACTTCTTACATATGAAATGGCATTGAAAGAAAGGAATCCTGAACCAAAGCATAAAAGATCCATAGCTCTAAAAGCATCTAGCCATAGCACTAGTGAAGAAGAAAGCGAAACAAGTGACTTAGATCAAGATGAGTTGGCATTCATTACTAAGAGACTAGAAAAATTCTATAGAAGAAATAAAAGGTTTCCTAGAAAATTTAATAAAAAGAAAACTAAAAAAGGAGAGACAAGTAGGAAAGAAAATAAAGGTAAGAATGAACCACCAATTTGTTTTCATTGCAAAAAACCAGGACATATCAAACCAGACTGTCCATTATTCAAGAAAGACAAGAAGAAAATGAAGGAAGCAATGAAAGTTACTTGGGATGAATCAAGCTCTAGCGAAACTAAAATCGAATCAAGTGAACAAGAGATGGCAAATATATGCTTCATGGTGAACGACGAAGAGGTAAATTCTTACTACTCTTCAACCGAATCTCAAAATGAATCTTGTGATGAGTCATGTGATAGCTTACTTTCTTATAAGGAATTACAAACTGAATTATTCTCACTACATAAAAGATTTATAAAAGTCTCTAAAAGAAATATAACTTCGAAAGATCAAAATCAAGAACTAGTAAAGCAACTTGAATCATTCAAAGTTATTGAAGAAGAAAGAAATACTTATATTAAGAAGTTGGAAGAAGAAATAAACATAGCAAAACAAAAGTTAGATAAAACTCATAAAGATAACTTGAATAAGAAGGATTTAGAAATAAATGAACTCAAAAAGGTAGTTGAGGATAAAGAAAAGATTGTCTATAATTTTACTAAAGGTAAAGAAAACTTTAAAAAGATGATTGGACAACAAAGACTTCATGGAAACAAAGAAGGAATAGGCTATAACGGTAAAACAAATAAAAGAAATAAAAAGCTATACATGGGATATTTTGTTAAGGAAGCTAAGTTTTATGCTAGCACTTCATCAAATAACAAACATGAACACACCACTTGCTATATGTGCAAGACTAAAGGTCATGTGATGTTTAATTGCCCATTAAAGAAAAAATATGTTAAAGTACAAGGAGAATGGTAAACAAATAGTGGAACCAACAACAAAACAAAGAAAGTCAAAATAATTTGGGTTCCAAAAACTAACACAAAGTGTCCCTCATTGTAGGTTTGCCTTAGGACAACAACGACAACAAACAAATGGTACTTGGACAGTAGATGCTCAAGGCATATGACCAATGACAAGACCAAGTTCACTACTTTAAAACAAAAGGATGGGGGATACGTCACCTTCGGTGACAATGCCAAAGGTAAAATTGTTGGTATTGGAAAAATTGGAAAAGAACCTTCACTCACTATAGATAATGTACTATTAGTGGAAGGACTAAAACATAATCTTTTAAGTATTAGTCAACTAAGTGATAAAGGGTTCGAAGTAATTTTCATGAAAAAAAAATGTGTTATCCAAAATCCTAAAAATAAAGAAACTTTGTTTATGGCTCATAGGATAAACAATGTCTATTGCATAAATCTTGAGAAATTAGCAAATCAACACATAACTTGTTTGACAGCTATGAATGAAGTAAGTTGGCTATGGCATAGGAAACTAGGTCATGCTAGCATGGACTTACTATCCAAATTATCTAAGAAAAATCTTAAAGGGATTACCAAATACTAAGTACATAAGATACAAGATGTGTGATGCATGTCAAAAGGGAAAACAAGTAAAAACAAGTTTTAAAAAGAAAAAATTCATATCTACCAAAAGACCCCTAGAACTCTTACACCTAGATTTATTTGGTCAAACAAGAACCTTAAGCTTAGGTAGAAAATAATATGCTTTTATAATAGTAGATGACTATTCAAGATTTACTTGGGCAATCTTTTTAGCAAACAAAGATGAAGCTTGCAATCAATTAATAATCTTATGCAAGAAATTACAAAATGAGAAAGGCTATAATGTAACAAGTTTTAGAAGTGATCAAAGAAGAGAGTTTAAAAATAAGGAAGTTGATAAATTTTGTAATGAACATGAAATAACTCACAAATTTTCAGCACCTAGAACTCCACAACAAAATGGAGTTGTTGAAAGGAAAAATAGAACTTTACAAGAAATGGCAAGAACGATGCTTAGTGAAAATAATCTACCTAAATATTTTTGGGCAGAAGCTGTAAATACAACATGTTATATTGTAAATAGTATCAATAAAAACAAAAATAGATAAAACACCATATGAACTTTGGAAAGATAGAAAACCTAATATTTCCTACTTTCATGTATTCGGTTGTAAATGTTTTATATTAAATACTAAAGATGATCTAAGAAAGTTTGATGTAAAGTCAGATGAATGTATCTTCTTAGGTTATTCTCTGAATAGTAAAGCTTATAGGATTTATAATAAAAGAACTTCTACTATCATGGAATCAATTCATATAACTTTTGATGAATCAAATAGTTATGACATTAAATATATGAATGATGAAAAAGAAGTTATTTTACAAAAAGAAAAAGACCTTGAAATAAAAGAAGAAAAGGATAATGATGTTTCAAAAGAAAACTTTTCAGAAAATCTGAAATTTCCTAAAGAGTGGAAATATGACAAAAACCACCCAAAAGAACAAATTCTTGGTGAAACATCATAAGGAATAACCACTAGAGTCTCACTAAAAAGTATATGCAATCATTATGCTTTTTTATCTCAAGAAGAACCAAAAATATTGATGAAGCTTCAAATGATGATTCGTGGATTATGGCTATGCAAGAGGAATTAAATCAATTTGAAAGAAGTCAAGTATGGGAAATTATACCAAAATCCAAAGATAAATCAATTATAGGAATTAAATGGGTGTTTAGAAATAAGAAGGATGAAAATGGAGTTGTTGTAAGAAATAAAGTTAGGCTAGTAGCACAAGGGTATATTCAAGAAGAAGGAATTGATTACGATGAAACCTTTACTCCTGTGGCAAGGATGGAAGCAATTAGGATGCTTTTAGCCTACGCAGCTCATAAGGATTTTAAATTATATCAAATGGATGTGAAGAGTGCATTCTTAAATGGATATATAAATGAAGAAGTATATGTTAAACAACCTCCAGGTTTTGAAAATTCTAAAAATCCAAACCATGTATTCAAATTGACAAAAGCCCTTTATAGTTTGAAACAAGCTCCAAGAGCTTGGTATGAGAGATTAAGTAAATTTTTACTTAAAAATGAATTTACAAGAGGAATCGTCAATAGTACCTTATTCATTAAATCCAAAAATAAAGATATGCTAATTGTTCAAATATATGTGGATGATATTATATTTGGAGCTACAAATGAAGATCTATGTAAAGAATTTGCCACATGTATGCAAAAAGAATTTGAGATGAGTATGATGGGGGAGCTAAATTATTTTCTAGGATTACAAATAAAGCAAGCTAAAAATGGAACTTTTATAAATCAAACAAAGCACATCAAGGATATGCTTAAAAAGTTTGATATGGAACAAAGTAAACCTATAAGAACTCCTATGAGTACAACTACAAGTCTTGATAGAGATGAAAAAGGAAAACAAGTAGACATCACACACTATAGAGGAATTAATGGTAGTTTACTATATTTAACTGCTAGTAGGCCAGACATTATGTTTAGTGTGTGTATGTGTGCTAGATTTCAATCAGCCCCCAAGGAATCTCACTTAACAACTGTCAAGAGAATTATTCCGATGTTGATTATGTCGGATGCAAGATTGATAGAAAGAGTACAAGTAGCACATGTCACTTTCTAGGACAATCCTTGGTATCATGGTTCTCAAAGAAACAAAATTCTATAGCTTTATCAACCGCCGAAGCTGAATATGTGGTAGCGAGAAGTTGTTGTGCACAAATCTTATATATAAAACAACAATTAAAAGATTTCAATTTAGAATATAAAACAATACCAATAAAGTGTGATAACACAAGTGCCATAAACATATCTAAAAATCCAATTTCACACTCAAGAACAAAGCATATAGACATAAGACATCATTTTTTGAGAGATCATGTTCAAAAAGAGGATATAATTCTTGAATTTATAAATACAAGTGATCAATGGGCTGATATTTTTACAAAACCTCTAAGTGAAGAAAGATTCATACATATTAGGAGGGAACTTGGGCTTATCCATAACAGAGAAGTGTATTAGAAGAAAAAATTCAGAATTTTTATGCACTTCAGACGTCTGATGTTCACACCCTAGACATCTTACCATTGTAGCGGAAGGGTTCAGATGACTGAACCTAGGACTTCAGACGTCTGAACTCATACTGACTTTTAAAATTCTAGGTTTTTAAAACTTCGAACATCTGAAGATAATCTTCAAACATTTGAAGTCGCGGGGTTTATATATTATTCGTACACTAAACCATAACTTCATACTTCTGAAGTCATTTGCTTCATTCATCCGAACATCACACCATTCATCTTCTCTCATTCTCATTTCAATCTGCAACCTCTATCCTGCCAAGATTCATCACACGAAATCTAGGGCATCCAAAATCTTGTGTCCTCATGCCTCGAATCAAGCAGACTGCGAACAAAGGACCTTCATCAGGGAGGGAAACTCAAAATATTGATAAATGGTTAGTTGCTCCTCGAGCTCGAATCCATTATCAAAATTCTTTGAGTTCTGTAGAACCAATCTTAGGTAAAATCTTGGATGTATCCTTCTTTGTCACTGAATTTCCAGATATCCTTACATTGTTTCGTGATATTGGATGGTTTGATTTTATCACTCAACAACCCAAGGGTTGTTTTCATCATTTGGTCAAAATTTTTATGCAAACATGATATGTGAACATGGGATTTTTTCTTCAAAGGTTAAAGGAAAGAAAATACTGTTGAATTCTAAAATATTATCTCCCATTTTCAAAATTACTCTAGGAGATTTTAATAGTCCTATGTTTGCTTAATCTTGGATCCTTGAACAAGGGTTCACTCCCAAAGCTTTTCTTCCCATGATTATGGAAAATGAGCCTGTCTATTTTGCACATCCTCCACTGTACAAGCAACTGAATTTAAAAGGCAAAATTCTCTATAAGCTAGTTTCAAACAATATCTTGCCAAAACAAGACTCTTTTGATCATCTTTCTTATATTGAATGCTTTGTTCTTTGGTGTCTGCTTAAAGGCAAGAAACTAGAATTGGCTAGTTTGATTGTTCGTTGGATGTGGACCAAGTTGGAATCAAATCGAGTTATTCTTCCTTATGGAGGAATTCTTACTCTCCTCTTTACTCAACTTAGCATTACCAATATCTCTGAGTTTTTCATAAAAACAACTCGATATGATCTTTTTAATGAAACTTCTCTCAAGCAAATGGGATATGATAAGGGACGTTCCGGATGGTATTTGAAAACTGCAAGGACTACACATGCACCACTTGCATCTGTAGCAGGTTTAGCTTCAGCCTCAACCTTAGCCTCTACACCAGTATCAACAGCTGCTCAATCCTCTTCTACACAGGAACTTGGCTCATCTCCAGATACACCTTCTTGGTTCTTATCCTTTCAAAAGGATTTTTTTAGTTTTTCCTCTGAAGTACGCACTGGACTTCAGAATATCAAAAAAAAGGTCACATCACTTGACAAACAGGTCACTCATATAAAAAAATATCATGCCAAATCCTCTAAGAGCAGTGATCCCATGGATATTAGCTCTGCTCCTTAGAGTGGAAATGATGATGATGATGATGATGATAATGACTTTGCAGAAAAAGAAGGAAATTCTAAAGAAGAAGGTGATGAAGGGTGTAGACACCCCATTTTTACCCAGGCCCGATATGATGATTATTATTATTATTATTATTATTATTATTATTATTATTATTATTATTATTATTATTATTTACATTGTTATTATTACTTCATTTTTATTTTTATTTTTATTTTTATTTTTTGCTATAATTATTATTATTATTATTTTATTATTGTCATTTTTACTATTACTATTAGTATTATTATTATCACTAGTCTTATTATTATTATTTTATTGATAGTATCTTTATTATTTTTACTTTTACTACAATTATTTATTATTATTATTATTATTACCTTATTGATTTTATTATTATTATTATAATAATTATTATTACTATTACTATTTTCATTGTTACCATAATAGTAAAAGCAAAAAAAAGAAAAGAAAAAGAAAAATAAAATCAAAAAGGAAGTTTTTTTTAGGGTTTACAGAATTTTTTTTTATATAAGGGGGGCATAGCCAAGCCAAAGAGGAAGAGGCACAGACCAAAGAAAGAAAAACCTTACCTTGCAGTCTCGTGCGGCGGCAATGGAGTCGTTGTCGTTTGCGCAGTCAACTAGATGAAACCAATCGAGTAACGATTTCTTATCCGATTAATGCGAAACTTTATGAGCAGTGGAGTCATTAGCGTCTGCGCATCCAACTGGACGAAGCCAATCGAGCGGCGATTTCTTATCCGATCAATGCGAAATTTTACACGGTCTTTTCTAACCCTTTCTTATTAATTTTCACCGTTCAGATTTTTTTTTTTTTTTTTGAGTTTTCTCCCTTCGTGTTAATTTCTTGCACAGCCGTATCACCACCGCAGCAGTGGAGTCATCGGCATCTGCGCATTCAACTAGACGAAGCCAATCGAGCGGCGATTTCTTATCTGATCAATGTGAAACTTTACGAGGTCTTTTCTAACCCTTTTTTCTTAATTTTCACCGTTCAGATTCGTCTTTTGAGTTTTCTCCCTTTGTGTTAATTTCTTGCAAAGTCGTATCACCGCCGCAGCAGTGGAGTCATCGGCGTCTGCGCATTCAACTAGACGAAGGCAATCGAGTGGCGATTTCTTATCCGATCAATGCGAACTTTTATCAAGTTGTTTCTGACCGTTTTATCTTAATTCTCACCATTCAAATTATTATTTTGAGTTTTACAATTTCATTTTAATTTATTACACAGCTGTCTCACCGCCGCAGCAGTGGAATCGTCAGTGTATGCGCATTCAACTAGATGAAGCCAATCGAGCGGCGATTTCTTATCTGATCAATCTGAAACCTTACTCGGTTGTTTCTAACTCTCCCTTGTTAATATTTACTGATTTGATTAATTCCTTTGAGTTTCATTTCTTGGACAAGTTGTCCACACACACACAAACACACACATGCACGTGTGATGTTTTTGTAATTTGTTTATATATATTTTTTTCTTCTTAATGTTATTTTGTATATATATTGTATTATTATTGTTTTATTTGTTCTAATATCTAATGTTTGGGGTTCTTTTTCTTTTTTTTTTTGTAATCATTGTAATATACTTATTTTTATTCTTACATATTATTTAGGGTGTTTGTTTTATTGTGTAGACATTATTTAGGCTTTTTGATGTATTTAGAATATTTGTCATATTTATTGTTCATACGATATTTAGGGATTTTGTTTATTATTTAGGATTGTAATATTTATGCACATCTAGGATTCTTGATTATTTACATCATTTTCATAATACGACCATTTAGGGTTTTGGGTTATTGTTTCATTTTAGGGTTTTGGCTATTTCACGTTATTAGGGTTTTGAGCAGTGTTTTATTTAATTTACTTTACATTGTTATTGCGTATATATTGATGTTCATTATTGTTTATTATTTATTTATTTCTTGTATATAATTGTATTATTATTTTGTCGTGTTCATAACATTGTTGTGAAATTTTTAATGCTATAATATTTATTTGAATAAGTGATATTTATATTTAGCAACTTAGAATTTTAAGTAACATTATACATTTAATTCAGTATTTTAGGCGACCGTGTACATTTAGTAACATAGCATTTTAGGTAATATTATATATTATTATTATATTTTTAGCATGTTAATATACAAGGTATTATTTTGGTAAGTTTAATATTTTAGGTAATATAATATTTTTGGTGTTTTGGTATCATGCTATTATATGGTATGTTTAGTATATATAGTATTATAGTAATTTATTACGTATTATATTATTTGTGGATATTTATTATTGTTATCATCGTGATTATGTTTATTATGGTAGGTTTGAGTATTTTTGTTTATAACGCACATGTAGTATTTTAATATTATGATATGCTCATTATCTTAGTCTATATTATATGTTTATATTCTACTATTATTGGTATGTTAGATATTTTAGCTTCTATTATATATGTTGATTAGTACGTATTGTGGTATCCTAATATTTTAGTTTATTACTATTTTATTTATTTACTTATTTATTATGTTTAAATTATTATATCTATTATTAAAACCTCCCATACCAGTATTTTCCTATAAAAATTTTACTTACAATTTTAAAATTTGGGAGTGTATTTTCTTAAATATTTTTTATTTTAATCCCTATGATTTTATTGCGGGGGTATGAGCCTTCGAGCTTCACGTACCTTAAGCTCTGAGGGAATATTTGTATATATTTATTTATTTATTCATTTTTCATGTGTGTTTATTAATTCATAAAAGGAGTAGTTTAAAGACTTATTAGATTAACTTAGGGATAATTTAAAATTAATTAGGTACCGTTCGTAAGAACGGGCGCGTAGGGGGTGCTCATACCTTCCCCTCGCGTAACCGAACTCCCGACCCCAACTCTGGTAATGTAGACTGATTCTACCCCTAACGGGGTAGTAATCATGTGTTCTAACCGCACTAAAGGTTAGTGGCGACTCCGATATTTCATGTTTTTCCATGAAAATATTAAAATAATTTTTAATTTCGCCGACCGGGGCACACGCGCTCCCGGGACGTCGCGACAGCTTGGCGACTCCGCTGGGGACCATCAAGAGAGTCGAGCCATTAATTAATTGGAAGTTATCCCAAAGTTTAAATTTAGCAAATCTTTTAATTACTCCTTATTTTGTGAATATTGTAATTCATAAATAACCTTGATTAATTGTAAATATTTTGCTTCCATAATTTACAAATAACTCTACTTAATTAAAAACATTTCGTTTCCTAATTGTGTGAATATTAATTGTAGATATTTTGTTTCTAAATATTCTAAATAGAGCATATTAATTGTAAGATATTTTGAATTGTAGATATTTTGTATACTAGTCATAAATATTTTGTTTCCTTAGTTTTTGTTTCTAAATTTTTTAGAATCAACATGTTAATGGCAGGTAATATGTTTCCATATCTTGTGAATAAATACATTAATGGTAGATATCTTGCTTCCATATTGTTTATAGCATGTGAATAAATGTGGGGATAGCGGGATTAGGTTAAATTTAAATTCACACACTCTCACGCTATATACCCGAGCTTTCTTTACTAGGATTAGATAGGAGTGTAATAGCGTTTGTCCCCACGTGGCAGGGCTTGTGGGGACCCGCGAACCACTCCACTCAGTTTAAACTTTGTCCAAACCCCTTTTGGGTGAGGATGGAGGTTAAATTGGGAACCTTTGTGTATAGGGATTAGAGCTTACCCACATATACTTGTCTATAGTCTTCCCTAACTAGGATAGAGCCATGAAGAACCCTATATATACGTACCTACCCTAGGTTGGGACAGGAGCCACATCCTTCTCCATGTATAGTGTGTTGTATATATGATATGAGATACTTTGTATTATATGATACATTTGACATCCATTTTAGATATACATACTACTTAGTCAGTATTTAGAAAAAGTCCAGTAATGAGACAAAGACCCATCCTTTCAAAATGAAGCACTGGGCCCAAGCATTTTAAAATATGGGTCGGCCCAACCCTTTTCAAATAACTCGGGCCCAATTTTTTGAGAAATAACAAGTATAGGCCCAACCTTTTCCAAAGTAAAAACTCGGTTCGGGCCTGATTTTCAAAATGGGTCAAATCCAGATTTCCATAAATGGGCTTCGGCCCTATTAGCTAAGAAAATCCAGGCCAATATTTTCTAAGCAAGCCAAGCCCAAGTCTTTTTTAAAATTAGGGCCTGATCCCATCATGAAATATATTGAAGCCCATATTTTGAAATACTTGAGGCCCAAGTGCACACTAAAATCCAACGGGTTGACCAACCTGGGTCAACCCCAACCTCATATCATAATTTGACCCTTCATAGAATCTGAGGTACATGGACCGTCATCAAGGAAAAGAATGATTGAGGGAAGAATTGAATTGAAATTGTGGCCCATCAATGATTATCCTAAAATCTCTCATTAGTGGGATTTTTCCTAGAATGCTGACAAAGTAGTTAGTTAGGTTACATTACATCCATGCATTCATGCATAATTTCACACATAATCATGCGTGATAGGTCACATGCACGGTCATATCTCTATTTGTATGTGTAATTGCACTAGGTACATCCATGCACAAACATTCATTGCATCCATGCATTCATGCATAATTTCACACATAATCATGCACGATAGGTCACATGCATGATTATATCTCTATTTGTATGTGTAATTGCACTAGGTACATCCATGCACAAACATTCATTGCATCCATGCATTCATGCGTAATTTCACACATAATCATGCACGATAGGTCACATGCATGTTCATATCTCTATTTGTATGTGCGATTGCACTAGTTACATCCATGCACCAACATTTATTACATCTTATGGTCATGCATTAGATACTCACGCATTCATGCCTCACATAATCATGCATTCACGTTTCTAAAAAGGGAAGGTTTTGGTTTGCAGTGCCTAGCCACAGAATTCATCTGAGCAAGCAACATTGAGACTGTCACGCATCAATACAATACCAGGAGAAGGGCAAAAGAAATGAGTGAACAATTGGAAGGTAGAGTCCTAGGCATAGAACAAGGACAGGAAGAATTGATTGAAAAAATGAGTAAAATTATGGAATTGTTGATGAACAAAGGAAAAGTGGTACAAAATGATTCTGAAATAGATATAGACCCTACTCATCCTCCAGGATTCACCCTAAATCATGGACAAACATCAGCTCCACCACCGGGCGTCATGGGGGATCCAATGCCAGATATGCCTCCATTTATCCCAACTGTGCCAGCACAAGGGTTTCCAGTGGCAGGGGCTTCCCCCTTAGCAACTCCTGATATGGGGATAAATAGATCTGAGTCTGAGCATCGTTGTGATGTATTGGAGGAACGCTTGAAAGCAATTGAAGGGTATAATACATTTGACTCCGTTGACCCTAATGACCTTTGCCTAGTACCAAAGGTCACTCTGCCGCCAAAATTCAAGTTGCCGGATTTTGAAAAATTCGATGGGACCCACTGTCCTCGGACCCACCTGCACCTATATTGCCAAAAAATGGCTGCACATACTGATGATGAAAGGTTGATGATGCATTGCTTTCAAGATAGTTTGACTGGAGCAGCTATCAGATGGTACATTCAGCAGGATCGAGCTCGAATTCGTACTTGGAAAGATCTGGCAAATTCCTTCATAGCTCAGTACCGCCACGTGATAGAAATGGCACCTGATCGCATGACCTTACAAAGCATGCAAATGAAACCTAATGAAACATTCAGAGAATATGCATATAGATGGAGGGACATGTCCATCCAAGTGAGCCCTCCAGTGGAAGATAGGGAGGCTATCTCCCTATTCGTGAATACATTGAAAGACCCCTACTTCGGACATCTCCTAGGGGCAACCCCACATGACTTTATGGATATTGTTGCTACTGGAGAGAGAATTGAAACGGCCATCAAAGTCGGAAGAACCAAAAGTGGTGACGCAGAAACTGACCCGAGTAAGAGGAAGAAAGATAAGGAAGCACAGATGATTCAGGGGCATCATTACCAAGAGAGTAAAACCCGGTGGACAAATAAGAATTTTTCTTACAAGCCCACAGTCCATCAGATAGTGCATTCAGGTGCGCAACCCCAAACAGTTTCCTTCGGACCTAAACCTATTTCAAGGCAGCTGAATGTTCAGGACACGGGAGGGAGCCCTCTAATGGAAAGAAAGAGAAAAGAAGTTCAACCTATTCCGATGACTTATGCAGAGTTGTTCCCGCAATTGGTGGAAATTCAAATGGTTGCACCAATATCAGGATTGTTGCTACAATCCCCTTTCCCAAGGTGGTACGACCCAAATGCTCGATGCAAGTACCATTCTGGGGCAATAGGTCATTCAATCGAAAAATGTTGGCATTTCAAGCGTAAAGTACAAACCTTAAGAGATTTGGGTCTATTGGCAATTGATGTGGAGGAGCCTGTTATGCAACATTGAAGGAATATTTTGAAGATCAGATCAGTCAGAGAAGTACAACAAGTTTTGAACCAGAGATATTCCGCATATAGTCTGAATAAATGGGCTTACTTTTTGACCATGGAAGCAGAGAAATACAAGTGGCAAGCTTTTGATTGTTCGCCCCCTACAGGGATGCTTTTATTTTCTTTTGTTTTCTTCTTTCTTTTGTTGGAATTTCTTAAAGGTTTTGCCTCCGAAGTTTCCTTTTCTATCAAAGAAATGAAATTATGCATTTTCGTATATCACTTGCATCGGGAGTTCAATGTCCAAAATTTTGTTTACTCATGTTTCTTTGCTAAGATAAGGAAAATAAAATACCAGTATTCATGAACCAAAAGCAGGTGTTAGTTATGAAAAATTCAAGCTACGAGACGAAAATAAAGCAAGATGAAACAATGTTCGTCACTCCATGAGTTCAAATACTGCGAAGAAGCTCTGAAAGCCTCAGTAAAATATGTGTTGGTTCCATGAATCTCATGTCAGTCCGCTAATCAAGTTTTGATCGAATGATAGATGGCCATCTTTGGCCGATCAGTTGTCCCTAAAAAGAACCCAATATTGATTTACCATTTGTTAACCCACTTGAGCTTAATTGTTAAACTAATTTTTCTTAAAAGCTAGTTCACCAAAAAGTTAACCTGGGTTGGGTCTCCTAGTGTTTGGCAAGTCATATGAGACAACAATTGGCTATCGAAATGATGGCAGGCCATTTTTCTGCTACCCAAAAGAAATTCAAAGAAGAAATCTCTTGCAAGCCCTTTTGAGCCTGAAAAATTCGTTTATTGATTAACCCGTCAAAGGATCACACCCCATACAGGGGCAATTTTAAAGGATTAGTCCCAAATGAAGTCCAAACAAAAATGACAAAATCCCTTCATAAAAGAGAAAAACAAAAGGGAGCAGTAATAGCAAATGGAAAGAGAAAGAAGAAAAGAGAAAGAAAATAAGGGACATACTACGCCTGTGATCCTTGACCAAATTACCCTTGATGAAAATGATGATTTTGAGCCCTATTTAACTCTTTCTTTCTTTAACCTATAACCCCCCAGCCTATATTACGGTCCAAATAAAGTCCTGACCAGATTGGTATACGTTGTTGTCTCTAATGATTTGTCAGACTCAATGACGAGTCTGAATTACGTAATGACCTGATCCTGAAAGGGTACGTAGGCAACTTGTCCAAATGACAAGTTCGGTCAATATCTTGCAAGTGCCTCAATTCAAACTGGGAGCATAAAACATCATTAGGGGATGGGATTTTTTTTTTTAGCCTCAGTTTCCCTTTTATTTTGAAAACCTGTATCCCTCATCCTACGTTTCGTCCCGAGTCTTGAAGACCATCTTGAGATCAAAACATTGGTCGAACTTGACTGGACTAGGGGCAACCATTAAACAAGAGGTTCTCAATGGTTTCATGGCAGAAGAAGGTAGAAGAATAGTCCCCCAATAAAACTGGGGCAATTGGTTAAAGAAGAAAATCAGTTATTCAGTTCGAAAAGTTAGCACCATCATCATTAGGGCTCTCGAATACTGGTATGAATTTTTTCCATTGAAATAGTAGGTGAACTCAGTAAAACATCTATTTTGTGCATATGACCTTTTGATTTAGCAAGTTGATGTCCTAAATGCATGATCATTCATCATTCATTCCTCCATCAAAAAAAAAAAAATCCATTCTTCAAAAGCTCTAAAGGGAGGACGGATGGTCAAAAGGGCTTAATCACTGACACATTCGCCAAAAGAGGATCCTTGTGAAAGACAGGTAAAATGGTCAAGAATAGTTACAGATGCACTCAAATGATCCAAACTCCGTGTTGAGTTCTAGTGACGCTGATTTTGGGTGCCTTCGTGTCAAAGTCAAATTTGAAGCCAATATCAGTAACAAACGATGGTAAATGGGGCAGATTTTGGGTTGAGTTTTGTTTGGACTAATTTCGATGGCATCATATCAGAGTACATGATGAAAACATAGCCAAGATCAGTAGATAAGGATCGAAACTAGGCAATTTTTGAGTTTATTGGAGCAAATTCAAGAGCTTTTAGGACAGAATCAAAGTCAAAAACAGGGTCATGACCAATGGCATGTAAACACTAGGGCAGATTTTGAGTGCCTTTTGGAATTTGAAACATGGCCAGAATCAGCAGGCACACCCAAGATCAGAGATTGGGTTGTTGATTACAAGCATGTTGGAAGGAGAAAAGATTTATGCATTACCATGCATTTCATTCATTACCATGCATTTCATTCATTACCATACATTTCATGCATTGCATAAGAAAGAAAATATAAAGGGAATCTCATTCAATATGCATACATCTTTGCATTCACACATCATTATGCACACATAGCAACATATCACTGCATTCTAGCATCTTAGGTAGCAACATGCATACATATAGCAATAGAGCACTATTCAATCACACTTGCCTGGTTGAATAAACTTCTGAATAATTCTTTTGCCTCCTGAACTAAGCCATTTTTGTCTAGACATATTTTGAAACTGGGGCAGCTGGCCCCCATGCACAGATTAACATACTTTGAAACTGTGGCAGTTAACCCCACGAAGCAATTGATGCATTGGTTGTTGAGTCTCAAGGAGGGTAATCTAAAGACAACCAAAGAAACTCAGGATTTCATTCCCGATTGATAATCCCCAGTGGAATAATTCTAAGCCCTACACCTGAGGACATATTCCAAAAAGTTCTCAAGATTTCGTACCCGATTCATCATCCCTCACTAGGGTAATCATTTTCCAAAAACTAACCGTCCAAAAGATCTCAAGACCTGGCACCTGATTGATCATCCCTAGTGAAGCAAATTTTCAGGACTTAGAACCTTACACTCGAGGACACTTCCCAAATATCTCGAGACGTCATACTTGATTGATCATCCATATAGAGTAGCCATCCCCTTGGTCCAAATTGAGTCATCTACCTTGAAATTAAGGCATCGGCCTTCACATCCAAAAATGCTGCTGTTCACGATGAAATCGAGGTATTGGGTCGCCTCAAAGCTTTCTTGATTATCTCATTCATGCTAGCAGTTTCATCCAATTTATTCTGATTATCTTATTCACTTTTATTTGACCCATCGCGGTCCACTCTTATTGACCCATCGCGGTCCACTTTTATTGACCCATCGCGGTCCACTCTTATTAACCCCTCGCGATCCCATCTTATTGACCCATCGCGGTCCCACCTTATTTGACCCATCGCGGTCCACTCTTATTGACCCATCGCGGTCCACTCTTATTAACCCCTCGCGGTCCCATCTTATTGACCCATCGCGGTCCCACCTTATTTGACCCATTGCGGTCCACTCTTATTGACCCATCGCGGTCCACTTTTATTGACCCATCGCGGTCCACTCTTATTAACCCCTCGCGGTCCCATCTTATTGACCCATCGCGGTCCCACCTTATTGACCCTTCGCGGTCCCACCTTATTGACCCATCACGGTCCCATTCTTATTGACCCATCGCGGTTCCACTTTTATTGACTCTTCGTGGTCCCACCTTATTGACCTATCACGGTCCCATTCTTATTGACCTATCACGGTCCCATTCTTATTGACCCTTCGCGGTCCCACCTTATTGATCTTTCGTGGTCCCACCTTATTGACCTATTGCGGTCCCACTCTTATTGACCCTTCGCGGTCCCACCTTATTGACCTTTCGCGGTCCAACTCTTATTGACCTTTCACAGTCCCACTTTATTGACCATTTGTAGTCCCACTCTTATTGACCATTCGCAGTCCCACCTTATTGACCCTTCGTGGTCCCACCTTATTGACCCTTCGTGGTCCCACCTTATTGACCTATCACGGTCCCATTCTTAATTACCCATCGCAGTCCCATCTTATTGACCCTTCACAGTCCCACTTTATTGACCCTTTGCAGTCCCACTCTTATTGACCATTCGCAGTCCCACCTTATTGACCATTCACGGTCCCACCTTAGTGACCCTTCAGTGAACTATAGCTCGGGTTCCTACACTCGGTGCAAGTCACCCTCCGTGAACTATAGCTTGGGTTCCTACACCCGATGCAAGTCACCCTTCGTGAACTATAGCTCGGGTTCCTACACCCGGTGCAAGTCACCCCTCGTGAACTATAGCTCGGGTTCCTACATCCGGTGCAAGTCACCCTTCGTGAACTATAGCTCGGGTTCCTACACCCAGTGCAAGTCACCCTTCGTGAACTATAGCTCGGGGTCCTACACCCGGTGCAAGTCACCTCTTATAAACTATAGCTTGGGTTCCTACACCCGGTGCGAGTCATCCTCCGTGAACTATAGCTCGGGTTCCTACACCCGGTGCAAGTCACCCCTCGAGAACTATAGCTCGAATTCCTACACCTAGTGCGGGTCACCCTCTGTGAACTATAGCTCGGGTTCCTACACCCGGTGCGAGTCACCATCGATGAACTATAGCTCGGGTTCCTACACCCGATGCGAGTCACCCTCCTTGCACTATAGCTCGGGTTCCTACACCCGATGCGAGTCTCTTTCCATGAACTATAGCTCGGGCTCTTGCACCCGTTGCTAGTCACTTTCCTTGAATTATAGCTCGGGTTCCTGCACCCAGTGCGAGTCACCCTCCGTGCATTATAACTCGGGTTGCTACACTCGATGCAAGTCATTCTCATGTGCTTTCAAGCATACATGCAAATCGGTTTTCACAAATCATTTTGGTCTCTTTTGTTACATCGGGCCTGGTCCAAAATCAGTGTTTTTTATCTTTGCAGGCTTGTTGCTACAAATAACGTAGGAGAGTTCCTACTTTTACTTTGAAGCGACGAAGCCTACAAAGAGGGGCAGCTGTAGACACCCCATTTTTACCCAGGCCCGATATGATGATGATATATATTATATTATTATATTATTATTATTATTATTATTATTATTATTATTATTATTATTATTACATTGTTATTATTACTTCATTTTATTTTTATTTTTATTTTTGCCTATAATTATTATTATATTATTATTTTATTATTGTCATTTTTACTATTACTATTAGTATTATTATTATTACTAGTCTTATTATTATTATTTTATTGATAGTATCTTTATATTTTTACTTTTACTACATTAATTTAGTATTATTATTATTATTATTATTATTACCTTATTGATTTTATTATTATTATTATTATAATTATTATGTACTATTACTATTTCATTAGTTACCATAATAGTAAAAGCAAAAAAAAGAAAAGAAAAAGAAAAATAAAATCTAAAAAGGAAGTTTGTTTTAGGGTTTACAGAATTTTTTTTATATAAGGGGGGGCATAGCCAAGCCAAAGAGGAAGAGGGCACAAGACCAAAGAAAGAAAAAACTTACCTTGCAGTCTCGTGAGGCGGCCATTGAGTAATTGGCATTTGCGCAGTCAACAAGAAGAAACCAATCGAGCAACGATTTCTTATTCCGATTAATGCGAAACGTTATGAGCTCTTTCCTACCCTTTCATCTTACTTTATTCACCGTTCACATTCTTCTTTTTGACGTTTTCCTCCCTTTGTGTTTAATGTATTGCACAGCCGTATCACCGCCGCAGCAGTGGAGTCATTACGCGTCTGCGCATCCAACTGGGACGAAGCCAATCGAGCGGCGATTTCTTATCCGATCAATGTAAAATTTTACACGGTCGTTTCTAACCCTTTTCTTATTAATTTTCACCGTTCAGATTCTTTTTTTTGAGTTTTCTCCCTTCGTGTTAATTTCTTGCATATCCGTATCACCGACGCAGCAGTGGAGTCATCGGCATCTGCGCATTCAACTAGACGAAGCCAATCGAGCGGTGATTTCTTATCTGATCAATGTGGAAACTTTACGAGGTCTTTTCTACCCTTTTTTCTTAATTTTCACCGTTCAGATATCGTCTTTTGAGTTTTCTCCCTTTGTGTTAATTTCTTGCAAGTCGTATCACCCCGCCGCAGCAGTGGAGTTATCGGCGTCTGCGCATTCAACTAGACGAAGGCAATCGAGTGGCGATTTCTATCCGATCAATGCAAAATTTTATCAAGTTGTTTCTGACCCTTTTATCTTAATTCTCACCATTCAGATTATTATTTTGAGTTTTAAAATTTCATTTTACTTTATTACACAGCTGTCTCACCGCCGCAGCAGTGGAATCATCAGTGTATGCGCATTCAACTAGATGAAGCCAATCGAGCGGCGATTTCTTATCTGATCAATCTGAAACCTTACTCGGTTATTTCTAACTCTCCCTTGTTAATATTTACTGATTTGATTAATTTCTTTGAGTTTCATTTCTTGGACTACTTGTCCACACACACACAAACACACACATGCACGTGTGATGGCTCTACCTTGGGATAACTTCCAATTAATTAATGGCTCGACTCTCTAAGTCCCCAGTGGAGTCGCCAAGCTGTCGCGGCGTCCCGGGAGCGCGTGTGCCCCGGGCTGTGAAATTAAAAATCAAATTTAATATTTTTCAGGAAAAATATGGTGTAGGAGTCGCCCACTAACCTTGAGTGCGGTTAGAACACATGATTACGACCCCGTGAGGGGTAGAATCGGTCTACATTACCAGAGTTGGGGTCGGGAGTTCGGTTACGCGAGGGGAAGGTACGAGCACCCCTTACGCGCCCGTTCTTAAGAACGGTACCTAATTAATTTACAATTATCCCTAAGTTTATCTAATAAATCTTTACATTACTCCTTTTTATGAATTTATAAATACATAGGAAAAATAAATAAATATACACACATATTCCCTCAGAACTTAGGGTACGTGATGCCTAAAGGCTAATACCCCTTGCAATTAAATCATAGGGATAAAATTAAGAAAATACACTCCCAAAATTTTGAAATTATATATAAAATTTTTATAGGAAAATACTAGTGTGGGAGGTTTTAATATATATTAATAAGATAATAAACTAAGAAATTAAATTACCCTAATCGTGTAATAATAATAGGGATACATATATGCTATATATACTATATAATAATAAATTGCTTATAGCACCTAATAACTTACCCTAATAATAAACCAACCTAATAGATAGTAATAATACACGCATAATAAGGATAATAATAATGTAACTCATATCGTGATAATACTAAACTTAGAATACTAATAATAATGACACTATATCCTACGTAATAATAATAACCATAATACTAATAATGACAATAATACACTACCATATAATAATATATTAACACCCTATAAATACAATAATAACAAACCTAGAAATAATCAAAACCCTAAAGTTAATATTCAATATATACGCATATGGAAACAATTAATAATAATAATAATAATAATAATAATAATAATAATACAGAAACAATTCAAACCCTAAAATAAATATACGATATATACAATAATCATTATTGAAACCTTACCATTAATATACAATAACGATGTGAAAACAAATTAAACCCTAGAAGTTATGTACTATGTAGGAAAATGAATGTGATTATGGACAATAATTCACATCATGACTCTATTATAAAATATACACAAACTCTAAAATATTAATATACCTTAATATGGAAATGCTTTGTACATAAATATGGAAATAAATCAAATTCTTCCAAGCCATATAAAAGCCAAAGAAGTAATATACAATTTTATGGAAAACCCTTAAGATCAATATTCAATGGAATAGAATCCCTAAAATTAGTACACAATAACAATATAGAGACAGATTAAATAAAAACACTACTCCAAACTCTAATAACGTAAAATAGTCAAAACCCTAAACTAAAACAATAACTAAAACCTTAAAAGATAATATCATGAAAATATATGTAAATAATCAAGAATCATGAACATGCGTAAATGTTACAATCCTAAACAATAATACGCAAAATCCCTAAATATCATATAAACAATAAATATGATAAATATCCTAAATACAATCAAAAAGGCCTAAATAATGTCTACACAATAAAACAAGCACCCTAAATAATATGTAACAATAAAAATAAGTATATTACAATGATTACAAAAAAAAAAAAAAGAACCCCCAAACATTAGATATTAGAACAAATAAAACAATAATAATACAATATATATACAAAATAACATTAAGAAGAAAAAAATATATATAAACAAATTACACAAACATCACACGTGCATGTGTGTGTTTGTGTGTGTGTGGACAAGTTGTCCAAGAAATGAAATTCAAAGAAATTAATCAAATCAGTAAATATTAACAAGGAGAGTTAGAAACAACCGAGTAAGGTTTCAGATTGATCAGATAAGAAATCGCCGCTCGATTGGTTTCAACTAGTTGAATGCGCATACACCGACGATTCCACTGCTGCGGCGGTGAGACAGCTGTGTAATAAATTAAAATGAAATTTTAAAACTCAAAATAATAATCTTAATGGTTAGAATTAAGATAAAAGGGTCAGAAACAACTTGATAAAATTTCGCATTGATCGGATAGAAATCGCCACTTGATTGCCTTCGTCTAGTTGAATGCGCAGACGCCGATGACTCCACTGCTGCGGCGATGATACTATTTTGCAAGAATTAACACAAAGGGAGAAAACTCAAAAGACGAATCTGAACGGTGAAAATTAATAAAAAAGGGTTAGAAAAGACCTCGTAAAGTTTCACATTGATCAGATAAGAAATTGCCGCTCGATTGGCTTCGTCTAGTTGAATGCGCAGATGCCGATGACTCCACTGCTGCGGTGGTGATACGGCTGTGCAAGAAATTAACACGAAGGGAGAAAACTCAAAAAAAGAATCTGAACGGTGAAAATCAATAAGAAAGGGTTAGAAAAGACCGTGTAAAATTTCGCATTGATCGGATAAGAAATAGCCGCTCGATTGGCTTCGTCCAGTTGGATGCGCAGACGCTAATGACTCCACTGCTGCGGCGGTGATACGGCTGTGCAAGACATTAACACAAAGGGAGAAAACTCAAAAGAAGAATCTGAACGGTGAAAAGTAAGATGAAAGGGTTAGGAAAGACCTCATAAAGTTTCGCATTAATCGGATAAGAAATCGTTGCTCGATTGGTTTCATCTAGTTGACTGCGCAAACGCCAACGACTCCATTGCCGCCGCACGAGACTGCAAGGTAAGGTTTTTCTTTCTTTGGTCTGTGCCTCTTCCCCTTTGGCTTGGCTATGCCCCCCTTTTATAAAAAAAATTCTGTAAACCCTAAAAAAAACTTCCTTTTTGATTTTATTTTTCTTTTTCTTTTCTTTTTTTTGCTTTTACTATTATGGTAATAATGAAAATAGTAATAGTAATAATAATTATTATAATAATAATAATAAAATCAATAAGGTAATAATAATAATAATAAATAATTGTAGTAAAAGTAAAAATAATAAAGATACTATCAATAAAATAATAATAATAAGACTAGTAATAATAATAATACTAATAGTAATAGTAAAAATGACAATAATAAAATAATAATAATAATAATTATAGCAAAAAATAAAAATAAAAATAAAAATGAAGTAATAATAACAATGTAAATAATACTGTAGACACCCCATTTTTACCCAGGCCCGATATGATTATTATTATTATTATTATTATTATTATTATTATTTTATTATTATTTACATTGTTATATTACTTCATTTTTATTTTTATTTTTATTTTTTGCTATAATTATTATTATTATTATATTATTTTATTATTGTCATTTTTACTATTACTATTAGTATTATTATTATTACTAGTCTTATTATTATTATTTTATTGATAGTATCTTTATTATTTTTATTTTTACTACAATTATTTATTATTATTATATTATTATTACCTTATTGATTTTATTATTATTATTATAATAATTATTATTACTATTACTATTTTCATTATTACCATAATAGTAAAAGCAAAAAAAGAAAAGAAAAAAGAAAAATAAAATCAAAAAGGAAGTTTTTTTTAGGGTTTACAGAATTTTTTTATATAAGGGGGGCATAGCCAAGCCAAAGAGGGAAGGAGGCACAGACCAAAGAAAGAAAAAACCTTACCTTGCAGTCTCGTGCGGCGGCAATGGAGTCGTTGGCATTTGCGCAGTCAACTAGATGAAACCAATCGAGCAACGATTTCTTATCCGATTAATGCGAAACTTTATGAGCTCTTTCCTAACCCTTTCATCTTACTTTTCACCGTTCACATTCTTCTTTTGCGTTTTCTCCCTTTGTGTTAATGTCTTGCACAGCCGTATCACCGCCGCAGCAGTGGAGTCATTAGCGTCTGCGCATCCAACTGGACGAAGCCAAACGAGCGGCGATTTCTTATCCGATCAATGCAAAATTTTACACGGTCGTTTCTAACCCTTTCTTATTAATTTTCACCGTTCAGATTCTTTTTTTGAGTTTTCTCCCTTCGTGTTAATTTCTTGCACATCCGTATCACCGCCGCAGCAGTGGAGTCATCGGCATCTGCGCATTCAACTAGACGAAGCCAATCGAGCGGTGATTTCTTATCTGATCAATGTGAAACTTTACGAGGTCTTTTCTAACCCTTTTTTCTTAATTTTCACCGTTCAGATTCGTCTTTTGAGTTTTCTCCCTTTGTGTTAATTTCTTGCAAAGTCGTATCACTGCCGGAGCAGTGGAGTTATCGGCGTCTGCGCATTCAACTAGACGAAGGCAATCGAGTGGCGATTTCTTATCCGATCAATGCAAAATTTTATCAACTGTCTCACCGCCGCAGCAGTGGAATCCTCGGTGTATGCGCATTCAACTAGATGAAGCCAATCGAGCGGCGATTTCTTATCTGATCAATCTGAAACCTTACTCGGTTGTTTCTAACTCTCCCTTGTTAATATTTACTGATTTTATTAATTTCTTTGAGTTTCATCTCTTGGACAACTTGTCCACACACACACAAACACACACATGCACGAGTGATGTTTTTGTAATTTGTTTATATATATTTTTTTCTTCTTAATGTTATTTTGTATATATATTGTATTATTATTGTTTTATTTGTCTAATGTTTGGGGTTCTTTTTCTTTTTTTTTTTGTTTTGTAATCGTTGTAATATACTTATTTTTATTGTTACATATTATTTAGGATGTTTTATCGTGTAGACATTATTTAGGCTTTTTGATGTATTTAGGATATTTGTCATATTTATTGTTCATACGGTATTTAAGGATTTTGTTTATTATTTATGATTGTAATATTTATGCACATCTAGGATTCTTGATTATTTACATTATTTTCATAATACGACCATTTAGGGTTTTGGGTTATTGTTTTATTTTAGGGTTTTGGCTATTTCACGTTATTAGGGTTTTGAGTAGTGTTTTATTTAATTTACTTTATATTGCTATTGCGTATATATTGATGTTCATTATTGTTTATTATTTATTTATTTCTTGTATACGATTGTATTATCATTTTGTCGTGTTCATAACATTGTTGTGGAATTTTTAATGCTATAATATTTATTTGAATAAATGATATTTATATTTAGCAACTTAGAATTGTAAGTAGCATTATACATTTAATTTAGTATTTTAGGTGACCGTGTACATTTAGTAATATAGCATTTTAGGTAATATTATATTATTATATTTTTAGTATTTTAATATACAAGGTATTAATTATTATGGTAAGTTTAATATTTTAGGTAATATTTTTGGTGTTTTGGTATCATGCTATTATATGGTATGTTTAGTATATATAGTATTATAGTAATCTATTACGTATTATATTATTTGTGGATATTTATTATTATTCTCGTAATTATGTGTATTATGGTATGTTTAAGTATTTTTTTTTATAACGCACATGTAGTATTTTAATATTTGCTCATTATCTTAGTCTATATTATTGTTTATATTCTACTATTATTGGTATGTTAGATATTTTAGCTTCTATTATATATGTTGATTAGTACGTATTTTGGTATCCTAATATTCTAGTTTATTACTATTTTTTTATTTATTTATTATGTTTAAATTATTATATCTATTATTAAAACCTCCCATACTAATATTTTCCTATAAAATTTTTACTTACAATTTTAAAATGTGGGAGCGTATTTTCTTAAATAATTTTGATTTTATAATCCCTATGATTTTATTGCGGGGGTATGAGCCTTCGGGCTTCACGTACCCTAAGCTCTGAGGGATTATATGGGTATATATTATCTTTATTTATTTATTTATTTTTCACATTTATTTATAAATTCATAAAATATGAGTAATTTGAAGAATTATTAGATTAACTTAGGGATAATTTCAAATTAATTAGGTACCGTTCGTAAGAACGAGCGCGTAGGGGGCGCTCGTACCTTCCCCTCGCGTAATTGAACTCCCGACCCCAACTCTGGTAATGTAGACCGATTCTACCCCTAACGGGGTAGTAATCATGTGTTCTAACCGCACTAAAGGTTAGTGGCGACTCCGATATCCATGTTTTTCCATGAAACTATTAAAAATGATTTTGATTTCGCCGCCCGGGGCACACGCGCTCCCGGGACGCCGCGACAGCTTGGCGACTCTGCTGGGGACCTTAGAGAGTCGAGCCATTAATTAATTAGAAATTATCCCAAGTTTAAATTTATTAAATCTTTTGATTACTCCTTATTTTGTAAATATTGTAATTTGTAAATAACTTTACTTAATTGTAAATATTTTACTTCCATAATTTGTAAATGACCTCAATTAATTAAAAATATTTTGTTTCCTAATTTGTTGAGCATTAATTGTAGATATTTTGTTTCTAAATATTTTGAATAAGCATATTAATTGTAGATATTGTGAATAAACATATTAATTATAGATATTTTGTATATTAATCGTAAATATTTTGTTTCCTTATTCTTTTGTTTCCAAATTTTTTGTGAATAAACATATTAATTGCATATATTGTGTTTCCTTATCTTTTGAATATATATATATTAATGGTAATTATCTTATTTCCATATTGTTTATAATATGTGAATAAATGTGGGGATAGTGGGATTAAATTAAAATTTGAATTCACACACTTTCACGCTCTATACCCGAGCTTTTCCTACTAGGAACCTAGTAGGAGTGTAATAGCGTCGTCCCTTCGTGGCAGATTTGAGGGAACCCGCGAACCACTCCACTCAGTTACAGGGTTTTTATTTTATCCGGCCCCAATGGGCGAGGATAGAATTCCAAACTGGTACCTTTGTCAATAGGGTTAGAGCCTACCCACACATACTTGTCTATGTCTTCCTTAACTAGATAGAACCATTGAAAACCCTGTATATACATACCTACCCGGGTTGGGACTCCTTATCCACATAACCGTCTATTTATATATGTTTGTGAAATACCTTGTTCTTATACCATTGCAATTCTGCATCCATTTTAGATTACATACTACTTATCTATATTCAGAAAAAGCCAGTAATGATACACAGGCCCATCCTTTCAAAATGAAGCACTTGGCCCAACTATTTTAAAATATGGTCGCCCCCACCCTTTTTCAAATAATCGGCCCAATTTTTGAGAATAGCAAGTAGAGGCCGAACCTTTTCCTAAGTAAAAACTCGGCCCAGGCTTGATTTTCGAAAGGGTCGAATTTGATTCAAAAATGTCTTTGGCCCCTATTACCCTAAAAATTCGGGCCAATCTTTTCCTTCTAAAAAAACAATCCAACCCAAAATCCTTTTAAAACTAGGGGCCTGATCCATCAGAAATATATTGAAACCCATATTTTTAATATACTTGAGGCCCAAGTGCACCTTAAAGTTCCACAAGCCCGTATTGAAAATCCAGGGTTGACCCAACCTGAGTCACCCAACCTCAGATCATATTTGACCGCCTCATTTCCATGATGACCACACACATCAGAATGTACTAAACTCAACACTCTATCGTCTCTTTGTATAGAAATTAAATGAGAACTCTATGTTGTTTTCCAATAATAATATCACCAGGTTTTGAATGTGTAACCTTTAGACACATTGATGATGCCTTCTTTGTTAATGTGAACAACCCCGTTCTCTCCCATGTGTTCAAGGCTCTTGTGCCCACAGATTTGGTGATCCCTTCTTTATTGTCATTGAGGTTGTTATCCTCACTTCAACATGGGTCTTGTACAGGGTACGCGCATATGTGTCCCTGAGTACAACCATGATCCTTTTTCTCTCACTGCCAATTTCCATTCTCGAAATGGTGTCATAGCCCTAAAATGATCAAGACGTGTCTCCGGAAATAGATTTAGATGAAGGTCAATGAACGTGCCGACATCTTTTATGAGTCATTGTTCAAGGCAACATTTGTCTTGATTGAGACGTCCATGCCCACAAGCCTCCGAAAGCTGGTATTTCCTCCCATCCTTACAGTACCAACGTCTCTTGCGTGGTCTGAAGCTAAAAAATTACCGGGGGAGTGGCGTGGTATGAGTTGTTGGTGTCTCACCGCACGCGGTATCTTGACTTGCTACAAGAAGGCATGTCTCTTCATCACTGAGAGAAGTGATACATCCCCCGTATGGTGACCAGAGATCTTCACCCCCGTCCTTCTTTGGCTGGCTGCTTGCTTTGACCTTGATCATTTTACATTTGCGGCATTCCGTTAACAATGTCTGCAAATTCCACAATAAAACACACATATTTACCTTGTTGATTTTTTTTTTCCATCACATTCCTGAGACTATCTTCTACTTTTGCCTTTGGCTCCCGCCTCTACTCCCACCTCTCCCCACCCTTCTCGCATTTTCTTGTAGTATTCCTTTGTTTTCGGTGACAAGGCATCTGTTTGGTCCATGCTACTGCCAGCGTTCGTCGGCTTCTTTCTTCACTGAGTCAGCTCCTTAACCAATGACGTGGTAAGTTTGCCTCCAGGAGCTATATTTCCTAAGGATACTATGTAATAACCCCAAAAAGGATTATAGAATATTAGTAGAGTGATCCCCAAAAAAAACCCCACTTAGTGGGACTAAGGCTTGGTTTTGTTTGTTTGTTTGTTGTTATCCCAAAAAAAAAAAAAAAAATTAATTACTTAATTAATTAAAATCAAAATCAAAAACGAAAAAAATTAAATTAATTTATTTTTATTTTTATTAAGAAATATATTTTATTACAATTAATTAATATATTAATTATTATATTATTATTATTATATTATTATTATTATGATATACTAAATTTTCAGGAGCCCCCCCCCCACCTTTCTTCTTCTTTTTCTTTTCCTTTTCTCTTCTGCGCACTCTGAACTCTCTCTCCTCTCTCTCCCAACTCACTCCCTCCTCTCTCATCTCTCCCTCTCTCTCTCTCATCTCCGCTCTCTCTCTTCTCGATTTCATGACATTCTCGGCCCGATCCGAAATCCGAAGGCTTATTTTCTACTGGCTGTCAGTTTTCTATCGGCGCGAATCGATGGTAGGAGCAGCGTATGTGATCCCCCTAGATAATCCATTTCCGTTTTCCCGGGCCTTTTCTTAAGTTCTGCAAATTATAAGCCCAATTGACGAACGTATACTACCACGGAATCTAGGACGATTCTCTACAGTCTAGTTGAGAACGAATTCTCGTGGGGGTGTCGGGCCAAACCCCAAATTTTGGGGTACGAGGGTTATAAGGGGCTATTTTTTAATTAAGTAGAATTAAATTTAGAATCTAAAAATATTGACATTTGGGCTGATTAGGATTTCTGAAATTTAGTGCCTGAGTGAGGCTTGCACTGGTGTAATTTTGGGACCTCTGCAGGAAACTTTCATAAAAATTAAGGGGGGTATTAATCCTAGTTTAATATTATTTGCGGTATATGGAGCTTAGGGAAGGTTAATGGATGTCGTTTAGAGAAATAGATTAGTAATCTAGGAACTCCCCATTGTCAGAGTGAAATTTCGGGCGCCAAGGCTTAGGATTTGGTATTCTAGGCGAGAACTCTCAGTAAGCCAGGTCAGGGCAATAAATTATAATATTGTTTTTCTGAAAACTTATGGGTGTGAGAAAATAGTGGCAATGGTGTATGTTTCTTTCACACCTTTCCCTGAACTTTCTTAATGTCTACACTACTCCGCTGACATTTTTGTGGCCTTAGTTATATTAGAAAGTTACCGAGTTCGATGATTTACCCGTGACTATGTGATACTGAAAATGTTTTTAATATGAGAATTTGAAATTGGGAACAATGATGAAAGTAAATATTAAGCATTATTCTCTGAGAACATGAAGAAAGGTGAAATATGGACTGTGTTTTGAGAAAGATTGAGTTTGTTAAAAATAAGATATTATATGAGTATGAGATGAATGACTTATGAACTGAGAAATATATCATTTAAAATGATGAAATGTGTTGAGAATACTAATATTGAAATGTGTATATGTGAATGAAAGATTGCAATGTTTAAGTTTTTCCCCCCCCCCCCCCCTGCAATATGAAAATGAGAAATGTGGAAATATGTGAAATATGAATGATAAAATGTCAATTCCGCATAATGATTGCGGGTATGTGGTGGTAAACCCTGTTGGATGGTTATGATATTGAACATGGTACCATTGCTAGTGGTGTTAGTGCAACCACACGAACTCTTGGAGGGTGTGGCGTGACAGTCGACTGTGTCATTTTGTAGGGTTGTTGGGCCCCCTGAGTACGGATAAGGGTTATAGGCTGGCTAGTCATACTACAGACACGATATGTGATATGATATTTGATCTAACTGGGTTGGCCAACTGCGGTTAGATCTAGCCTTCAGGCCGCACAACCTTGACCATGTGGGGAAGCATGGCATGGATAGAAAGATCCTCAGGGTGGCCATGAGTTACAGACGCGATGTTGGTATTTAATACCGAGGATACTCATGAGTCGGAAAGTAAAATGGAAACCAAAAGTAAAAGAATTTAAAATTGGCTTAAAATGAGAAATGAAAGAATGGAGGATTGAATTAAGAAATAAAGAATGTTAAATATGACAAATGAACTGTGTGAGTTAATGGCATATATAATTGAGGCGAAGTGAAACTCTTTGCCTAAGGGCTTATTGAGTAAGGTGAGTACCCTGATAAGTATCAAATGTGGTCATACCCGGCTGCAGAACGTACTAGGGCAAAGGGAAACTACCTTATGGGCAGTAATCTTCCTATTCTCAGGAACTTCGCCGGTAAAATGTTTGGAATGATTGATTTTGGAGATGATTTTTAAAGCTTATTGAAAGCTTTGTTTTATACTATACGGAGATAAGATGTGTATTCAGTTTATTTTCTCAGATAAAACCGATGATTGAAGTAAGGGTATTATAAGTGGAACTTATATGGCCACACACTGTAAATATTTATTTCTTTTCTTCTTACTGAATGTCTCACCCAAGTTACTAAATTTTAAGGGAACAGAGACGGCCGGTGAGATGAGAGCTCCGTGATAGGAGGGAGCTAGAACCCTGATATACAGGGTGAGTTTGGACTAGGGTTGTATTGTTTTTTTTTTGTATGAGATAGTATTGTGTATATGTGTATATTGATACTCTGGGTATTGTATTCTGACTTATATGTATATACTGTCTTCCGCTATTAGGTTGTATAATAAAATAACTTTTTACCCAGTACCCAATGCGGGTTGGGTCGTATGAATGATAGTAGGATTGTTGATGTGGCTGATTTGTGGATGTTGTGGATGACGTGTAATTATTTATTATTATTGGAAAAAAATTTGTACGAAAATCGAGGCGTCATATACTACCAACATCTTCTAATTGTCCGGTAGAGAACTAAGCAGTAATAAGACTTGAACTTTATCATCAAGTTTGAACTCTACGTTGAAGAGCTAGTTCACCAGGTTTTGAAACTCATTGGTGTGCACGGCTCTAAAGGTTCCACTTTTTAGCTTCATGCTTGTTAGTCGTCTCATAAGAAGGGCTTTATTTCTAGCTGCCTTAGTATGATACATATCCTCCAACTTTTTCCAAAGGGTATAGACTTCGGTCTCCTAGGCAACATGATGGAATACACTGCGATTTATCCATTGTCTAATAAAACCAACTGTTTTCCTATTGATTTTATTCCAATTTTAAATAAAAATTGACTTGGGTCTCTTACCTTTATTTTTCAATATATAAGTTAGATCCTTGCAGTTCAATAAATCCTCCATCCTCTGTCTCCATAGAGTATAATTTGATGCTGTCAATTTGACCATGACTCCAGATTCTAAACCCTCCATATAATGGACTTGAATTTTTGGTTCTTGCTTGCTCAAATGATATAATCAGAGCGAAATCACACAAAATTAACTGCACGATTGTGTCTGGAACGGCCCCAAACCCTATAAACAAGTTCGACCTTATAAAAAATAGACCTGAAATGTGCTAACTCGATCCAAAAATCCGTTTAATAACAAAAAAAAAGAAGTGCGTTTCCTTCGTCCCAGTCCCTCTTTCCATGCTTGCCGGAATATTCCCTGTCTTGTTCTGACTGTTTGTTTTGATGTGACTCTGCTTCTGTGCTAAGTGGGGCCTAGTGATGACCTAGTAGTGGGCCCAATGATGACATGGTTGTGAGGCCCAGCGATGATGTGGCAGTGGGCCTAGTGATGACGGGACAATGATGACGTGGTAGTGGGGCCCGGTGATGTTGTGCAGTGGAGTCCTATGATGACGTAGTAGTGGTGATGTGGCACGCTGACTAGACTTTATCTTCTACCTTTGGCAAGCTACAATTTATAATTGCAACAACGATGATTCTAAAAAAATACAAAGGAGGAGGTGGAGATCAAATTCTCACTCAAAACTCTCTCAACTCTCTCTGCCTTCACACTCACTTCCCTCAACTCTGTTATTTTTTTATGTTTTCTTACATTCACAACACACCCTATTATCCACAAAGTAGGTTACTTCCAGGCAAGGAAAACGTCTACAATCACATTTGGGAATTGTTCTCTTGATTTTTGGAGACCCACTGGTAGGTGAGTAATGAGGGAATCAGCAATACCTCCCTTGATTGTAAATCGTAGTTTGCACATAGACCTTGAGCACTTGCCTATAAATTCTTTTAACAAGTTCCACGCCCTTTGCCATGGCCTTATGTCCATTCTTCATAAGTAATAATAACAATGTTTATTTAGAGGTTGTTTCTATCTATGACCAATTACTCCAGATTTTGGGGTGTGAAAGATTTCACACCTCACCAGCACTTTGAGCCGCTTGCTTTGTCATCTAATCATGCAAGTTCCTAATGGCTCTTTCCATTTCTTAGCCACAAACACATGGAAGCTATTGTAAATGATATTTTTGTCACTTCTTAGCTGATTTGTTTTGATGGTATTTGGTCTTGTGGAAAAGATCGTCCCACTTCAAATGCTACTTGTAATATTGCGGAGTGTTCATGAAAACTATTACCCTTGTTTGGTTCACAAAATATCTATTCATAAGAATTATTATTTAAATTGGTTTAGTTCACAATTATTTATACAAAAAATAGTTGATCTCAGAAAGCAAATACTAACGTGAACTTTGTATGAGTCCTAATAAGAATATAGAAGATACTATTCTCAAAAATTTTACCGATGAAAATGTCTATTCCTTTCTTATTACATGTTGAGGAAATAATAAGGAACACACAAGGAATAACCTAATTACTCCATTCCTAAATTTTCATTAGATTCCATCTTATTATCAGGAATGGTTCATTTTGAGAACTAATAAGCTGGTAAGTGTTAAGTTATTACTTGAGTCGAATTCCTTAAATTTTTTGATTTCAACAAATTGTGAAACTCCATAAGTATGGAAATTTGTAGAAATTTCAGTTCAATTCAACTGGAAATTTTTTTAATATAGTCCTTTATAATAATTTTGTTTCAATCATAAAAAAATAAGACAAATTAAGAGAGAACTTTACGTTGTTTCCTAAATCTCACATTTGAATTTCATTTTATAGTTAAATTTTTGTTAATTTTGCTAAAATTTTGCGATTCAAAAATTCAAATGATTGTTTACACTTTATAACGAATTATGTATAATTTATGCCCAGAGGCATATAATTCTTTTGTTTAATTTAAGAAATTATGTATTTAATAGATGTTATTATGTCTTTTGGCTCCTGAAAATAAAAAATAAAAAAATTGTTTTCTCGCTCCCCTCATAGCAAAAACCTTGAATTTAACGATATATTAACTGCGTTAACTCTTTTAACATTGTCATGATGCGCGACATGTACATGTTAAAAAATTCTTCGGGCCAAAGAGCTCTCGCCGGAGCAGTCTCCCTTTGCCTCTCGCTCTTCTCCGCACATCTCCCATTCTCAGTAGTCCCCATCCACTGCAGTACCGCGTCTCAATCTCCTTCACATCTCTTCACTGTTTTCACTAATACTAGGCCAACGCCATTCAAGGTCTTCTTCTTCTTTCCTTCGGAATATTTTGCTGAACGATTTTGTTAAAACATGTCGACCCTATCACCTGTTTGTCACGTTCACATTTATGAAGATCACCAAAAAAATTACTCTCTTCTCTCTCTCTCTCTTCATTTTTATAGTATTTTCTTTGGTTGAGGATGGACCCATTAATAAGCATGATCATTGGTATTTTAATTTTCTGCGTTTCTGCTGGGAGGTCGTTAGTTTGAGAGTTTTAATTTGTTTATTGGGAATGGAATTGAACTTTTGAATTGTTATTTTTCCATGGGTTGGTTTTGAGCTTAAATGCATGCAAGTGTTTGTTAATGTCTTCAGTTGGTGAGTACAAATCCGAAAACTATGATATAATATACTTGCTGTTAAATGCGGACCATATTTTTCTGAAATTTTATTTCGCTGACGAACTAGCAACATAACTTCGTTTAAACATGAGTCACATGCTTCATCGATCTGCAGGCTCAATACAGTTTCCTCTTGGCACATGAACCATTTTAAACATAAATACTTAATTTTGGGATGAGATCTACGCCTGCTCTTTGGGACTATTGTAAATAATTATTTTTTCATTTTGGGAAGCGTCTAATGTTCATATGATTTCGGTATTCAATGAATATTTTCTAGCTGCATATGCGGTATCAAATTTGGAATATATGATAAAATACCATAATGTTAATTTATTAGCTCCTCCAGCTATTATAACCCTCTGCCGAAAAGTGGCGAATTTAGCTGTATACATCCCTAAACCATCATAAATTTTCCTTACATATTAGCGAATCATATTTATGATCTAAGAATTCTTGGCAAATCCACATTTCTTCACATATGTCCATTTTTGGAGCTTGCAAAACCACTAGGAGGAGACCTGCTTGTAACAATTCATGGTCAATGATTTAAAAAACTGATCTCTATGAATTAGTTTTAGTGTTTTCACTCTTTGAGTGAAAATACTTTGGATGCCTATTTTGTCCCACAGTAGTGCAATAATTTTCGTTTAATGTTAGTGTCCCCATTTCCAGCCTAGATTAGGGCAAGGTCTTACATTTCCAATTCGACTAAATTTATAAGCTCAAAAGTATAAAAAATTTTGATGGGAAATTTCAACATTCACTTTAAAGAATGTTGGAAATTAGTAATAAATCATGGAATCATTTTATGAAACTCTGGAAATTGTTAATAGAAATAATAATGCAAGTTTTATAACTAAAATATTATAAATAAAAGACAAAAATTATGGGTATGTGGTGTATAAGGCGTAATAATTACAATTATAATCATATCCAATTAATACAAAATGGAATTGGTAAATTAATTTGTAAATTCAGGTTCTTGGATGCGGATGGGAGGTAGTTTTGTATGCAAGCAATGGGATGTAGTGGAGATTGCTATGAGAGGAGAAATGGATGCTCCTTAGGAGCTCGGGTATCATGTTGTGAGATGATTACATAGGGATGATGGTTGTTTTAGAAAGAGAAAGGTTAGAGCGTGAAAATCTCTGATAGAGCCCCCCTCATGGAATAAGAAATGAGGTATTAATAATGTTAGCTAGGGATAATATCCAATAAAGGGGGTTTATGATTGTGCAAGAGGCTTCGATCAAAAGGAGAAAAATGATTTAAATTTAACCAATGGTTTAGTGATGCAACAAAAAAGAAAATGACAGGGAAATGTCACTTGTCGTGATTGACACTTGAGCTAGAAAAGTTTAAGGGGGTTGGGCCACTCTTAATGGACCCCAGTTTGAGCCCACCAAGCCATTTCTCTCTACAACATCTCGGGGACCTGGGATTGATCAGGAGACTTGGCATATGTCGATCAATGTATGTGGAGGGTGTGCCCCCCTTACAAATATTGTGGGATTAAAAGTCAGTAAAAGAAACAATGAATGTTTGATTGTAGGCTGCGATAATATTTTGTTATGTAATTGGCCAAGATAAAAAAGGTATCTACATAGTAAATATTGTTTATTATAGAAATACAGATATTTTGGATAGAATGGCCAAGTAAAATGATGTTGCTAATATCGAAGTTTAATTTTTCATATAATTCCAAAAGCCCTTGTAATAATCTTTAGTTTCAACAAAAAGAAGATAAATTAAGGGAGAAATTTCAATTTGGGTTTGAATACAAAATTTGAATTTCAATGAAATTTCATTTTGAAATTAGATGAATTTCGCTGAAATTTTTAAGTTTCAATAAATTCCAGATAATTTATAGAAATTTCAATGGAAATTGACTGCCATTTCAATTTTGAGAGTGATGGAAAGCTGAAATTTTACAAACAATTTTGTGGAAATTTAAGACATGGACGAGAGCAACGACTTCTGCCTATTTTATTTTGTAAGTTTATAGTAAGTTCTGCTAACAGCAAGCCAATGGATTTTTTTTTGTTTTTCAAACAATTATCTGGATTAACTTTATTTGTGGAACATCTTTCTCATGCATGAAGTGTTTTGGATTGTTGAGTTCATTTTGTCTTGGTATGAAAACTTTCATGTTTTTCTTTTATAATTTGAATGATCATTTTTTGTTCTGTAGCCTTACATTCTTATTGATTTGACCGAAGGCGATGATGGACACTCAACTTGTATCTTTTAACTGGAGCAACTGTTATATTAAATTGAATGGGAGTCACCATTTTCAAATAATTGGTGTCCCAAAACAAAAACACCGCCACTCTTGTTATTTCCCAGCAGGTATAAGTTTGTCATTTATTCTCTTTTTGAGTCATTGACATTGTTTTTTCTAGTGGATATTGACATAAGAAAATTTATAAATGTTTAATTGTAAAATTTTAGAGCCAATAAATAGGGGTGGTGTTAAAGTGGACTATTTGGTTGTAATTTGTTGCTCACTTGTTTCCTAGATAACTTTCAAGCAGTCATGCATTGGTCCTTTGAAGGCTCTATCTCCAGATATCTATGTTCTTTGTTTTAATCGTTCAGAATCTGCATCGCATTTGTTAATTCATTGTGATTATGCTTGGAGGGTATGGAATAAGCTATTTGGCATTTTAGGCGAATTTTGGGCGAGTTCAGAGGCAGTGGAGGACTTTTTGGTGGTTTCTTTTGTTGGTTTTGGCAGGAAAAAGGAAAGGGCAGCGCCCTGAACATGCTTTTTTTGCTGACTTTTGGGTGTTGATGGACTATGTGCAATATTTTTTTTTCTAGGGAAGAAGTTGTCACATTTGTTGGTTTGGGAAAAGATACATTATTTGGCTTTTCTTTGGTGTGTGGGGCAGGGGAATTAAAAAGGGGTGAGCTTTTTTGATATAAAAAAATTGTAGTCATGCATTGGTTCTCAGAATCATTCACTGATTTAGGACCAATTGGTTATCACATTTGTTGGCTATCATTTTCCCCACTTGTATTTTCAAGTGGTCAAATAGACTAGTATTTGTTGTGAATGGCAGATATCGTACCTATGGGCCATGACTCATGGGGGAGATAAGAATGGAAAATTTTTGGTTTATTTAGGATTATTATATCTTTTGGCAGGGTATTTGGTAATTCATTCATTAATATAGTTTGATATTAGGTTAATAGTAATTTGGTTGCAAGATTTGTCTGACCCTATCTCTCTTTTATTTTCTGGTACTTTATCTTTTTGGCATTTTCTTCTTGTTATTCTTCCTACCTTCTCTCTTCTTTTTCCTGTCTATAATTCCTCTCCTTTTGGTCCTCTTTTTTCCCTCTTTTTTCTTCTCCTTTTTTCTCCATCATTTCTCTTCCCACATCAGCTTATCTGTAGGAGCATGTATTATCTTCACACAACATATGCAATGACTTGCAGAATAAGTGTGTATTATGCCCATTTATTTTTTTGTTTCTTTGGTGAGAAATGTTAGAGAGAGAGAGAGACCTGATGTTAAGCTTACTTGAATCTACATGTGGGACATTGGGTAGATTTAGATTTATTTACTTTACTTTTTAGAGAGCCCTGAAAGACTTATACCTGATTATGCTTCTAAAATTTATTAAAATTACTGATATTAATTTAAATTCATGATGAGCCATCCTGGGAATTTTTTTGTTACTTACGGGCAGTTGTGGTCACCCTTGTTTATTTACATTTAAAGTTAATCTTGAAGCTGGTGACATTTGGTGTCATCCCTTGTGCCTTAAATTACATACTCATGGATTACTTAAGTTTTGCAGTGGTTTGATTTCATTGTCATTGGAGTTGGTTTAATTAACCCAGTCATGCTTTTTCAGTTTTGGTTCTAGCTGATTTCCTTGGAATGCCTCCAGGTATAATGCCCTCTATCTCATAATGCCCCTTTTTTTTTTTTTCCCTTCCCTTTGTTCTGGTATGTGTGTGTGTGTCATAAGGTAGGGCAGATTAAGGTGGTTGAGGTACTTCGTAATTATTTAAGATCATATAAAGGAAGAGATGAGAAACCAGTGTAATAAAAAAAACTACCTGGTAATTGTAGAAGAAGTGCATATTAAAAGTTGAAAGAGAAGTGGTTGATCCATTCCCACTCACCCTCTCCCCTTACTCCCCCCCCCCCCGCCCCAACACCCCCCTGCACGTGCGCAATGGATTTAGGGTCTATTTGGTGGACAATTCACTAGATTCTATTCATTGTATTTGATAATGCACACTGCATGCTCTAAAGAGCCTGATGTTTTGAGATGCAAAGAGTTTTATTTCATGGAACCAGCTAATCCTATACAGCGAAAAGGTTTGATACAGTGTTAGTCATCAAAGACTAAAGCATGTATTATATTCGGTTTGTATAGTTAGAGAGTCAAAATTGATTTTTCTCATAAAATATCAAGTTGGGCTGCAACTTTTGTGTGGATTTCTTTGTTCACAAAACCATTTACATGTACTAAAAGGTTTGATGCTCATATTTAGGAGTGATGGAAGTTAGAGAACATCTATGTCCAATATGGAAGGCAACCATGGTCTTAGATTTCCATAAAAATTTAAAATTTCCTCTTTCACTACCCTTAAAATCAAAATGGCAATCGATTTCCTTCTTACAAAATTTCGATCAAAATATCCATCAATTATCTGAAATTTATTGAAATATTGAAATTTCACTATAATTTTTTGAACTTTTAGCTATAAAATTTCTTAGAAATTAAAATGTGAGACTTAAAACACAAACTGAAGCTTCTCTCGTAATTAATATGTATATACTTAAATTTAAATTGTTAGAATACCACTTTACCTAAAAGTTTAAGCTGTTAGGTTGTGGGCCAACAATGTATATCAAGTTTTAACACATCCACACCCTGCACGTGCAGCCCAACAGCGGATATACAAACAATAAATAACACCCATTACAAGGAGTACAATAATAATTTTTAAATACTACATAGTAAATGTGGGCAATAAGGCTAGAACCCATGTCGTCCTAGTAACCAGCTTTAACACCATGTTAGACAACCACTTTGTTGAGAATTTCACTTGTAAGTTTGTCTTACATTGAAAAATTTGAGTGGATGATGGGTGCTTATATACATGGTTGGGTCCAAGACCCAATAGGCTTAAGCTTTTGATCAGTGGTGTTTATATACTCCATTGTATCAAGCCACCCATGAAGCTCCGCAGGTCCTAACAGTGTATTAAGCTGACGGTTTCGTACTCGGGTTACGATATTGTAAAAGTCGAGACGTGAAGCTAATTCTCCTGACGTGCTAACAGTTGGAGGACCAAGTGTGTGACCGAGGCCAATAAGGATCATCTAGGCATGGGATGGATCCGAAAAAAGTCAAGATATGGGAGGTAGGATTGGTTCGGAGGCACGTGGAATGCAATCCGAGGCATGTAAGGCGCCAGTGGTAAGGCCCATTTGAGCAACTGTTAAGGAATTGGGCTTACTCCTATAAAGGAGATGGTTTCCATTCAAGGGGGAATGGTTGGAACTCACAATTGAGGGGGAGATTGTTGAGAATTCCACTTGTGATCTTGTCCCACATTGGAAAATTTGAGTGGATGATGGGTGCTTATATACATGGTTGGGCCCAAGACCCAATAGGCTTAAGTTTTTAGGTCAAGTTGGTGTTTACTCATTTGTATCAAGCCCACCTATGGGCTCCTCCGGTCCAAAAACACTTTACCTAAAAGCTTACTGTTAGGTTGTGGGCCAACAATGTTTATCGAGTTTCAACAGAAACTAAAGATTATTATGAGAGGAGGATATTATAGCTTTTGGACTTTGAAATTGTATGGAAATTAAGGGTCTGTTTGGTGTCGTTGCTGTTTTCTATTACTGTTTCTGCATAGTGAAGAAACAATTTATAAAAATGCGTTTTTTTATGTTGTTAGTTTTATGTTTCTGTTGTAGGTTTTTAGCTGTGTTGACCTTATAGGTCATATCCCGTTTTAATTATGACAAATACTTTGGTATTTAATGGTTGATGAGTTTGTGTACAAGATCAATTGGAAATTTCTCATGGTGCACGCACACGGACTTGAAAGAAACTGAAGACCCAAAGTGTTTATTTTGTAATTTATATTTCACATTATTAAGGGTTTGTAATATTTAAATAATAATGGTCTGTAATAATTAATGCATTGCATGCATGATAGGATAGATAAGCTCAAAAGACCATAGACTGACTATAGGTCCCAAATCATTACATGAAAAAGCCCCCCATAGCTTAGCATTAACAAATATGTGATTAGAGGTGTCTTTAAAAGGGTGTTAGAAATTAAATGGAGAAAGTTGTTGTGTTCGATCGACCGAACCCCAACACATAGGAACACTTCGGTCAACCGAACCTCCATAGGGTCAATGGTTTGACCAGTTGGTCGACCGTCCTTAAAATGAGCATCAATGCCTTGGTCGACTGAATTGGCATGTGGGAAATCCTAACGCCCTAGTTGACCGAAGTCATAGTTGTAAAATGGCCTGGTCGAACGAACGTTTGACTTCAGTCAACCGAACTTAACCTGGTCGACTGAACCTCGGAGGTTTTGAAATCGCCTCAAGTCTTTTCGACCATCACTGTAGTTCAAACGCACCCTAGTCGACCGAACTGAGCAACCTGGTCGACCGAACCTCAAATGTGGTCAACTGACCCTCTCGGGTTGTCCAATTTTTACCGAGGTTAAACTGGGTTATTTTTAAGTAAACTCTTTAATCTTTTTACATAATACCCAGCGTATCCCCAACGGCTATAATTATTCCCAACTCTATAAATACCTCATCATTTACAAAATTAAGTGAAGATTAGGATTTTGAGATTAGCCAAATTTCTCTAAAAATCATTTTGGCCAAAATCATTCATACTCCCATATTTCTTCAAATATATTGCCAAAATCCACTTCCTATATTCATCTAGCCTTTTATTTTGAGTGAGGTTGTTTTGTCATACTCATACTACAAGCTCAAACTCTCCCTCACTTGTATTTGGTTGTGCTTTGATTTTTGGAGAGTAGCTTAAGGTTTTTCTTATAATATTTCATTCATAAATATTGTATTGGGAAAAAGTCTTACTTGACTTGAGATCTTGCATCCTCATTGCAAGATTCATAAGCTTGCTTTGTGCTTTGACAAAAACACTTTTTAGCAAGCTTAACCCTATTATCTATTGTGCTTTACATTTGAAAATCATTATTGTGATATTTGCTTAAAGGTTATAGAGACCTTTTGATTATGCACATTACAAGCACATTATCTTGAAATCAAAAGTCTTACTCTCACATACACACATTGACATACAAATTGTTGAGAGTCAACACATTGATTAACAAAATCTCACTTGAGCTTAATATCCTATCATATGTGAGTGCATAAATTGATTGAGCATAGTGGTACACATCTGCTTAGTGTAAGAAGCATATCTGTTTGTACGAAAAATTTTATATCTGCTGTATTCCAGGGGTGGGCCTAAAGAGGGAGACTTGCTCTGTGAAAAGTTCCGGATTGGCTTTGACCCGGTTAGGAAAGTTAGGTGCACCATCCTGTTAAGGTGTTGTATTAGGTGCCGCTCTACCTGTTAAGTGAAACTTAGTGAAATCCTCTTACTTGTGAGCTTGAGGCGGAGATGTAGGCAGTATTGGCTGAACCCTGATAACATTTATTGTGCCTCCTTTTAATTTCTTTAATTTAAATTTCAGCATTCGAATGTTTGCATTTAATTCTTAATTAAGTTTATGATTGTATAGAAAAACCCTAGGCTTGTGTAATACTACTGCTGGAATTTGAATTGACCTAAGAGATAAATTTTTTAAATACTCAATTCACCCCCCTCCTGGGAATACATCAATTCCAACAAGCTGTTTGCGAAAATACTAAAAACTAGATTTTATGGTTTTTAGTTTTTTTGACAACCTATTGCTAAAAATTTTAATATCTTGAAATTGTTTTTTTTTTAGATTAAATCATTCATTTTATAAACTATTAAATTAAAATAAAAATAAAATGATCTTATGAATTTAAATATAATTAAAATAAAAATATACATATATTTTTTTAAAAAATAAAGCCAATTACAAAATAGTTTTACTATTTTCAATTGTCATGTACAATGAAATTTTTATTGTAAATAAATTTGAAAGCATAACAATTAAGTAAAATAATTATAATATTTTTTATTCTTATTATAGTATTTTTAATGTGTATTATTTTTGCAATTTTATTATTTTATTCATATTTTTATAATATTATTTGGTTTAAGGATGAAAATGAGCATTTTTTAATTAAGTTTTAATTTTTTTTTTAAATTTTACAAATATAGACCAAATAGGTTGTTGGTTTCTTGTTTTTAGTTTATGTTTTTGGTTTTTAAATTTTCATTTCTGGTTTTTGTTTTTGTAATTTTTGATAGTGATACTAAACGGTCCCTAAACTTCAATATTAGCTACAACATTTTATTCGACTATTTATTTCCAAATTATTTGTATTTGTAAAATAATTTCTTTTTGAAAACAAAAGAAGAAATTTCAAAACTTTCTTTTCTAGAATGAAGATGTGAGTTGGATTTCTTATCTTCATAATAGTAAGAGGGATTTGAAAAGTCTTATTTGGGCTGCTGCAATTTATTACATATGGAAAGCAAGGAATTCAGTCTTATTTGCTAGAGAAATTTGTTCTTCTGAGGAGTTGGTTCATGGAATTGTTCAGGATATTAAAATCAGATTTCATCTTTTTAGAGTGGTGTTTCTTGATTTCATCTTCGGTTTCGGTAAGTAGTTTGCTGTTTGTTGTTGTGTGCTGTTTGTATGTTTGCTCTTTCTACGAGCTCGGAACTCTTATGTGTTCACAATGCTTAAACACGGTTCTTACCTTTTTGTGAAATAAAAGAAAGAAAGGATTTCATTCATACGAGAAAAATTTACAAAGAGGAGAATAAGGCATCTCCCGTCAACATTCTGGAGCAAACCAGAAGAAAGAAACTAAAAAAAAAACTTAGGGAAAATCAAATCGAAAGATTCCTCCAATCTTGCTGAACTTCCGTAAATCTAACTCCCTTGCAGCACCCAAAACCAATGCAGCACGAAGAGGGCAAGTATTGAATCTTTTCCCTAACCAGCTGCGAATTCAATTTTTTCCTTGAAAAGATCCATGAATTGCGCTCCAATCATAATCCCCATAACACTGCAAAAATACTGCATTTCTGAAGCACAACCCTATCCTTTCTTCTTCTTCCAAAAACATCAAAAGAAATAGACTACAGTTCCTCCACTGACACCGGGCAAACCCAATTTTCTCCCAACGCATCAAATAGCTTATTCTAGATTCTCCAAGCAAAATCAGTGTAAAAAAGATGAGATGCCGTTTCAGATTTCAAATAGCAGAGCACACAAACATCTAGAGATAAAGCCTTCAAATGTCTCCTGATCTGCAATAAGTTATTAGTATTGATTTTATTAGGCACAATCAGCCAAATGAAAGCCTTAAATATTGGGGTAGCTTTGGCCTTCCAAATAAATGAATATAGAGGAAAAAAAGAGTTGGTGCTGATCGGAAAAAAAAAAAAAAGATTTACAAGAATAAACCCCCGAGTGATCCAAAGACAAGACTGAGCATCCATACTAATTTATGAATTCCATTTGTACTAATTGAATATGTTTAATATGATGATTATATTACAGGATTGCACCTTACACACCATATATGTGTCATTGATGTATTTTTATTGATAATTTCATTCTAAATCTTGCTTTATCATCTTTACTAATCATTTCTAAAATTTCATAAAAGAATTCCATGCTTCACTACTAATTTCCATCATTTTTCAGAATCAAACTTGAAATTAACATTGCATTGAAATTTTCATAATTTTGTAGCCTCAAAATTGTAGTCAAAACTGAAATTTATAATCTTGAAGGTGACATGGGTTAATTGGCTGAAAATGAAAAATTTTACGATCTGCTAAAAACATTCGAATGTAAGAAAAATGGGCTTATAATCATAGATGCTTCTACTTAGACTGTGTTGGTTGGACTTGTATAAACAAACTAGATTGTAACTATCATGTCTTGCAAAAAGATTGAAAAAGAAAGAAAGATAGTAACTGTTGTACCTGCATTTGAATTATTTTTCTTTTTCCTTTTATATTTAGGGCAGAGTAGGCAGACAATTAATGGATTACTATGAGAGACTACGATTCACTGTGAAGTTACTGCTTGCATTGTATGTTTATGCATAGTGCATCTACAGGCTGAGTTGATGCATGACTTGTGATTTTGCGCCCATGTGATAAGTTTTTACCAAAGATGCTTAAGTGGGCAATCATTATTCTTGTGAAGCATTCATCATGGTTTGCACACACATTGGTAGGCATCATTTAAAAGTGTTTCTCAAGCTGTTGTTTTTAACATTGTTTGAGGTGAGGGTTTTGAAAACAATGGTTATCTTCTTTTTCACCACCACAAACTCCTCTCCTTCTTTCTTCTTCTCCTTCTTTGCCTTCTTCTTCTTCCTCCTCCTCCTCTCCTTGTCATTTTAAGCAGTTTATTTGTTCTCACAGGTCCAAGTAAGAACATTATAAGGTGTTCAATGAAGTCTTATAGGCTATCAGAACTTACTCATGCTGAGGTGAATAGCCTGAAGACTCGGCCTCGTATTGATTTCTCTTCCATTTTCAGCTTGGTAAGCCTTTGTTTTGTTCTCTTGTCCAACATTTACTGCTGCTTAAGACTTCAACATATTTGATGTTGAATTTGATACAAGTTCCTCAATATTTGATGGATTACGGCATCAATAATACCATCTCAGGTCCATCCCATTGTTGATGATGTCTGCCATAGAGGCGATGCTGCAGTTAGAGAGTTGGTGCTTCTTTGATTTATCTTTTTATGTCCTTCTCTTTATGTTTTTTTTTTTTTAGTGTTGTTGCTTGAGGCTTCTGGGGTTGAGACTCCTTTATTTCAACCTTGAGCACACTTTGCGATGATGTTACCCTAAAATTGTGTTTTGTACTTCTTCATAGTTATACTGCAAGATTTGACAAAGTTGATATGGATAAGATTGTTGAGATTGTTTCTGAACTTCCAGATCCAGAGGTACATCTTTATTTTTATTTTTTTTCCCTGTTTTTGGGCTCGATATAATTGGCACCTTGAACTAGATTGTGTGGAATGACAGAAGAGGATTCATGTAGCGAACCCAAATTAAGGCTTGGTGGCGGTTGTTGTTGTTATAATAAATACTCTTTAACTTCAGTAATTATTCTCTGAGTCTGTGTTGTAAATACCTTTTTGGTTCAAATGATCAACATGTGTAACCTTATAGATTGAGTTGACAATTATATTGACACAGTTTATTAATCAATGCGTGACACATACTCATTTCCCACTTATTACAGCTTGATGCATCGACTAAAGAGGCATTTGATGTGGCATATGACAATATCTATGCATTTCATGCAGCTCAGAATTCAGTTGGGAAAAGTGTTGAGAACATGAAAGTAAGTGAATTGCACTACCTAGTTCTTTCTTTTACTGCACTTTCAAGCTTATATTGCCAATTGTGTTGCAAATTGTTCAGGGTGTCAAATGCAGACGCATAGCAAGAAGCATTGCTTCTGTCGGACTTTATGTTCCTGGAGGGACTGCTGTTTTACCATCAACTGCTCTGATGCTTTCAGTTGTATGTGATCATACGAATTTTATTTGCAATTTCATCCTCCTGTAAACTTTGTTTTGATTGTTGATGTCTGTCTGAGGGTCCAGATTTGGTTGACTGTTAGTTTATCCTGTTTGCCAGCCTGCCCAGATTGCTGGGTGTAAAACTGTTGTTCTTGCAACTCCTCCTGGTTTAGATGGTCGCATATGCAAGGTACTCATTCGTTTCTGTACAAGATAAAGTCTTAGAATTTTCTTATCACAGTTGATGATTCTTTTGTAGGAGGTGCTTTATTGTGCCAAGAAAGCTGGTGTGACTCACATTTTAAAAGCTGGAGGAGCACAGGTTTGAAAGCATTATATATCCCTTCCATCTCATCTTATAGTGCTATTTTTTTTTCTGCTACCTTTTTGGCTGAGCATAGTTAGTTATTTGGTTCGAATTTGTATTTCACTCTCCTGGTGGTCTGATTTCTTTTTTACTTGTTAATATTTTGGTTTTGTAGGCCATTTCTGCCATGGCTTGGGGGACGACATCTTGTCCAAAGGTATTTAGTTTCCAATTTTCTTGTCCTTAAGTTGTTCATTTTGTTTTCACATAAATATACTTCTTTTTTTTTTTGGCTGGTGGCCCCGCAATAATGTATGTTATTTTGAGATTTCTAATGGCGGTACTTGAGTATGAAAGCAAGCTTGCTCAAGTATATCTGAATCATGGAAAACTTTCTGTTCTTAAACTATACTTCCATGTGCAAGCCTGCATAAATATGCATGCACTTGTGTTATGTCGTGTCAAAAAACGTGTCATTATTCCTTTTTGATCATTTTATGGTTGCCAACTTGCCATGCTAGGAATAGGATCCTCTTTCTAGAAGATTCATGGACTTAGTTGTTTAGTTATCTTTGGGAAAGGAATAAAATGATGTAAATTTATCAAAATCAGAGGGATGATGGAGGAGGGTGAACGTAAGAGGGAAGAAGGTTGGTGTCTCATTGGTATATAAAAGTATATAAAATTATGAAAATCAGAGGGATGATGGATGGAGAACATAAAGAGGGAAGAAGGTTGGTGTCTTGGTTTGTTGGTATCTTAGTGCAGTCCTTGTACCTTAGGATTGTTCTTGAACATGGGGTGCAATTCATACAGAAACAAAAGTACTCTTGACAACTAGTACATATGATCCCTAACCTCCCAATCTCTTTACAGTCCATCTCTATTTATCTTATATTTTCAATGGCAAAAGTCCATGATGCAATTCTGCAAATTTTCTGTAACTTTCTGTTTATATAAACTAAAATGTTGTTATTTATGGGTGTTACGGTTATTTCTGTAATTTATTTTTGTCAAATTAGATTTTGGGGGTCATTTTGTAATATTCAAGGGTACTTTTGTGAGGTGAGTTATTTTTGGTGGGGCTTAGAAGATGAGTGGTTTTTAGAAGGGGTTACGTGCAAAATGGGAGTTGGCTTCTCTTGGAAGTCTTGGGATTGGTATAATAAGTTGCAGCATTCAACCATGTTCTGAGGAAGGTTTTGCTTTTGTGTTGGAGACGATTTCTCTGCATTGCTTGGTCCAGACCAGCTAAAGTTGTGAAGATTTGGAAGCTTGGATTTTGAGGATTTGACCCTGCATTGCCTACCCCTCCTTCGCTGCTAAAGGCATGAGAGACTTCAGAAAGCTGCTGTTACTGTTCAGAAACAGAGCCAAAACAGGTAGTTGTTCAGATCTAGTGTGGATTTGAGGTGTTTTTTCTTTTTTTTCGATAGAAAAATAAATTCATTGATAGATTAAGAATGTTCAAGTAGGAGAATAAGACATCTGCTTAACAACTCTAGGATGCCCTTGAGAAAACAAAAACCAAAAACCAAAAAGCACGAAGAACAATCCAAAAATAAATCAGCATGCCCTATCAATTCAACAAGGTGTTAGTATTGGTGATATCCCAAGAGAAGGGGGGGGTGAATTGGATATTTTAAAAATTAGGTCAAATATTTAACCGATTTATCAATCTAGATCAACTTGAGTTTAGCAGATATAGAACAATCACAAACACTACAACTATATAAACATACAAGTGCGGAAATTAAATGAGTGTAGGGATAGAGAAAATGACACCGCGATTTTACGAGGTTCGGCTATACCCGCCTACGTCCTTGCCTCAAGACAACCACTTGAGGATTTCCATTATCGGCTCGTTCAACAAGGTGGAGCTACCTCTACAACTCTCCTTCACATGGGCGGAGAAGCCCTTATAATCCCTCCTTGTAGGTGGAGATACCTGTACAAGCAATATCCCCTTGCTTGGCACGATTCACACCTGAACCATGAAAGTAAACAAAGATATGAAAAGTTGTGTACAATGAATGCTCCTTCAAGAGCTTAGGATACCTGCAAAGTTAGCATCGGAGAAGCTTAATATGTCAAACGAAGTGAACTTAGGTTACCATAAGCCTAAGTCGATGGTGCCAATAAGGTATCTAAGTATTCATTTAACAGCAATTAAATGTGATTCTTTCGGTGCGGTTTGAAATCTTGCGCACATGCACACACTGAACATTGTATCCAGTCTACTAGCTGTTAAATATAACAGACTGCCAATCATACCCTGGTAGAGCTTAACATCTACTGGTATACCTTGCTCATCTTTGTCAAGCTTAGTGGAAGGGCTCATAGGGGTTCCCAAAACTTTGTCATCTTCCAAGTTAAATTTCTTGAGCAAGTCTTTCACATACTTTGATTGGTTAATGAATGTGCCATGTTTAGCTTGTTTAATTTGAAGCCCAAGAAAGAAGGTGAGTTCTCTCATCATGATCATTTCGAATTCTTCTTGCATGCATTTGGCAAACTCATTGCACATTTCCTCATTGGTTGCTCCAAATTTGATGTCTTCTACATATATTTGGATAAGGAGCATGTTTTCCTTTTCAGTTTTGATGAATAGGGTTGTGTCAATCTTTCCTTTTGAAAATTCATTATTCGGGAGAAAACCACTTAGCCTTTCATACCAAGCTTTGGGAGCTTGCTTTAAACCATGTAAGGCTTTGGTTAGTTTAAACACATGGTTGGGATATTTGTGGTTCTCAAAACCTGGTGGTTGCTCAACATACACCTCCTCATTATTGAAGCTATTTAAAAATGCGTTTTTGACATCCATTTGATATAATTTGAAATCCTTAAAGGATGCATAAGCTAGCAACATGAGAATGGCTTCCATCCTAGCTACTGGTGCATATGTTTCCTTGATATCTATTCCTTCTTCTTAATTATAGCCTTGTGCTACTAACCTAGCTTTATTTCTAACCGCCACTCCATTTTCATCCTTCTTATTTTGATAAACCCATTTGGTCCCAATTATGGTGTGATCATCTGGTCTAGGAACCAAGTTCCATACTTTGTTTCTCTCAAACTGATTTAACTCTTCTTGCATTGATAATACCCAAGATTCATCTTCTATTGCATCATGAATATTTTTAGGTTCTTCTTGAGATAAAAATGCCATGTGACTACACATGTTTCTTAGAGATGAACGAGTGGTTACTCCACGTGAAGGTTCACCAATGATTTGATCTTTTGGGGACCTCTAAAAAATTTTCACTCTTTAGGCAATTCATGAATTTCACTCTCTACTTGTTTATCATCATCGGATGCCTCCTTGATTTTAATGCTTTCTTTTATCCCATCATTAATTGTTAAGTTCTCTAAGCCCTTTCTTATTTCTAGATCATCATCAATATTCTTTTTGGAGAAGGGATTTGATTCATCAAACACAACATTTATTGACTCTATGACAGTCAAAGTTCTTCTGCTAAATACTCTAAAAGCTTTGTTGTCTTGAGCATGCCCAAGAAATATTCCTTCATCCGATTTTGCATCAAATTTTCCTAAGCTGTCCTTATCTTTCAGGATGAAGCACTTCCACCCAAAAACATGAAAGTATGATATGTTGGGTCTTTTACCTTTCCATAGGTCATATGGGGGTTTTGTTGAGAGTTGGCCTAATTGAAACTTTGTTCATAACATAGCAAGCGGTATTTACCACTTCGGCCCAAAAATATTTTAGTAGGTTATGTATATTTATCATTGTCCTAGCCATTTCTTGCAGAGACCTATTCTTTTTCTAAACTACACCATTTTTGTTGAGGAGTTCTTGGTGCTAAAAAGTTATGTGATATGCCATGAATGTCACAAAAGTTTTCCATATCCTTATTTCAATTCTCCTCTTCTATCACTTCGTATATGTGTGATTGTATAGCTTTTATCATTTTGGAGTTTTCTACATAAATTGGAAAACCTCTCACACACTTCATCCTTAGATGCTAGAAAAATAACCCATGTAAATCTGGAGAAGTCATCAACAATAACAAAAGCATAAGACTTTCCCCCTAGACTTTGGATTTGAGTTGGACCAAATAAATCTAGGTGAAGCAGTTGTAGTGGTCTACTAGTGGAGATAAATTGCTTCTTTTTGAATCTTGACCTGGTTTGTTTACCAAGTTGACAAGCATCACAAATCTTGTCTTTTACAAATTTAGTTTTGGGTAGGCCTTTAACTAAGTCACCCTTGACTAGCTTGGAAAGAAAATCCATGCTAGTGTGACCTAGTCTCCTATGCCATGACCAACTAGCTTCACTAATTGCTAAAAAACATTTTACGTCTTGTGAAGCTAAGTTTTCAAAGTTAATTGTGTAAACATTTTCAAAACGGTTTGCAATGAAGAGCACTTTATGTTCATTTGAATTTTCAACAATGCAGCTATCTTGTTTGAAGGTAACATTAAAGCCTCTGTCACACAGTTGACTAATACTCAATAAATTATGCTTTAATCCTTCGACAAGTAATACATTATCAATAGCAAGAGAGGGTTCCTTAACGACCTTCCCGACTCCAATAATTTTTCCTTTGGCATTATCTCCAAAGGTGACATATCCTCCTTCCTTTGGTGTAATGAACATGAACTTTGATTTGTCTCCTGTCATGTGCCTCGGGCATCCAGTCCATGTACCACTTATCTTTTAAGGAGGATGACCTGAAGCACACCTACAAAAGGAATTTAAGTGACTTCTTTTGGTACCCAAATTTTCTTGGGTCCTTTCGGGTTAGCGATGGATTCACCTTTTACTTTCCAAACCATTTTGGTCTTAACGTCCTTGTTTTTGAATGGGCAATCAAATTTTATGTGGCCTTTCTTTTTACATAAGTAGCATGTAGTATATGCATAGGAATCATTTGAAGGGATAAAAGATTTTGACTCTTTCACAAAATAGCCCATAAACAAATTTTTCTTTTTCTTATTTTCCTTGCCATTAAAACCGATTCCTTCTTTTTCCAAAGATTTCCTTTGAGCATCTAAGAGTTTTTAAAAATTCCCTTTTCCATTTGTAAACTTGTAAATAATTTTGGAATCGTCTTCTAGTTTTTTTTACAAGTTTGCAATTTTCAAATCCTTATCCTTTAGCAAGGTGGAGTAAGACTCTTTCAAGTTTTCTAAATTCTTTGTTAATTCTTTGTTTTCATTTTTCAACAAAGTGTTCTTTTTAGTCTTCTTAACAAGAACTTTGTGTGCATGAAGTAGTTTTTTTTTACATTTCTTTATATGAAGGCATGCTATCATTAAATGAATCATCACTGGAATCACTATATGAGGTAAAAGAAGAAGATTGTACCTCGTGATCGTCAAGTGCCATTAAACAAAGATTTGCAACTTCATGATCACTTGTGTCACTGTCTGAACTGCTGGAGTTCGACTCGTCCCACGTGACAGCCTTCATTGCCTTCTTTTTCTTCTTGGAGACCTTCTTCAGCAAAGGACACTCTGGCTTGATGTGGCCAACCTTCTTGCAGTTGTAGCAAGTGGGAGGTTCTGACTTTTTATCTCTTTTTCTCAATTCTCCTTTTTCCATCCTTGAGCCCCGGAATTTTCTAGCAAAATTCTTGTTTACTGAACCTATTAGTTAGCAGGGCCATGTCCTCGTCGGTATCCTCATCATCTTTGTCACTGGAGCTCTTTGCAGAAGCCTTGAGAGCAGTGGCCTTCTTTGTTTTAATTTGCTCGTTTATCCTTTTATTGATAGCCATTTTGTAGGTGAGGAGAGATCCAATGAGCTCTTCCTTCTGCAATGGCCATTGCTTTTGGCTCCAATATGGATGGTAATCCTCTTAGCACCTTCCTGATCATCTCATAAGTGGGGTAAGTTTTTCAAAGTGCTTTAAGAGAATTAGTGATGTGTGTGAACCTAGTGTACATAGATGATATAGATTCATTTTGAGTCATTCTAAAAGCTTCGTATTCACTTGTGAGCATGTCAATACGGCTAGCCTTAACATCTTTAGTTCCTTCATATGTAATCTCTAATTTATCCCAAATTTCTTTAGCATTTTTTGCAAGCCATGATTCTATTAAACTCATTTGTATCTAAAGCACAATATAAAGCATTCATAGCGCTAGAGTTTAGTTTCAATTTGCATTCATCCATTTCTTCTTTAGATTTAGGAACTTGTTTATTTTCAATTGTTTTCAAAGGTATATAGTCTCCTTGGGCAACAACTCTCCACGCTCTCCAATCAATGGTTTGAATGAAGATTCTCATTCTTTGTTTCCAAAACGTATAGTTAACACTTAACACCACGGAAGATTGGAGGCCGTGAAGATGATTGTCCCTCACCAAAAGGAGATACACCAAATTAAGCCATGTGATCTTTGTACAAAAATGGTTAAGCTTTTTGTAACAAAGCTCTGATACCAATTGTTAGTATTGGTGATATCCCAAAAGGGGCGGGGGTGAATTGGGGTGAATTGGATATTTAAAAAATAAGGTCAAATATTTAACCGATTTATCAATCTAGATCAACTTGAGTTTAGCGTATATAGAACAATCACAAACACTACAAATATATAAACATACAAGTGCGGAAATTAAAGGAGTGTAGGGATAGAGAAAACGACACTGCAATTTTATGAGGTTTGGCTATACCCGCCTACATCCTTGCCTCAAGACAACCACTTGAGGATTTCCACTATCGGTTCCATCAACAAGGCGGAGCTACTTCTACAACACTCCTTCACATGGGTGGAGAAGCCCTTATAATCCCTCCTTGTAGGCAAAGACACATGTCCAAGCAATATCCCCTTGCTTGGCACGATTCACACCCGAACCGTGAAAGTAAATGAAGATAAGAAAAGTTGTGTACAATGAATGCTCCTTCAAGAGCTAATGAGTACAATGAAAGAACGAATCTAATAAACTCTCAATGAATAGGATTTGAAGCTCAATAGAGAAGAATGAAGTTCTCTAAAATATTTTAGAAAATATGAATGGGAGAACTTGTAAATGAAGTGAATGATATTTAATCAAGGTAAAACAATTTGCTCAAGGGTTCCAAGAAACTTTTTAATCATTTTCTGTTCACATACTTAAAGCACAAATGAGATGCTTTGGTTTGTCATTATCAAAATGAGATAAGGCTTAGAAAGCCGACACAAGGAATACCAATTGCTGAGGTGTTTGCACTTGTAACTTAAAATATAGGTTGATTTAGCCTTGGGATTGATATTTCTTGACTGTTTCCTTAATTCATTGAAGTATTGTTTTGTATTGGGTACTAAATTTGGGTTCTAACTGATCTTTGGAAAGTTAGTAGAAAGCTATTTCCCAGATTTATCCCCTCTTTATTCCCCATACTAAATTTGTGTTTGGCAAGGGGGTGTAATACCCGTTTTTGGAAAGACCTTTGGTTGGGGAATGTGGTTTTATCCACCTCTTTTCCTCGCCTATTTCAAAATGGGATTTGAAGCCTTATCCCATTTTGATGATGACAAACCAAAGCATCTCATTTGTGCTTTAATCAAGGTAAAACACTTTTTAATCATTTTCCAAATTATCCATATAACTATTGGAAAATTAGGAAATAAGGTGGCATTTTTGTGATTCTTTGGAAAATTAGAAATGGCGTGTGAAAACTATTTCCACAACTAAAATCGACCCTAAAGGCCTGTAAGCACTTGGCTACTGGACAACTCTGTTAGCAGAAAAAGGAGAAGATGAATCTTGTTTAAATGATTTCAATTCCTTGTCTCCAGATCCTGTTGGTCTTCCTGCAAGCTGTGAATGAACTAATGGCTAGTCTCTTGTGCTTGAAAATACACAGAAGGAATGGATCTTAGGTTCAAGGTTGATGAGGTTGGAATTGGAACTCAAAAAAAACAATAATTATTTTGGAAGGTGGTAAAACACAGAGGCTAGAATCAGTGTATTGTACTTATTTAGATTTGGTTAATTGGATTGGGATGGAGTAAAAGACAACTCTGTTAGTTAGAGGGACAGCTTTGGGTTGGAGGGGTTGTAGCTTAGGTGTAGCACCTACGTTGAGGGTTTTTGAAAAATAAATTGATGGATTGGAATGTGGAGTATTTTGGGAATGCTAAAGCAAGGATTGATTTCTTGATGGGTTCTTTTTTTAGCTTGAATGAGTAGCAATTAGTGGGATAGTTATATAATGAAGAAAGGGAATGGTGAATTGTGCTTGAAAAGAGAGATTTCCATTCCTATTTGTGTTGAGGATATTTCTTGGAGATAAGAATGATATTCCTTGTAGAGAAAGGATGCAAATCAGAATGTTGAGTTCCTCCATAGGATGGCTAATGTTTATAGATGTATTACCTTCACGAGTAGGTTTGAGCTTGATGAGGCTGGCAATGGACTCAAGGAATGAAATGAGAGCCACCTGTTATTTTTAGAGAGATCTATACAAGGAGAAACTTGGTTGGAGACCGTGATTAAAAGTAATGATATTGTCTAGTATTGGAAATAGGTGGAAGGCTTGATAGATTGTTCTATGAGTAGTTGACCATTGAAACTTCAAAGTTATGGAATGGGGACAAAGATATGGATATTGCTTATTGGGGAGGTGGTGTGATTTAATTTGATAAAGATTTCGAGGAGTTTTATGGAGCTAGAAAATTGGTTTAAAGCTTAAAATAAAATTCCACTGTTGTTGCCTTAATTGAAAAGAGTTCCTAACCTTCTAAAGTTAGTGGAAAAAGGCATGGGGTGAGTGAGAGGTTGAAGGGGATGTAGTTTCATGGAGAAGTTGAGTGCCAAGTTGTTGAAGAAGTAATATGGTGGTGTATAGTGATATTAGAGTTCAGAGGAGCAACACTTTAAAGAATATTAGTTGTTTGGTTTAGTATTTCAAAAGGCTCAATTAAGGCTCGCCTTAAGATGAGGCTTGCCTAAAAGGCTTCAAGGCTCAACCTAAAATACCAAATCCTCATTAGGTCAATGCATTACACAATAAGGCTTTTGCATTTGTACAAAAGGCAAGCCTTTTGCCCCTTAGTTAACGCTTATGCATTTTGAGTGTATGAATCTCAAGTTATATTTGGCTAGAAAATTTTAACCTCATTTTTATATGAAAGGAACATCCTAATATGAGTTGATCTTTAAAACTCTTGAACCTTAACTTTTCCAAAATAACTGAGAGTTGCATCTTAAACCTTGTAAATAATATGAATAGTGCAAAGTTATAAGTACCTTTGCTTGATTTACCTATTGAAGTCGATACGCTATTTTTAAAATTTTTATTTTTGTTTTTTATTTTTTACATTTCATTTGCAATATTTTTACTCTTTCATTTATTTTCTTAAAAATGTAAGTTGTATACATATTTTTATCTAAAAAATAAAATTATCAAAAGGCTTACGTCACAAAGCTTAAGTCTTTTGCCTTGCCTTTTAAGGGCTGCAATGCCTTACCTTATGCCTTTGCCTTCTAAAACATTGGTTTGGTTATATTGTAAGATGAGAGGGTTTTATTTGAGGTATGAGAGTTCTTCTTTTAAATAATTATAATTAGTTGCTTTTAATGAAAGACATTAGTTGCAGGAAAAAGGCCAGATTAAGTTGGTTTAGAGATGGGGATTGTAATTCTAAGTTATTGATAGAGTTGCAAATAGTAGGGGGAGGGAAATTTGTACTAAAGAATTAGAGATTATCTTGGGATAGGTTGTTGGAGATCATATTTCTTTTCGTAGGTTGTTTGTGGGCCTATGACGTGGGGATTGAATTGGAATCCTGTTAGTTACAACTTTGCTTAGAACAGCTCAAGCTGTTAATTTATATCAAGTCTTGGCACTCCCCCATTTGCTTGAAAAAAGAAAAAGAAAAACACTCCCTCGCACGTGCGACTTGATTGCACATGGAAAGCTAAAAAAACAATGAATAGCACCTGTCTTGGGAACATGGTTTTTTGACAAACATTAAATATGGGCAAGAAGACTAGGATCCAATACCTCTTGGCGAACATGGCTCTAATACCATGTTAGATTCCCAATTTACCTAAAAGCTTGAATAATGAGGTAAAATAAATGACGAAATCACAACAATAGGTCTCCTTCTATTTAAAATATATGTCAAGTACATGCCGATGACCATAGTACCCTTTCTAACTTATGCTTGCTAACATAACACACATACTAATACTGCTAAAAGACCAAAATAACTATTGACACCCCCCTATACTTGGAGCATCTATATCAATCACCATTGACATTCCCCCATTTTCTAAAAAAAAAAAAATGGAAAACTCGCTCGCACTTGCGACCTGATTGCACGTGGAGAGCTCAACAAACAATGAATAGCACTCATCTTGGGAACATGGTTTTTGGACATACATTAAACACGGGCAAGAAGACTAGAACCCAAGACCTCTTGGCAACCATGGCATTAATACCATGTTAGATTCCCACTACCTAAAAGCTTGAATAATTGGGTAAAATGGATGACGAAATCACAAAAATAGGTCTCCTTCTATTTAAAATATATGTCGAGTACATACCAATGAACATGATACCCTTTCTAACTCATGCTTACTAACATAACACACGTATACCAATACTGCTAAAAGACCAAGATAACCATTGACACTCCTCCTCAACCTAGAGCATATATATCAATATATCATATGGCCCTAGCTTGCTATAAATGAATTTAACACGAGCACCTCCCAAGGCTTTAGTGAATAAATCAGCAAGTTGCAAATCAGACTTCACATGAGGTGTTGAAATGAGCTTCTGCCCAAGTTTCTTGGACAAAGTGGTAATCAACTTAGATGTGTTTTGTTAGGTTGAGGAAGATCAGGTTGGAAGCAATATGGGAGCATCTTGGTTATCAAATCAATCCCGTAGATTGAGAGTATGGAAAACTCAGTTCTTGCAACATGTTCTTCAGCCAAACAAATTCACATGCAGTGTGAGCCATGGTTCTATACTTTGACTTAGCACTCGACCTAGCCACTAAGCCACCATAATTTGTTTCTTACTCTTCCAAGAAGCAAAATTACCACCGAAAAAAACACAATACCCAGTTGTGGATCTTGTATCAGAAGGTGACATGGCTCAATCTGCAGCTATATTTCCTAAATATAAGTGTGACCCGATCTTGACATAAGATACCTCTCCCTGGTGCACCTTTGAGATATGCCTAGGTGGGAATTACTGCATCCAGTGCATTGATCTCAGAGAGTCAAGAAACTGACTCAAAACACTACTTGTGAAATCCATATCTGGCCAAGTGAATGTGAGGTAATTCAACTTCCTATCTTATTTATCCTTGGTTCCTCTTTATTTTTTGTTATTGTTAGGGTTTCTGTAGGGTTGGCCGGTATGTTAAAGATTTTGAAGAGAAATTTTATGTGGTTGGTTAGGGTTGATACAAGTATACAACAAATCATCTAGTTAAGTTGGGGGGTGGTGTGTAAACATAAGGGGTATGGTGTCTTGGGTGTTGGCAAGCTGATGCCTAAAAACATTGCTTTGGTAGGGAAGTCGTCGTTTTGTTCCCTTTATAACTAGATCTCTTTCGGCATAAGGTTACCAAAAGTAAGTTTTGTCTCCAAAAAAATGGGTGGCATGCTAGACCTTGTGTTAATTTAACCACGCTAATCCCTAGAAGTTTAATTCAGAGACTTCCGATTTTTTCTTTTCTTTTGTTAGGTTTAAAAAGTGGGGCATGGTGCCTTTTTTTTTTGTGTTTATTGGGGTGAGGGTGTCTTTGTGTGGGGGAGGCTTATTTGCATCTTGTTTTCCCCGTGTTTACTGATCCTCTATTCTTCATAATGCTTCCATCTCTAGTTCTTTCATAAGTACTTGGGATTATGTTTATTGGAATTTTCATTTGTTCAAGAATCTTAATAAATGGAAACTATGGGCCCATTTTGTTAAGGTTTCAGATACAATTTTTGTATCTGGAAATGAAAAATAAAAATAATACACAAAATTTGTATTTTTTGGTTAAGTGTTTTCAATTTATCTATTTTTTATTTTTTATTTATTTTTTCTGAAACTTATTTTAAAACACCTGTGTGAAATACAAGAAACAATTTAAAAGTATTTCTTGTGTTTTTGGATATAGTTTTTGTATACAATGAAAACATGGGGTATTAGGTATAATCCACCTTTTAATAATGGTAGCAGTAGTAATTATTATTATTATTATTATCATTTTATTAATGAATTGCCACTTGGATCAACCTTAACCAATTGCACTTCCACTGTTTTCATTTCCGGAGATAGCTTCATAAACAACTAGCCAAATGTGTGTTTGAGTATGAAGAATATGTGATACAGTTCCTTGTTTTCACTTTCAAAAACAACAATACAAAAACTTGCTTTGGGATCCTTAACCATAGGCCCTAAGGATCTACTGCATTTCTTAGTCTGCTTGTTCCTTTCACCCAAGGTTTTATTTTTGTTTTCAACTAAAATATTGAGGCTTCTAAAGTGCATAAATTTTGATATAAATTTTTTAAAAATAATGGAAAATTGTTGTAAAACATGGGAGTTTTATGAAACTTTAGAACAATTGGTAGATTTAGAAAAAGAGAATATTGTAAGAAAAATATGTCTCATACAAGATACGATAAGCATAATACATTAATCACATTAAGCATATTCACTTAATGCAAATGAAATTCATAAAACAGTGAAATATTAGTTATTATGCAAAGCTGGAGTAATGAGCCTATTTGAAGTGGCTCCTTTTTGTACAAAAGAAGCGAATCCCCACCTAGATACTCTAGGTTGGGGGGAGGGTGGGGGCGGTGGTTTACAACTTATTTAGGTGTATGAGGTCAAATAAAATGTTGTTGCAAAAATATCTAAGTTCAATTTGTTTAAAGTTTCAGAAATCTGAAAGTTATCATTCATATCCCTCTAGTAATAATTTTTTTTAATAAAAAAGAATTATTAAGAGAGAAATCTCAATTTTGGTTTTGAATTTTCAAGGAAATTTTGTTCCATAGTCAAAATTTTGAAAAACATTCACTGCAATTTTGAGCTTTCAATTTGCAGAAATTTTGATGAAAATTTTGTAAGATGGAAATTGGCTGCCATTTTATTTTTGAGGGTGGTGGAAAGCACAGTTTCAGTGGAAATTTTGATAACTTTGTGGGAGTTTAAGATGGTGCTTCCACCCATGTTCTACAGCAATCATGAGATTATGGACTCTGAAGCCTAGATACTTTTGGTGTGTTTCCTTGTAAATCCTTTTTTAGTCATAGAGCCTGTTTGTGTGCTAATGCTTCATTTGCTTTGACTAAGCTGATTTGGGAGGCTAAATTTCATTTTCAATCTAAGGGGCTTTTGTTTGGTTAATGGTCCTTACCGTTAACGCCAACAATATTTTGCAGATTAGGAGACCTAATGAGGCTCTCTCTCCTGATATGTGCGCTCAAGTTTTTGTAACGAGACTTAATTTTGCCTTTTTTTTTAAATTTTATTTCTAATTATTGTATTGTTCTGTTGTTTTAAGAATTTGGATTCACCTTTTTAATGAATGTTTAGTTTGTCCAGGGAGTTTGGTGACTTCCTTGCTGATTTTGTTTAGGGATTTCTAGAGGTAGAAAGATTTTAAACCTTTTTGGCCAGTGCTACTTTTACTATTGTGTTTATGGTTGGAGAGGCATAAAAGAGGTCTTAAATTTCCATCATAAGTATGGAAATTTCAATGGAAATTTCAACCTTAATTTTTTAAAAAATGAAAGAAAATAATAGTAATGCTTGACATTCTTAATGAAACTTTAGAAATTGGTAATAGACATAACAATGCAAGTTTCAGAGCTATAACATTATAAATTGAATAATCAATGGTGGGCATGGGGTGCATAAGGTGTAATAGCTGTAATCAACAACAACAACAAATGCAGATAAATATGATTTATTAAAAAAATAGAGGCAATTTTGAAATTCATTGTCCTAAAATATTGTTTCTAATTTCAAAGTTTAATTTTTCATCTAATTCCAGAAGCCCTTGTAAGCATCTTTAGTTTCAATGTAAAGGATAAATTAGGGGAGAAATTTCCATTTGGTTTAAATATCAAAATTGAATTTCAAGGAAATTTCATTTATAGATTAAAATTTTGACAAAATCCTCTGAAATTTCAAGATTTGGATAAATTTCAATGAAAATTTTGAAGGTGGAAATTGACGGCCATTTTCGATTTTGAGGGTGACAGCAAGCAGAATTTTTGAGAATTTCATGGAAATATATGACCTTAGGGGTGTGTGTTGTTTGTACTGCTGGTTTTCCATGGGGTGCATTTCTCTAACATTCAATGTGATTGGAGAGCTCTTTTGTGTTGTCTTTGATTTTTGTTTGTTTTGCTTTTTATTCTTTTTGGAGGATGCTTCATTTTCTTTTATATTCTCTTTGTTCTATAACGTAATCTTTGTGTTGCAAGCCAGCACACATTAATGTTATGTCGTGTGAGGCAAATATGTTTTATGCTGTGATTGCTGGCACAAAAATTCAGATGGGTTATGGAAAAATGTGAAAAATGATCATGTGCAATGTTGAGAACCTACCGATTCAGAAAAAGAGATGTGATTGAAAGATGAACAGAAGATGACGAGGATGCTGTAAGTTAAAGACTTAAGAAACATGAGAGAGGGGGGGCGCTATGTTATTGCCCTATTATATCACGTCAATGGAAATGCTTCTCAATGCATGAATTGCACTCTTTTTGGTCCCTACAAAAGCCTTTTCCATAAATTTAGTAAACAGCTTTTAATATTTTGTGCAGGAAAAATGCTTTTGGTCTCTTAAGTTATTTATTGATGGCATAATAATTTATGATCCCTTGTTTTCCTCATAGTTTATCTCATTCAAAGTTTGTGTAATTTTAATTTGCAGGTTGATAAAATTTTTGGGCCTGGAAATCAATATGTTACAGCTGCAAAAATGATTCTCCAGGTATGGACATTTCTGCTTTTATAATGCGTTAATACCTTGTCTTGGATGGCATTTATATATTGAAAGTAACCCGCTGAGTGGACATTTCTGCTTTTATAACGTGTTGATACCTTGTCTTGGATGGCATTTATATATTGAAAGTAAAAGTTCCCGCTGTCTACACCTGGTTCTTAGTTCTTACATTGATTTGAATCAAATGCTTTTCAAATTTTCTTCCTCAACAGAACAGTGAAGCGATGGTTTCAATTGATATGCCTGCTGGACCTTCTGAAGTTCTGGTCATTGCTGACAAACATGCCAACCCTGCTCACATAGCTGCTGATTTACTTTCCCAGGTTGTTACAAAATTTGAGTGATGCTCTTAGTTTCTGAGCAATTGTATTATATCGCGTCGGTATTGATTTTCAATAATAATTTGCATTATAGTTAAGCATTTAAAGTGTTTATTGGGAGCTTTTTGTTCATCATTTGAATTATATAGACATGTGTGTATGTGTGTGTATATTATTTTATATATGAGGCAGGACCCAAGCTAACTGAGGAAAATGCTCTTGATTGTGTGAATTGGCAGAAGAGGATTCATGTAGCCAACGCCACATCGTGGCATGTAAGGTTTGTTGTTGTTTAGGCAGGACCCACTTGTACTTGGTATAGAACATGTTATGATTATACATTTTAGTAATTTTTTGAAATTCTCATTTGCACTGTTTAAGCATTAGATCATACTATCCTCCCAACATATTATATTTCCACCACAATTTCTCCAATGGCCACCTCTCTGTTTCTCCAGTGCCAGTGACACTGGCATGCAAAAGCATGGGAGAATCACTGTTTTCATGGAGCAGAAATCCTTTGATATTGCAATTGAAGGGGATGTTGGAAAGTTTCCAAATTTATTCAGTTAACTCTCCTTGATTATAGGAGAAATTTCTGTAATTATGTAAATATTCTTAGGAGATATTTTAGGAAATGTTCTTAGGAGTTATTCTAGGAGATTTGGTAGCAATTGTCGTTCTTTCCTTTTGTTATTCTTACTTTATTATTCTTTCCTTTTAGATTATCCTTGTAGTCTATAAGAAATTCAGAGTTGTACCTTATTTTAAAATAATAAGAAATACTATTTCAATCCTTCTCCACTTCGAGATGGTATCAGAGCTTGGTTTTCTTTTCCTTTCGGCAGTCATAGCCTCACCTAGGCCTTATTGCCTTAACCCTGTTCAACCTCTATTATGTCTGAAATTTTTGGAACTTCCACCATGGCCAGACCTGAACTTGTGGCAACACCAAAACTGAAACCAAAGTAGCCCATGCCGAACCCCATTCAGTCCAAATCACAAATATCCATCTCAATGAAGCCAACGTCTTGAGATGGTCTCAGTCAGTTCGAACGTATATCCGTTGGAGAGGTAAGATTGGGTACTGTACTGATGAAATCAAGGCCCCTGACAGCCATCATATGCTATATGGGATGCTGAAAATTCCATGATTATGGCTTGGCTTGGCTTGTGAATGCGATGGATGAAGATATTAGTGCTAATTACATGTGCTATCCTACTGCAAAAGAACTTTGGGATAATATTAGTCAGATGTATTCTGACCTTGGAAATTATTCTCAGATTTATGATTTGCAGCAAAAAATTGGCAAGACCCAACAAGGGGAAGAAAGTGTGACTAAGTATTTAATTGTCCTTAAGGGATTGTGGCAGGACTTGGATCTATTCAATGATTATGAATGGAAGAGCCTTGATGATTGCAACTACAACAAGAAGATGGTGGAAAATGCAAGAATCTTTAAATTCTTGGCTGGACTCAATGTTGAGTTTGATGAGGTCAGGGGGAGGAGGATTCTTGATAGACAACTTTCTCTTCCAATCGGAGAGGTATTTTCTAAAGTGAGACGTGAAGATTGTCGTCGGAATGTTATGCTAAAGAAAAAATGGGCTGATGGAACAGTGGATAACTCGGCTTTGGTTGCTGCTAATCCTACTTTTTGGTTGCTGCTAATGCCCTTGTACAACGGTCCTATCCAAATAAAAAATCTTGAGTATGGTATGACTAATGTAATAAGCCACGCCATATCCTAGAAACTTGTTGGAAACTACATGGAAAACCAGCAAATTGGAAGAGCAGCAAACCTGGACCTGGAAACAACCAAGTGATTCCTAGAGCAAATGAAGCCCAGACCAATGTTCTAAGTTCAAAGCAGATGGATCAACTTCTTAAACTGCTGAAATCCAATCCAATATCCAGTACTTCTATTGGTTCCTTGGCTCAAACAGGTAATATGCCGAGTGCCTATTCTAGTTATTTAGCCTTTGCACCATGGATTATTAATTCAGTTGCATCCAACCGTATGACCTGTATATCTCAATTGTTTCAATCTCATTATCCTTGTTCGGGTAATAAAAATGTTAGGATTGCGGATGGAAGTCTTTCATCCATTGCAGGAGCAGGTTCAATTAGAATTTCCAGGAAAATAGAATTAAAATTTGTCCTTCATGTTCCTAAACTTACTTGCAATCTTTTGTTTGTTAGTAGATTATCCTGTGATTCTAACTGTCGTATCATATTCTTTGATTCTCACTGTGAATTTCAGGACCATAACTCTGGGGCGATGATTGGTAGTGCTAGGATGATCGATGGCCTTTATTATTTTGACGATACCCTATTCAGCAATAAACAAGCTCATGGTTTGAGTGGTAGTACTAGTTCAATCCCTGAGCGTGATCAAATAATGCTTTGGCATCTTAGATTATGGTATCCTAGTTTTCTTACTTAAAATATTTGTTGCCTAGTCTGTTTAAAAATTTGGATTGTACTTCTTTTCATCGTGACGTTTGTCATTTATCAAAAAGTCATTGAGTTCCTTATAACTCAAAAGGCTGCCGTGCATCCAAACCTTTTTATTTGATTCATAGTGATGTTTGGGGCCCCTCTAAGGTTACTGCCTTATCAGGAAAGAAAATGGTTTGTGACTTTTATAGATGATCATACTCGGATTTGTTGGGTATATTTGATGAATGGAAAATCAGAAGTTGAAATATTATTCCAGAATTTTTATAGTATCATCAAAAATCAATTTCACACAAAAATAAGCGTACTTCGTATGGATAATGGTATAGAATATTTCAACCAAGTTTTGGGAATTTTTTTCAAAGAAAGAGGGATTTAACGTCAATCCACGTGTCATGACACCCCACAACAAAATGGCATCGCTGAAAAAAAAAATCGTCATTTACTCGAGGTTGCACGGGCTATAATGTTTTCTATGCATATTCCAAAATATTTGTGGGGGGATTCTATTCTAACTGCTTGTTACCTTATTAATAGAATGCCTACCCGTGTGCTACAGTATATCATTCCTTTGGCATGCCTAAAAAAAATCCTTTCCTGATAATAGGATAATTTCTAATCTGCCTCTAAAAGTATTTGGATGCACTATTTTTGTCCATATTCCGGCTCATCTTAGATCTGAACTTGATCCTAGGGCTGAAAAATGTGTGTTTCTTGTATATGCTCCCAATAAGAGAGGGTACAAATGTTTGAATCAAAAAACAAAAAAAATTCACATAAGTATGGATGTCGTTTTTTTTTGAAAATTAGTCTTACTTTAACCAAACTTATCTTCAGGGGGAGAAAGAGAGTAGTGAAGATCAGTTTTGGCAAACTTTTATACCAATGCCTAATGTTTTCCTTGACATTCACATCCCTCTACAAAACATTCAAGAACTGAAATTTTGAATAATGAAAAAAATGGAAATCCCAATTTGCCTGTACAAAGCATAAGGAAATCACAAACAGGGGGAGAATTGCTATAGAATAATCCCTCTTTTGAGCTTTGTATTTATACTAGAGGCAGGTATCGTTCTAATACTAAGGATCATCCCACAATTTCAGAGCGATCACCTCCAAAAGCTGATCATTTGGAAATCACAGGTAATCCTTCTACTACACTTCCAGTTGATCAATCTACTGACCTTGATGTACCCATAGCCATTAGGAAAGGAGTCAGAACCTTTACCACACACCCCATTGCCAAATATTTATCATACCATAGACTCTCTCATAATCATAAGGCTTATACATCCAATATTTCTCACCTATTTGTTCCAAGGACCATCTATGGATCATCTAGATTGGAAGTTAGCAGTTCTTGAAGAGATGAATGCACTTAGGAACAACAGTACCTGGGAAATTGTTGATTTACCAAAGGAAAAGAAAATTGTAGGTTGCAAGTGGGTGTTTACAGTTAAATGCAAGGTTGATGGCAATATAGAGAGATATAAGGCGAGATTCATTGCAAAAGTGTTTACACAAACATACAGAATTGACTATCAAGAAACTTTTGCTCCAGTAGCCAAGATAAATTTAATCCGAGTGTTACTCTCCTTAACTGTACATTCTAACTAGCCCTTACGCCAGTTGGATGTAAGGAATGCTTTTTTTAATGGAGATCTAGAGGATGAAGTGTTTATGAAATTACCACCAGGTTTTGAAGGTAATCTTGGCCAAGGTCTTAAATTTTGATTTTGACTCAAATTTCAAAGCTCCAAAAGTACGGAAATTTCGACAGAAATTTCAATTTCGATTTCGATTTGAAAAACAACGGAAACTAGTAGTAAAGCATGGAATTCTTTATGAAACTTTAGAAATGGTTAACAAACATAAAAATATAAGTTTTAAGACTAATATATTACAAATTAAATACATCTATGTTTTGTATGAGGTGGAAAAGTTGTAAAATAGTATGTGTATCAAACATGTTTGTAAGATAATGTACATTAAACATATTCATTTAATGCAAATGAAATTCATAAATCATTTAAATATTATTTATTATACAAATATTGATAATTTAGACATGAATGGTTAAATAAAATATTACTATAAGTTTATTTTTTTCATATAATTTCAAAAGCACTTGTTATAACCTTTTGTTTCAATAAAATAAATAAAATAAATTAAAAGAGAAATTTCACTTCACTCTCGAGGTTTCGATAAATTTCGACAAATTTCCCTAAAATTTTGGGGTTTCGATAAATTTCAGATGATTCGTTGAGATTTCGACGGAAATAATGCAAGACAGAAATTGACTGCAATTTCGATTTCGAAGGTGACAGAAATCAAAAATTTCGACAGTTTCGTGGAAATTTAAGACCATGATCTTGGCATAGATAAGGTGTGTAAATTGAATAAATCATTGTATGGGCTCAAGCAATCTCCGAGAGCTTGGTTTGAATGCTTTGGGAAGGTTGTAAAGGGTTATGGTTACAACCAAGGTCAAGTTGATCACACCATGTTCTATAAGCACTCAAGTGAAGGGAAGGTTGCTATTCTAATTGTCTCTGTTGACAATATTATTTTGACAAGTAATGACAGCAAGGAACTTGAGAAATTAAAACAGATGCTTGCTAATGAATTTGAGATTAAAGATTTGGGTGACTTGAAATATTCTCGGTATGGAATTTGCAAGGTTAAGAAAAGGTATTTTTGATTCACAAAGAAAATTTGTGCTTGAATTGCTGCCAGAAATAGGTTTACTAGGGTGTAAAGCAGCTGAGACACCTATAGAGCCTAATCTTAAACTATAACCTGCCAAGCCTGAAGAAGTAACCAATAGAGACCAATACCAAAGATTGGTTGGAAGGCTACTTTATCTATCACATACATGTCCTGACATAGCCTTTGGTGTTAGTATGGTAAGCCAATTCATGCACTCACCAGGGCCTGACCACTTTGATGCAGTTTATAGAATCCTGAGATATTTAAAGGGAACTCTTGGAAATGGTCTATTGTTTGAAGACCATAGACATCTACAAGTTGAGGTATACGCTGATGCAGATTGGGCTGGGAGTATAACTGATAGAAGATCAACTTCTGGTTATTGTGCCTTTCTTGGTGGAAATTAATTACATGACGAAGCAAAAAACAAAATGTGGTAGCTAGGAGTAGTGCAGAGGCAGAATTTAGAGCAGTTGCTCATGGAATTTGTGAAGTGTCGTGGATTAAAAAATTATTGGAAGAATTGAAAGTCACTAATCCACTACCTATGAGACTGTATTGCAATAACAAATCTGCCATAGCCATTGCTCACAATCCAGTGCTTCATGATGGAACAAAACATGTTGAGGTCGACAAGAATTTTATAAAGGAGAAGCTGGACAGTGGACTGATTTGTTTACCCTATATCTCTACTATTGAACAAGCAGCAGATATACTTACAAAAGGACTACCAAAGAAGCAATTTGAAAATTTGATCGGCAAGCTGGCTATGGAAGACATCTTCAAACCGGCTTTGAGGGAGAATGCTGGAAAATTTCCAAATTTATCTAGTCAACTCTCCTTGATTATAGGAGAAATTTCTGTAATTATGTAAATATTCATAGGAGAAATTCTAGGATATATTCTTAGGAGATATTCTAGGAGATTTGTTAGTAATTGTCATTCTTTCCTTTATTGTTCTTTCCTTTTAGATTATCCTTGTAGTCTATAAGACATTCAGATTGTACCTTATTTTAAAATAATAAGAAATACTATTTCAATCCTTCTCCACTTCGAAAGGGGAAAGTATTGATCTTCTTTGAATAACTGAGAACCAAAAGGGAAGAAGAACCTCCATCTTCTTGGAAAAGGGGGAAACATAACGGCTCCTCTTAGTGCTCAAAGATTTCTGGGTTTGCTACAGGGAGAGGGGTTGTCATCCCTCGTGGAAGAGTCACACCAGATCAAAGGAGAAAACCCTTTTTCTTGAGCTTGGGAAGAACATGTTTGGTATATATCTTGCCCTAATTGAGATAAATGATGGCTGATGGTGAATTGTGGCCTTCCCTGAAGGGTTCGACCTGAAAGGTTTGGATTAAAATTATCGGAGCCATCTTGGAGTTGGGGAGAAGAACATACCTGCCCTCCCCTTCTTGCTCCAGGTCTTGGTTGGAGAGGTCGAAGTCTTCAATCGAGCTCCCCCTATGCCTGTCCTCACTGTGGCGGCTGCCCGAGCTTCTCAATTTCCAAGTTGTAGACATTGCAGATGGCAAGTAAAGGCACGTGCTCTTTTGCAAGTGCGGTATGTGACAAGCTTCTGGTTAGCCATCAGATTTCAAAATTTGAATCTCCTAGTTAGCCAAGACTCCTTTCAAGCCTGAGGCTTTCTCCTCCTTCTCTTCTTGCTGCAGCACAACTAGAGGCTTGGCCCCTCTACTTCACTTTGGCCCTCCTTCCCCTCAGCAAGTCCAACATCCATTTGTGTCATTTGCCTTGGCAGTCACCCAAGGAAGAGGCCTCTGAGTCTGGGTTAGTGGCGGATAAATTTGTGATCATCCCAATTGAGGAGGCAGTAACCTCAATTGCAAAAGACTACCTTCCTCCTATCCCTATGAATGATTTAAACAAGATGGATTTTCGCAGTCCCAGGTGCAGGTTTCAGACTGTGTTCTCAGAAAAATGAATATGTTGAGCGAGGAAATTGGTGTTTATTTTGAAGGATTAGAGCTTTGTGCCTCTTTGAGGAAATTGGGAAAAAAATAAAATAAATAGAAGATAGAAAAGCCAATGAGAAAAGGCAACAAGGCAGGGGCATAAGTCGGGAGCTGAAGAGGCTGGAATTTTCTGTTAAGTATGAAAAAGTGGAAAGAGTTTCAGATATGGGAGTTGCTAAGTAGTAGTGGGTCTGTTACTAACCTATGTTGAGGAAAATAGTCTTTTAGAATGGAAGGGATTAAATGATAAAACTAAAAGAGCGGTTATAAGGTTGTTTCTCAATGACTGGAGTGGGGATGTTATTTGCCTTCAAGAAATCAAGATGGAAACTCTGAACAGCTGGTTGGTGGATAGTTTATGGGGTTTAAATTGTTTTTAAAAGCTGTAAATGGATAGCATTAAAAGCTGCTGGTTCAGCAGGAGGGGTTTTCATCACGTGGAACGAATTTGGTTGTGGATTTGTTAGGCCATTCCATCAATACCTTCATGGTGTCCTACCTATTGATGATTTTGGTTGACAATTTTTCACAGTTTTTTTCATTGGGGTCTATGGTCTAGACAAAAGTCTTTCTAGTCATCTCTTTTGGAATGAGCTTGTGGAAATTAGAGAACAGTGGGAGGCCCTTTAGGTTATCGCAGGAGGTTTCAAACTGGTTTTGTATCCTCATGAAAGGAGTGGGAGATCCTCTAACTCTTCCAGCATGTGGGAGTTTCATGACTTCATGCATGATTTTGCTCTCATTGACCTTTGCCTCATTGGAGGCTTTTTCATGTGGTCTAACTCAAGAGAGTTCTACCCTCACTCAAAGATTGGTGGATTCCTTATTTCCTCTAATTGGGATGAGCATTTTCCTAAGGCTTCACAATCCTTACACCTCTAGGACAATTTAGATCACTTTCCTATTGTACTTCACAAAGAAGGAATTAGGTGGGGACCAATCTCTTTCCGTTTCGAGAACATGTGGCTTAATCATGAAGGTTTTGGTGATTTGATGAAAGAATTGGTTGCATTCCATACAGATTGGAGGGAAGGCTAGCTGTACGGTTGCCTCTCAATTAAATTATTGAAAGATAAATTGAAGTGGTGGAACAAAAATGTATTTGGTAGTCACTTTAAAAGAACAATGATCTTGAATGACTTAAAGGAGTTAAATGACCAAGTGATTAGGGGGAGCCTAAATACTAAGACTGGATCCAAAAGAGTAGCTCTTAGAAAAGCCCTTGCTGAGATTATCATTGCGGAGGAAATAACTTGGAGGCAAAAATCTAGGGCCCTATAGTTGAAAGTAGGGGACAGGAGCACCAATTTTTTCCACCGAGCTGCTAATGCACATCGAAGATACAACTCGATGACAACATTTGAAGTGGAGGGTGAGCTCTTGGTAGAGGATGGGGATATTAAAATTGGTGTTTGTAATTTTTACAGAAGTTTGTATACTAAGCAAGAATCTTGAAAGCCAATTGTAAATGGCATTTCCTTCAAAAAAATGTGCTTCTTTATGGCTTAGTGGCTCAAGTGATCCTTTGAGAAAGAGGAAATCATTTTGGTTCTCAAGAGCTATAATGAGGAGAAAGCACTAGGACTTGACAATTTCAAACATGGCTTTCTTTCAAAGAATTTGAGACTCTCTTAAACGAGATATGATTGGAGTCTTCAATGACTTCCATAACTTACACAGATTGGTGGCTAATATCAATTTAACCCTTGTCTCCTTCATCCCTAAAAGAGCAGGGGCTTTAAACATAAAAAATTTTCATTCCATTATCTTAGGTAGCTTGTATAAGCTTTTCTGTAAGGTTCTTGTAGCCAAGATCAAATTGGCAATATTAGTTGTTGAGAAGCACCAACATGCCTTTGTTGTAGGTGGATAGATCAAGGATGCTGCCCTTATTGCAAGTGAGGTTGTAGGCACCTATTTGAAAGGAGGATAGAAGAGTAGTTTGTAAAGTGGATATGGAAAATGCTTTTGGCCATGTGAACTGGAATTGTTTGCTTTACATCCTCAGGAGGATGGGGTTTAGGAATATTTTGTGCAGTTGGATCAGCCATTACATATCCACACCCTCATTTTCAATGCTCACTAATGGCTACCCTATGGAGTTTTTGAAATCTTTGCCCAGTTTGAGATAAGGAGACCCCCTCTCCCTCTTTTTTATTTATCTTGGTTATGGAAGCTTTGACTTATATAATAGTCAAAGCCAATGAAGGTGGTCTGCTTAAAGGAGTTAGTATTAGAAGGAGTAGCAAAATCTTAGTAGTCTCCCATTTGCTTTTTGAGGATGATACTATTTTTTTTTTTGGGTGAAGATGATCTTGATCAAATCCTTAGCCTAAGATGCATCTTTCTTGGTTTTGAGGCAGTTACGAGTTTAATGGTAAATTTGGGTAAGAGGGATACCTATGGGGCATTGTGATTGTGGACCTTTCCTCGCATACATTAGGTTGTAATCTTGGGACCTATCATATTTCTTACCTTGGCCTTCCTCTAGGACCCATGTTCAAGGACAAGGGTGTTTGGGATCCTATAATTGGCTGATTCAAAAGGAAACTAGCTGGATGGAAAAGGAATTATCTCTCCAAGGTTGGTAGACTCACTCTCATCAAAAGCACCTCAGCTAGCCTTTTCTTTATTTTCTATTCCTAGTGTAGTTGCCAAAAGATTGGAAGAGATTTTGTTAGATTACCACTTTGCCTAAAAGCTAAAGCTATTAGGTTGTGGGCCAACATTGTATATCAAGCTTTAACACTTCCCCGCACGTGCAACCCGACAACACATGGAGAGATAAACACATGATAAAATAACACCCATGATAGGGAATGCAATCATTTTTTAAACACCACACAATAAATGTGGGCAACAAGACTAGAACCTAGGACCTCCTGGTAACCAGCTTTGATACTGTGTCAGATTGCCACTTCACCTAAAAGCTTAAGCTATTAGGTTGTGGGCCAGCAATGTATATCAAACTTTAGCTCAAAGATGATTCCTTTAGGGGGAACACTAGGGAGGAATTAAAATATCATCTTGTAAAATGGGGTTTGTCAAACAACCCATGCAAAAGGGAGGGCTTGGCCTTAGATCCCTTCTTACTTTCAAGAAGGCTCTCTTTAGGGAAATTCCTGTCGAAGTTTGTGTCTAAGAGAAATTATTTTTGGAAGCATGTTATTGCCACTAAATATGGACTTCATCATAAGATTCATAACAGATGGATGTACCAAGAGGTTACAAAAGGCTATGGAACAAGTGCTTGGAAATTTATCATGAGTGGGTGGGAGAATTTCTCTCATATTCACTTAAGCGTGAGAAATGGGGAGGATGTATTTTTTCGGCACGACATTTAGTGTGGTGAGTCCTAGCTTAGCTCTTCGTTCCCTTACATTTATAGGCTTGCTTGCAATAAAGATGCCCTCATATGCCATCACCAGGAACACACTAGTCATGGGGCCTTCTAGAACGTTCCCTTGATCAGGATTGTTTACGATTGGGAGATTGATGCTCTTATAGACTTTTACAGTAGCCCTTACAATGTTCAAAGCTGGGTCTCTTCTAATAAGACCGTTTGGGCCCTGAGCAAGAAGGGTATTTTCACGGTCAAGTCTTATTATAACCACCTTGGCAGCCCGATGCAGTGCGTGAAGAAGTTTCCTTGGAAGCTTGTTTGGAAAACAGCACCCCTTCAAAAGTTGCTTTTTTCACTTGAGCAGCAGCACTGGGAAGATCCTCACCTTAGATAATCTTCAAAAAAGGGGTTTGACTACCATGAATAGGTGTTATCTATGACTTGAAGAAGTAGAATTGGTGAACCACAACCCTCTCTGCTGCCCTTGGACCAAGAATCTCTAGAGCTTGGCTATATGCATGGTCAAGTAGTAATGGGTCATGGCAGCTTGGTTGAGGGTGAGATTTGGCTTTGAAAGGGATCCACCCAAGCAAGACCAAAGGGAAGGCTCTTTCTCGTATCTCCCTTACTATATTTGGAAAGAAAGGAATAGAAGGGTTTTCAAGGGGACGGTTTCTTTTATGCACACTTTCTTGGATAAATAGATGTCTATGATCTCTAGTTGGCACTTATCTGTTATTTTTGATTTCTTTGATGTTATTCTTTGACCGGTATATTTTTTTTTTGTTATTTGTTGTTCTCTCTGTACTTGATTAGCATCCCCTTGATGCTTTGCTTTTTCTATTATTAAAATTTCTTTTGCTGATAAAAAAAACCATTAGATCATGCTGTCATCTTATTTTGGTCATTCATATCGAATGTTTACTGTGTAGATTTGAATAGGATTTTGAGCCTTGGTTGCAAAGTGGGGTGCTCTCTTGTTGGCCCCTCAGGCTAGGGATATGAGGGGATTCCAACCCCTAACACCTCTTTTTTTCCCTCTGCTTCACCTCATTTTTCTCTTTGGGATAATATTCATCTGTCGTGGAAATTCTTTCTTGTGTGAAATAATTGTTCTATGGTATTAATTTAGTAATGCTACAATAGTTCAATCCTTCTTGATTTATGTGTTAAATGCTTGGAAAGTTTCTCCCTTGCTTCTTTTCCCCCCCTATAAATATATATTTTCCCTTAACCCCCTTGGCCTTTTTGTGTTCTCATTTCCTAAAAGGATTTTTCCTCTTTTTACCTCATTGACTTCCTTTTTTGAGCATGTTTTTCTCCTTAATATATTGTTTAATTAATATCATTGCTTCATTCCCTGCTAATTTGCACTAATGCATAACTAGACAAGTATATGCTTATTGCTTTACTTCGTGCTTGATATCTTGGGTGAAATGATCTACCTTTTTCGGTTAGACTATTTCACGTGTGTTGCACACGATTTTAGATTAACAATCTTCACGGATTTATTTAAATAATTCTTAATGTAGTTTGGATGTATTCTATTTGCAAATTTTTTTTATGTATACAAATTAATTTTAAAATTCTTTCATATTAGTAATATGAAATTTAATTTGTATAGAAAGTTTAAATTTTTGTTGGAATAATATCAGCTGTTTGCCTCGCATGTTTGTCAGCATAGTTCAAATTGAGATTTGAATCATGAATTGAAATCTCAATTTTTGGAATTAAGAATTGAAATCTCAATTTTTGGAAGTCATAAGATTTAGTGCAAATTTCTAAAATCCATTCCAAATTTGTATACATACATGTAGGACAAACAAAATAGTATATAATACATTTATGTTTTAAGAACAAAAAAAATCACATTTCATGTGTCAGCTTTCTCAAAACAATAAAAGGTAAGTGAAAGATTAAAGAAAACGTTAATAAAAGACTACACTTCATGTTGTTTAAGGGAAGGGATCAAGAATTTTTTTTGGTGTTTTTCAACAATAATAAAAAAAAAAAAAATCATATTTCATGCATATGCTTTCTCTAATTAAAAAGCTAAAAAAAAGAAAAAAAGTAGTAACTTTGTAAACTTTTATAAATAATTGGAAAACTACTAGAATTGCCAAACTTTGAATTTTACCAGATCTATGTATTTTTTTTGAATCCAATTGGGAAAGGGTGGCGATTCGTTTAGATGGTCGGAAGGGGGCTCTTTCTCCTTTGGGGGTAGAATCACTTTTATCTCTTGTCTATCTAGTATCCCGATCTATTCTTGTCTACTTTTAAGATTCTCTGGGATTGCTAGTAAGATTGAGAAAATTATGAGAGATTTCCTGTGGTCTGGAGTCGGGGGTCATGGGTACATTTAGCAAGTTGGGATAGGTGTGCAAGTCAAAGTTGGAGCGTGGGTTGGGCCTTGGAAAGTTAGTGTCTAAAAACACTCTCTTAGCTAAATGCCTTTGGTGTTTTCCCTTGGAGAATTCTTTTTTTGGCATAGAGTCATTAGAAACAAGTTTGGGTTGAATGTTACTTTTAACTGTTCTTTGGAGAGTCCATGGAGATCTATTTCTTAGATTTATCACTTATTCATTCCTAACACTAAATTTGTGGTGCGTGTGGTTCTTGGATTTATTTTTGGAAAGATCTTTGGTGGGGGGATTTATTTATTTTTTTGGCTTAGTGGGGAATGTTCTTTTATCTCCCTCTTTTCCTTGTGTCTTTCGTTTGTGCTCAGGGCAGAATAATGTTATTTCTTTCGTTGCTTTTGATTCGGATAGTCTTTTGGCTTCTTGGGATTTTCATTTTGGGAGACCTCTTAATGATATAGACTTTGTTGAGCTGTCTTCTTTATTGATTTTGTTGAGTAAATGTCATTTTTATTTGGTAATGGATGTTCCCTCTTGGTCCTTGCATCATTTGGAGTATTTTCTTGAAAATCATTTTGTGAGTTCTTGACTCATTCTAATTCCTCTATTTCTCTTTATTCTATTATTTGGAAGGCCAAAGTACCCCCAAGGCTTTTATCTGATTGGTTATGCTTAATAGAAGCAATACCAATAACTTGTTGCAGATTAGGAGACCATTGATGGCACTTTCTCCAGATGCGTATGTTCTTTTCTATAATAATTTAGAGATAGCTCATCTCTTTCTACATTGTGATTCTTCTTTGAGAGTATGGAATAAATTATCTACTAATCTGGGAGGAAGTTGGGTTTGACCGTAGTTTGTGGAGGAATTTTTGGCTACTTCATTAGTGGGGTTTGGAAGGAGAAACGACAGGGATGCGCTATAGAAATGTGGTTCTTTGACAGTGATGTGGGGGTTATGGTTGGAAAGTAATGCACATATCTTTTCGAGGAAGAAGTTGAACTGGTTGTTGGTTTGGGAAAAGATTCTACTTGGCATCATTGGGGTGTGTTAGTTTTGGGTATTTCATGGGAATGAATAATGAGCTTTTTGGATGTTCAACAAGATTGGTGACCTGATTATTTAATTTTCGGGAGTTGTGGTTTGCTCGTTTACTTTTTCATTCTTTTGTTGTTTTTTTATTTTCTTTCTGGTTTGTCCCAGATTTTAAAGGGAGATGTCTTATTCTCCCTTTTTTGTAAATTCCTAATCTTTTAATGAGTTTCTTCTTTTTTCTATGAAAAAGAAAAAAAAAAAAATACCAACCTTTGAATCTTATCGAAACTGTGAAATGAGAGTATCACCTTAGCTGACCGACCTTTCTTCTCATTGGCAAAACATTATACTCCTCCTAGAGTGAAGAATGGTTTTATAGAGGCTATAGAAGACCTAAAGTTTTGTTTCTCCTCTTTCTCAGTGCAAAACTGATATAGACAAGGAATAGAAGTCAATCATGTACAAAAAAGCAGTAAAGAAAAAGGAAAATATGCTTTTGGGGTTTTAAACCAGTTGGGTTTGACTGAATGTGATACATTCAGATTGTGATTCATCAATTCTGATTGATATATAAGATTCAGAAGGTGAATGATATTCAGCAACGATTTGGTGGTTTTCAGTTTCTCTGGAAGACTCAAATCAATTTGGTTTTGAATTGATATGAATATTATGATTCAAATCACAAATTGTAAGATTCTGACAGCTATGTTTGTAAATTGTGATTTTAATTTACATATGAAAGTTGTACAAGGGACCCCATGAGGCGAATTCAACAGCTTTGATATACAATTTCAATACATATCAATGATTAAAAATTTATACAAATCATAATTTGTAGCTAAAATATTTATAGTTTTTATTTTTTCATTTGCTTAAATGGTCAATTAGTGTGTTTTTTCTAATTTTAAACATGTTCAGCCTTTGTTACCTAAAAGGTGAATTTTGGTCTATGATTTATTCCTAATATCTTTTAGAAGTTAGAATGTTGTCGAAAGATATTAGAAACTTCAAGATAGTTTTGGAAAATATCAAAGATGTTTTTTTTCTCTCTTTTTTTTTTTTTTTTTTTTTTCAAGGATGTACACATTGTTCTGCTTTTATTTCACATATATATATATATATATATATATATTTAAAACTAAATATACCTTTTTTTTTTTTTTTTTTTTAAAGGTTTGAACCTTAATCAACCTAAAATAGCTTTCAAATGTAATTTTACTGGTTGACTTTAATTACTTTTAGAAATAATTTGTCATACTTTTAGATAGGCATAGGGATATTTTTGTTCACATAATGATTTACACTATTTGCAGTTTTATTTAGTGTAGGTAAAGGGCCAGGTTTTTTTTCGCTTTATGTCTCTATCCAGGTTCATTCTAACCAGGAGTCTCTACTAACTAATTTTGAATTTCAGGCTGAGCATGGTCCTGATAGTCAGGTCGTACTTGTAATTGCTGGGGATGATGTGGATTTAAAAGCAATTGAGGAGGAAATGAATGCACAGTGCCAAAGCCTTCCAAGGGGTGAATATGCTTCAAAAGCATTGAGCCACAGTTTCACCGTGTTTGCTCGTGATATGGTTGAGGTTGTTCTGCTTATCTTGATGGAGTGTTCATGGTTTTAATACATTATTGTAAACCTAATATCGATGAGAAAACTGCGAAGTGTTCGAGCATTGCAATATGCATTTTTAAAAATAAATTTAGTAAAATATATTGTTCATCTTACTGCAATGAAAAATAAAAACATGGATAAGCCTTGGAGCAAGCTGATATTATAATGTTTTTTTTTTTTTTTGGTTGTATTAAAAGTTTTAGGTATTGCTCAGTTTTCCAATGAGGCTTGTGGAAATATGGTCATTTATTCTCTGTGAAATTTGCAACCCCAAATGCACAGGGCTCCCATGCCATATTGAGGGTTTAGGAGGGCATTATACAGCCTCACATCCACATCTGGAGACGCTGTCTCTGCGTGGACTTTTGACCTGAAAATCTGAGTTTAACACCCTTGCTGTTGGGTCATGGCGTACTCTTTAATCTCTTTGTGAAATGATGGATTAAAATGTAGACAACTTATGTGGTACGTGGCGTGACATCCAACCCCTCATATTGTTTCACCTGATACTACCAGTATGTAAGTTTTGTCTTTTAGCTAAATGATAAATCATAATTAATTTGTCATGTATTATAACAGAAGCACGCATTAAAAAGTTTAGAGAGAAAGTTGATCATAGGAATATTTTGTATGGGGGCAAAATTTTTCAAGAGCCTAGACTCGGGCCTCAAGTGTGTCACAAGATTGGGTACTATGATTGCATGGAACTTCATGATGGCATGTAGGAGTGATTTGTTTACTTGGTCTTAAACATTTATCTATTTTTGGTTTTGATTGCATATGAAATAGGTAAGTGCAGCATTAACTAAGGACAATAAGGGAAAATTATCTAAAATGGTTTGGACATGTGCAACAATATCATCAAATGCCATGATAAGGAAGTTTGATTTTACTGAGATGGACTGCATTGCAAGGACAAAAAAAAGTTCAAGATAATGGGAGGGAGTTAAAAAAAGGAATAAATCAAATTTAGTTTACATTTTAAAAATGGATCCATTACCCTGCTCCAGATAGATGACAAAGGCTTATTAGTCTTGTTATTGTCTCTGTTGTTTATATTTAAATTTTTAATTTTTAAGCTAGTAAAAGAAAAAAAATTGATTTTTATGATCGACTATGGACGCCGTTTTATTAGAATATCTTTCCCCATCCATGATGGTTATGTTTTCTTTTGTTTTTCTAGAGTGAATATTGAGCTTTTATATATACATGCATGCATACATATTACATAAAAAATATGCAGACGCGTACTGAGGGAGAACCAACAATGGGGAACTTTGGGCATTTATATTGTGGCTAGGATTTTTATTTTAGTTTGGGAAAATTTCTAGTTGACTAGGAGTTTTGTAAATTTATGTTTATTTTGTGCATTTTATGTACTTTGGGGTTTGTTTTGTCATTATATGTTTTAATTGTGGTTATTGTAAATATTTATTTTAATTGTAATGCTGTGGTATAAATAGTAAATATTTTAATGCATTAGTTAGTTATCAAATTTGAATCAAGATTTCCTGTCCTCCCTCTAGTGCAGACTCTCCCTCTATTTTCCTTCTTCCTCCTTGCTTGTCTTCTCCTGCTCTGTTCCTGATCTCTCGCAGGACTTTTCCCCTGTTCCATTTTCTGATCTGAACTTTCTCTTCTCTGTTCTGTTCTGTTTATTTTCTTTATATTTCTGTTCTTTCTCTCACTGTCTGCCCTATCTTTAATTTCTTCTCTGTTCTATCTTCTGCCTGCAGCATCTTCTTTCCTTCTCCCATCTTATTTCTTCTTCTTTCCTCTCTCTGTTTCACTATCTTTAAATCTCTCTATATTTCCGATTTTCTGTTCCTGTTCTACATCACATACTTTTGACAAACAAATTACACATGTGCATGCATATCCATATACATAAACACACATACACTGTGTTTTTGTTTTGTAAACTTTATTTTTTTTTCTTGTTTAGCTGAACATTACACATTTTGAGGAGTCATATTTTCTTTGGAGTTGAACTTGATTATTGGGATTTGCAGGCAGTTTCTTTTTCAAATTTATATGCACCTGAGCACCTGATTGTTAATGTGAAGGATGCAGAAAAGTGGGTGGGTTTAATCGAGAATGCAGGTAGTTTACATTATATTACTTCATCTTTCATGGTTTCTCTAACGTTGCATGGCAACTGTTGCGTGCCAGTCTTCACAAGTGGATGGCATATTACATGTGACATTATATGATTGCAAGGCTCTATTCAATTATTAACAAGGAAAATGATAACATGTAAAGTGTTTAGAAAGGAATCATATTAAAGCTATTTTTTGGACTTCGATGTGATCTCCTTCATTTTTTGAAAGCTTCAAATTCCAAACAGCTCCTACAGTTTGATGTTTGGATAGTATCTATTCTTTGTATGGTAAATTAATATTTTCTTTTTAATTTGATATCAGTTTTTATTTGAAAAGAATGGTGGCAATTAGTTGCGAAACATGGAAAATTATTTATGAAGCATTGATCACTTCACTAAAGGTAATAAGTCCTGAATTAAAACCATGGTCTTAAATTTCCACGAAATTGTCGAAATTTCCGTCGAAATTTCCGATTTCCGTCACCCTCGAAATCGAAATGGCAATCAATTTCCGTCTTGCATAATTTCCATCGAAATCTCAACGAATCATCCGAAATTTATCGAAACCTCGAAATTTTAGCGAAATTTGTCGAAATTTTAACTATACAATGAAATTTTGCCGAAATTCAAATGAGAGATTCAAGAGTGAAGTGAAATTTCTCTTTTAATTTATTTTATTGAAACAAAAGGTTATCACAAGTGCTTTTGAAATTATATGAAAAAATAAACTTATAATAATATTTTATTTAACCATTCATGTTTAAATTATCAATATTTGTATAATAAATAATTTTTAAATGATTTATGAATTTCATTAGCATTAACTGAATATGTTTAATGTACATTATCTTACAAGCATGTTTGATGCACATACTATTTTACGACTTTTCCACTTCATACAAAACATAGATGTGTTTAATTTGTAATATATTAGTCTTAAAACTTATATTATTATGTTTGTTAACCATTTCTAAAGTTTCACAAATAATTTCATGCTTTACTACTAGTTTCCGTTATTTTTTCAAATCGAAATCGAAATTGACATCGAAATCGAAATTTCGGTCGAAATTTCCGTACTTTTGGAGCTTCGAAATTTGAGTCGAAATCGAAATTTAAGACCTTGATTAAAAGTAAATATTATAAATGCATCACAAATGACAAGTTTGTGTCATGTAGGTTTTGAGAATTATTATGGTGGCAGACTGTCTGTATGTGTGTTTGGAAAGTTACGGACACAGAAAGTAAAAGTTCTGACAGTTACACTTTTCAATAATTTTATATGGTCCACATTTTCACAACTTCACTATTTAGTGAAATACACTGGCCATTCTTGTCATGCTCGCCAGAAATCAAGTTAATTAGATGCTGTTACTCATGCTCTTGATAGCTGTTGTTTTACTGTAAAGAATACATTAATACACTAGTTTGAGCTGGGGTTTTGGATGAGAAAGTTCCTGATGTCTATTTGCCACATGTATGGCAAGAATTAAATAATAACATGATCCAAAGGTTGGATTGGCAATTTGTGCACTGCATAAAAAGTTATTTAGAGGTGTCAACAAGTTCTACATTAGGTGTAGGCGGATGTTGCCTCTCCTCTCATTCTGTTTCTTGTTACTCTCATATAATCGAACCCTGATCTTAGCATTGTATTAGTGCAACCAATTTGATCCAATTTGACTCCTTTTCATCTTCTCCCTTTCCTCTGAATTTATTGTACAAAATTGTTGAGAATAAATGCTAGAGATTAACCAAAATTTTTTGGCTAAACCCCCCTCCTGCTGCTGTTATTTTTGCTACATAAGATTTGCTCACAGCAGTGCTGGCATCAGCATTGTACAGACGGGTGTGTGTGGGGGGGGGGGGGGGGGGTTCAAGCTTATGCTGTGTCCAGACCTTCTAAGTCATTTCTATTGATGGTTTGTGGGATTGAACCCTGTTGTGTAGCTATAATGACTTTCTTCCAAGCAGAGATGTCAAGTTTAGCAGAACTATTTCTGGTTTTCTATTTTGATTCTGTTTCCATGGGAAACAGCAGTGCTGGCATTGGCACTTTACGGACAGGGGTGGGGGAGGTTCAAGCTTATGCTGTGTCCAGAACTTCCATGTCATTTCTATTGATGATTTGTGGGATTGAACCCTGTTGAATAGCTATAACGATATTCTTCCAAGAAGAGATGTCAGGTTTAGCAGAATTATTTCTGGTCAATTTTTCTCTTTAGATTCTGTTTCCATTGGAAGATATCTACCTGTAGGGGTGCTTTGATTTGGATCACTGCACTCTAAAACCATGTTTTGGTTACTATCCTGCAGGTGCGATTTTTTTTTTTGTTATTTTTTTTCTGGCCACTTTGAAAATTAGGGGGTGTTTGATAGAATTAAACATGTGGTGCTGAATATTGAGTTCTGAATCTGTGAACTGGGTTCTGAATATAATTGGAACAATCTCTGAATTTGAATATTGAATTAGTTTAGTTTTGTAACTGCTCACTGAGCATGTGTGGGAGATAGAATTTGAGAGATAAGGAGAAGTGTGTTGTGCACAATTGTGGAATTTACATTTTTTATAGGGGAAAATGCCCAATTAAGATTATAAGAAGCTTACTAAAGGATGGTTCATTGACTAGTAGATTATTAAGAGACTGACCTCCATTAAGATGCAACAAAGGGCAAACGAGGCTTTAATCCCATTATATCTTGTTTTCTGCACTGACTTTTTGCATGGTGTTTTGTTTCACATTTTATTATGGAAAAAAAGATTTTGTTGGTGGAAATCCTTCTTTGGTACTCTTGAATATGTGAGGATCTTTTTGGCCTTTTTTGGCAACATTCATCAAACTGTGTTCTATGCACCTCAACAAAGTGGATGGGAGAATGAAAAATAGAGAATATCAGTGGAAGTTCCCTGAATTCTTATCTATATTATTGCCTTTTCAGTTCTTTCAAGCTGATGCAGTTGTAACCTTGTGCCATGTTTTGTTATTGATCATCAGGTTGTCCACTGCTGGTCTTTATCATCCTCGCTTCCATGTAACATCAATGTTTTGGATGCATTTCTTTTGTGAATTCCTGCCAATAAGTTAGATCCTAAGGTTGTCAAACATCTATTTCCAGCAAACTCTCATACACAAAAGGATTATAAGTGTTAGAGCTGTCTTTATGTTGTTTCTGGCTGTCTGCACATGTTACTTTTTTGAACTGACAATCATTTTCTTTTCCTCTCAGTGCTGGTGTGGATTTTGATTCTCCTTCTACCTCCAGTGCGAAAGAGTCGTTGTTCCTATTGTTGTTGATTCTGTGTTTTCCTGTCTGCAAATGTTACAATTTTCTAAGGGACACCATTCTCTTGTTCTGTTGGTGCTACACTGGATTTTGATTCTCCTTCTACCCCCAGTGTGAAAGAGTTGTTGTTTGATTGCCTATTGTTGTTGATTCTATGTTTTCCTATCTGCAGATGTTACAATTTTCTAAGGGACATCATTCTTTTGTTCTGTTGGTGCTACTCCGGATTTTGATTCTCCTTCTAACTCTGGTGCTAAAGAGTCATTGATTCCATTGCTAAATGTTCTTGAACCTGGGTTTTCATGGCTTGATGATGTTATAGCCTTGCTTAGATTTCATGAACATATTAAGTATATCTTTGTAAATGTGGGTTCTTGGATGGGGATGGGGGGCAGCGTTGCATACAAGTAATGGGATGTAGTAGAGGTTGTGAACAGAGGAGAACTGTAGGAGCTCAAGTGTCAAGCAGTAGCATGATTACATAAGGATGATGGTGATTTTAGAGAGAGAAGCTCTGGGCTAGAGAGAAAGTGTCTAGTGAGATATGAAGAGACAAAATCTCTCCAAATGCGGGGAGAAGGGAAGTATTTAGACAAAATCTCTCCAAATGCGGGGAGAAGAGAAGTATTTATAGTGCTAATTAGGACTGGGGCTATTATCCAATGAGGGAGGATCATGGTTGTGTATGAGGTTTCGGCCAACTGGAAAAGGACAATTTGAGTCATTCAATGGTATAATAACACGTGGCTAGAAAGAAAACAGTAAGGAAATGCTTGTTGTGGGTGGAACTTGAGCTAGCTAAGTAAGGGTTAAGGGGAGTGGCCAACTGCCACCCTTAATGGACCCTAATTTGAGCCCACCAAGCCAAATCTCTCTACAACATCCTAAAACTCGGGATTGATTAGGTGACCTGCTACGTTTCTTGTGATCAATCCCAAGTGAGCACCAAGAGTTCGACCCATACAAGAAATTATGAAATTAGAAGTTCTTAAGTAAGAAATTAATATTTGATTGTGGACCGTAATTAATATTTTATTTAATGATTAGACTAAGGTAAAAGGAGGTATTTACATTTTGCGCCTTGTGGGAAAGTATTTCGAATATTTTTTGGAAATAAATTCTGTGGACTAATTTAATAAGATTTGGGACTTGGTCGTCATTATTAAAATCACGAGTAAAAATATTTTTAAAAAATTAGGGGGTCATGTCGTGACAATACGAAAATTTAAGGGACCAATATTTTTATTTTTTATTTTTATAAAAAAATCTTAGTAAAACTAATCTACTAGGGACCTTTGAAAAAGAGATAAGTTGAACAAACTAATTTTATCATCTTTTGAATTCAAAATTTCAGCCTCCTAGCTTATAGGGACTTTTTAAAAATGAAATAAGCTTATCATCTTTTAAATTTAATTTTTCAACCACTTAACAATTATATGATTGGACTATTATGTGATTTTAGGATAACAATTATCTATTTTGAATAATCTAGTAGATAAAGAATTATCAATTTTTCAACCTCTTTCCAATCCACATGGGCTAAAGAAACCAAAGTCAATGTGGGTTATCAAAAACAAAACCACTGGACCAATAGGGGTTGTGGAAAAGGGTCCTGTTTGAGAAATGGAGCAACATAGGCCTGTGGTTGAGGTGGGAGAGGGTAGAACAGAATGTGCAAGTTTGGATGTTTAGATTGGGCAGAGTTCAAAAGATTTTATGGATAGTGAAGGCTCAGAGGTTATATTGAATAAAGCAGAGATCCCCACGAACAGTAGGGAGCAAATCGAATCTAGCAATTAGTCCTCTCCTTTGTTCTTAGTTCTAAATGAGGCGATGTTGACGGGGCAAGAGGGGTTAAAGGAAGAAGATTTGTTCTATGACACTAGGAAGAAGGAGATGGGCAGCATAGATGAATCTGAAAAGGAATTATTGGTTGATCAGCTGAGAGCTGATCTCGAAGCCAAGAAGAGGAGAATTTAAATAGCTTTCTGAAGATAATAGTGGAGAGGATAACCCTAGAGCAGCATATTTTTTTTTGCAATTTGATAGTGGAAAGGATGACTAAGACGTTAGATGGTTGGAAGGGGCACTCTTCTCTTTAGGGTGTGGACCTTGATCCAAGCTTGCCTTTCTAGCATTTTGTTATATTTCCTGTCCATATTTAGAATTCCAATGGGGATTGCTAGCAAGCTTGAGAGAATCATAAGAGGCTTTCAGTAGTCTGGTAGGATTGATCATAGGGACCACTTAGTCAGTTGGGGTGAGGTTTGTAGGTCAAAAGGAGGGAGAGTTGGGTCTAGGGAAGTTGGTGTCTAAAAACTTGGCTTTTTTAGTAATGGTTATGGAGTTTCCCTTTAGAAGAATCATCCCTTTGGCATAGGGTAATAAGAAGTAAGTTTGGGTTTGATGCAAATGGGTGGGATACCAATGCTAGTTTAAGATGTTCTTTGGGTAGTCCATGGAGGTCCATTTCTCAGATTTATCATTTTTTCATTCATAAAACTAAACTTGAAGTTGGGAGGGGCTCTCGGATCTATTTTTGGAAAGACCCTTGTCTGGTTAATGCACCTTATCCAATTCATTTTTCTTTTCTTATTAAGGTCCGAGCAAAATAGAGCTGTATCTTTCTTTGTTGGGGATTTGGGTAGTCCATCGGTTTCCTGGAATCTCCATTTTAGGAGACCTCTTAAAGATAGGGAGATGGTAGAGTTGTCTTTTTTGTTATCTTTATTGAATGGGAGTAATATTTTATTGGGAGGGGTGTTCGGCCTTGGTCTTTGGATCAGTTGGGTGCGTTTTCTTGTAAATCTTTTTTATTTTTTTGAATTCTTGGCTCACTCCAATTCTTGTTTCCCACTTTATTGTTTCATCTAGAAGGCTAAGGCTCCTCCAAAAATTAAGGTTTTCACTTGGTTGGTTGTGCTCAATAAAATTAATACTAATAACTTGCTGCAAATTAGGAGATCTTTGAAAGCAACTCTTAATGTATGCGTGCTCTGTTAGAAAAATTCAGGTATGGCTTCTCATCTTCTTTTGCACTGAATATTCGGGAGATTTGGAATATGCTTTTTGGTGTTTTTGGAGAGAACTGGGTTTGCCCATCTTCGGTTGGTGAATTGTTCGCTGTTTCTTTCAAAGGCTGTGGTAGGAGAAAGGACAAGGCAGTTCTATGGAAGTGTGCAATGTTTGCAGTTTTATTGGGGCTATGATTGGAGCATAATGCAAGGATATTCAATGGGAAGAAATTAAACAGGGTACTGGTTTGGGAAAAAAAATTCAGTATTTGGCCTCACTTTGGTGGGCTAGTTTGGGTTTTTTCGAAGGAATTAGTTCCATGAGTTACATAGAGATTGGGGGAATATTTTGGAATGCTGATTTATTACTTTTTGGTATTTTTTTAGCTGGTTTTACTGGATAATTCCCGGACTTTTTTGGGGAGATGTCTTATTCTCCCTTGTGTAAATTCTCTTCAATTTCCTTTTGCTATAAAAAAGAAAAGAAAAGATAAGAGTGGAGAATTTGAGGGGGGCGGTCCTTTAAAAGTGTAAGTTCAGCTCTGATCCCACAGAAATCAGAGGGAGATTGTCTTCCTCCGTATCTTGAGAATGCTTATGTAGATATAAATTTTTCTTAATCATAATTTTGACCATTTGATAGCTTTAAATAACAAGGGGCCTTTGTCTTCTAAACTTGGCCTTGGGCTCAATATTTCTCTTGTGGTTAATCCTGTTATTCTTTTGTGGTGTTGGGTGGGATGAGTCTAGGAAGGATGATCTTCTCATGGAGGATCTTGGTCCATCTATAATTAGTGAAGGTATCCTCCCTCTTCCTACTCAACACATTCTTTCTTTGGAAGCTTTATGCCAAAGAGAGGACCCTAATAAAAAGGAAGGCTGTGGGTTTAGCTTTGAGGGAGGTGAGAAAGATAACTTAGACCTGCAAAAACTCCTTGGGGACCTAGGCCTTGAATTATTAGACCATGCTGGGGATTTGGTGAGGGTGGGATCGAGCCCTAGGACGTACCAAAGGAGGAAAAAAAAAGTTTAGAAAAAGCTAAAAGACCTAGTTATGTTGATAAATTATAAGGGAGATAAAGGGTTAGGGAAAGGGGGAAGCATGTCAAGTTATGAAGATAGTTGGAATGTTAAGGGGTTAGGGGGGCTAATAAAGGAGCTTGATTATGGACCTTGGGTGGGGGGGGGGGGGGGTGGTGTTAGAAGTATTTGGGTTGGTTGTTGTAGTGATTGGTAATTTTTGCCCTTGTGTGGTGCCTTTGGTGGTATCCTTGTCAAGTGGCACACTCGGCCTATATCAAGACTAGACACACTAGCAGGGTTTTTTTCCCGTTCTGTGTTTTTTAAAGTGTGAGAGGTAGGGGGCGGTGGTGGGTTTCATTAGTGTATGGAGTTTCGAAACCAACTCTTTGGAGTTCTTCTAGGAAGAACTCTACTCTATTTATGGCTTTTGCTCCCCCAGGTGGATAGCGGGAGGTAATTTTAATGTGTGAAGATTTTCCTATTTGCTGGAATCTATTAAGGTGGCGTGGGGTTCCCACCCGTTTTTGGTTCAAGAATATATGGTTGGACCATGTCATGTTCGAGTCTTCGGTCTTGGAATCTTGGGGCGAGGAACCAGAAAAGGGTTGGGAAGGTTTTAGATTCATGAAAAAATAGAAACTTTTGAAAAAGTTGAAAGTTTGGAATAAGGTGGTGTTTGGAATAAGCAAGCTCAAAATGAATAACTTCTCCTAAGAAAAAAAGGTCAATTAAGATTTTTGAATATAGACTGATTAGCTTAGTTTCTAGTGTTTACAAAATAATCACTAAAGTGTTAGCTAATAGGTTGTATGTGGCGCTTGGTAGGACTATTTCTGAGGCCCAGAGTGCATTTATGGGGGGGAAGACAAATTGTGGATGCTATTTTGATTGTGAACGAAACTGTTGAGGATATTAGAAGGAAGAAGGGGGCTTGTCTTTAAGGTGCATTTTTAGCTTATGATAGAGTGAGTTGAAACTTTTTGGATAAGATTATAGTGAGAAAGGGTTTTGGAGAAAAATGGCGTAAATAGTTGAAAGGGTGTATGTCTAATGTGAATTTTGCGGTGATAGTGAATGGAGAGCCTAAATCTTGGTTTAGGGATGAGGGGGATTAGATGAGGGGATCCTCTTTCTCAATTTTTGTTTGTGTTAGTGGCGGATGTTTTGAGTAGTTTGGTTGATAAGGTGGTGGATAGAGGCTTACTAAGGGGTCAGTGGATAGGGAGGAGATTATGGTTTCTCACCTTTAGTTTGCGGATGGTATTATTTTTTTCCTGGAGAACCACAAGTCTTCTATTCTAAATATAGTGGGGCTTCTTTGAATTTTTGAAAGGGTATCGGGGTTTAGGATTAATATGGGAAAGAGTGGTATTGCGGCTATTAATATGCCTATAGAGAGTGTTAGGGGAATTGGGTTTGGAAGTGGGATATGCCGAATTGGGTTGGCCGATGTCTTACTTGGGTGTTCCTTTGGGGGTTGGGGGGGGGGGGGGGGGTGGGGATGGTAGGGGCACTCCTAGAGTAGCTAGTTTCTGGGATCTGGTGGTGGAGAGAGTTTCTAAGCAGTTAGACGGGTGGAAGGGAGCTTTTTTTTTTTCTATGGGAGAAAGGATTACTCTAATTTGGCTTGTCTTTTTAGTATTCCATTGTATTTTATGTCTATTTTTAAAATAGAATTGTTAATGGTTATTTAGTCATTTAGCATTATTATTAATTGTTAGAGTTTGGTTTTTAATAAGTGTAAGTTAGTAAGGGTATAATGGTCATTCCCATTGTACATGACATATATTATAAATAGAGGGAGAGAGTCGAGAGACCTATCATTGAGGCGAGGTCTTCCATTATACCCAATTATTCAACATGGTATTGGAGCATGATTCTGAAACCTATACCCTAAGTGTTACTACCACCATCAAAAGTGAAGCCTAAAACCCAAAATCTGCTGCATGTCTATCATCATAGAAGATTTTTCAGCGATACTAATAACCCCAGAAAACAGCCAGCAGCAGCAGAAAGTCAGAGCAGTTGCTGGAATTTTCTGGGCGACACTGCCAGTTTGAGAACATCAAATCCACTATTGATTTGTCAAAAACCAACACCATTGTCACCCACAGACATTGCCGATCTGCCCCCCACTGAAATCCCACCTCCAGGCAGTGTCTCACATGCCCTCATGGGCTGGAAGAAGGCTGCCGGGCTGACCCCACACACTGGCGCATGAAGCCACTTACAGGATTGGTTTTGACCTGAAATGATTCAGCAGTGACCCAATCTCTCTATTAACATGTTTTCAGAGTTTCTTCGTGATGTCTTTTGCCCAAAGATCTCACCTTTTTAAATTGCTCAAGTGCGGCACACAAGGAATGGTTGTTTGATGCTTTGTGAAGCAGTTTTTCAATGGTTATCGAGTTTATTGGGTTTGAAACAGTGGAGTGTTCAAGGTTTCTACAGTATTAGTTGTCTCAACAAGCATCTTCTCACATTGCGTCTTTTGCCTAGAAAGGTAATCCTACGTCTGTATGTCCATGGGTTATTGATTCTGCGGCCATTGACGATATAACAGGTGCAAGCAATTTCTTTTTTGATTTCCTAGTCCTTCTGTCTCTTTTTCTTTTGCTTTATACATTCCATTCCTAAATCTCTTTTCAATCTCATGTCAATTAGTAAGCTGAAAAAGTCACTAAATTGTTCTGTCACATTCTTTCCTGATTCTGTGGTTATTCAGGTTTTGAAGATGAGAAAGACAATTGGCACAGGATGTGAGGTTTGTGGAGTTTACTATTTTAAGTCGCCTTCTCCACCCATTGCCTGCACAGTCGCAGCTACACCACTTCAAATCCATTGTCGCCTTGGTCATCCGTCCTTGGACAAGTTGAAAAATTTAGTTCCTACAGTGAGTTCTATGTCTAATCTTGAGTGTGAGTCTTTTCAATTGGGAGCATCATTGTTTTCCCTTTGCTTCTCGGGTAGACAAATGAGTGGTTAGCTGTTTCATGCTAGTCCATTCCGATATTTGGGGTCCTAGTCATTTCATATCAAAGTTGGGGTTTCAGTACTTTGTTACATTTGTTGATGACTACTCTAGGAAGACTTGGTTATATTTGATGAAAGATCGTTCTGAGTTGTTTGATATCTTTTGTGCCTTCTGTTCCCAAATAAGGACCCAATTTGATATACTAGTCAGGATACTTCATAGTGATAATGCTAAGGAGTACTTTAGTACTCAATTCAGTACTTATATGACCAGCTCTAGTATGATCCATCAGTCTCTTGTGCCCATACTCCACAACAAAATGGGGTTGTAGAGCGAAAAAACAGACATTTTCTTAAAGTCACTCGTACCCTATTGTATCAAATGAATGTCCCCAAAGTTTTTTGGAGTGATGCTGTGCTCACAGCTAACTCCCTCATCAATAAAATGCCATCCTCTGTTCTTGGCGGTAAAATCCCATATTCAGTTATCTTCCCTAAGGGTCCTTTGTTCTCCATTCCTCCTCGTGTATTCGGTTATGTCCTTTGTCCATCAGTTAACTCTAGGAATGGATAAGTTGGATCTTCGTGCTATCAAATGCATCTTTTTGGGCTATTCCAATGGCCAAAAAGGATATCGATGTTATAGTCCTACTTTACATCGATTTTTTGTCTCTACTAATGTCACCTTCTTTGAGTCTTTACCAGACTACTATGATTCCTTGAGTTTTGTTGACCTTGATGAGTCTCTTCCTTTGCCTTGCCTTCCAGATCCAATCCTAGTATCTGTGCCTAATCCTCCTACGTCTTCATCCAATTTGAGCCCTTATATTCGCGTGGATCATCCTAAATTGGAGGTATACACATGGAGACTCAAGGGGGAAGTGCCTCCTCCAACTTCTACTACTATGCCTCTAGTTCCCTCGTCAGATGATCTTATTTTTCATGATGTTGATCCTCCAATAGCTGTTTGAAAATGTAAATGCACTTGTTCCCAACATCCGATCTCTAATTTTGTTTGTTATGATTTCTTGTCACCCTCTTATTAATGTTTTGTTAGTTTTCTATCTTTCGTTGCTCTTCCAAAATCTATTTCTGAAGCCCTATCCCATTCTGAGTGGAGGACACCAATGGTTGAATAGATGCGTGCACTACATGATAATGATACTTGGGATTTGACACCTCTTCATCCTGATAAGTCTGTGGTTGGTTGTTGCTGGGTGTAGACTGTGAAAGTCAATCCTGATAGTTTTGTGGCTTGTTTGAGGGCCCACCTTGTTGTTAAGGGGTATACTCAGGTGTATGGTTTCGATTATTCAAACACATTATCTTTGGTCGCTAAACTTGCCTCAGTATGTTTGTTCATTTCTTTAGCTACCACTTGTCATTGGCCTCTACATCAATTAGATGTGAAGAATGCTTTCCTACATGGTGATCTTCATAAGGAGGTATATATGGAGCAACTAGCTGGGTTTGTTGCTCAAGGGGAGTCAAGTTCAGTATATCAACTTAAGAAATCATTGTATGGATTAAAACAATCTCTAAGGGCATGGTTTGGCTATTTTAGTGCCGTAGTACTTGAGTTTGGCTTTCATTGGTGTGCAATAGATTACTCTGTTTTTTATCGTCATACTCCATCTGATAGGATTTTGCTTATTGTGTATGTGGATGACATTGTGATCATTGATGATGATGATTGAGGCATCCAAGACCTAAAGCTTTCCCTACAAATTAAGTTTCAGATCAAGGACTTGGGACCATTGAAGTACTTCTTGGGTATAGAAGTATCGAGATCTCGTGCGGGAATTGTATTGTCACAAAGAAAGTATGTTCTTGGTCTTTTAGATGAAACAGGGCTATTAGGATCCAAACCTATTGATACACGCATGGATCCAAATAGTAAGTTGATGCTAGATATAGGTGATTTGTTGCCTAACCCAAGACACCCGACTAGATATGTCTTTTGCAACAAGTGTTGGGCTCGATTCCTTGAGAACAAGTTACTGGGATGCAGTAATTCGCATTTTGAGATATCTTAAAGATGCACCAAGGAGAGGTCTCTTGTATTAGGATTGGGGTCACACTCATATTCAGGGATATACAGATGCAGATTGGGTCGGGTCACCTTCTAACCAAAGACCCACAACTGGGTATTGTTTCTTTGTTAGTGGTAATTTGGTGTCTTGGAAAAGTAAAAAACAAACTGTTGTAGCTAGGTCGAGTGCTGAGTCAAAATACAAGGCTATGGCGCACACTACATGTGAACTTATTTGGTTGAAGAACATGTTGAAAGAACTAGGTTTTCCACATTCTTAGCCTATGGAGTTGATGTGTGATAATCGAGCTGGTATTCATATTGCCTCCAACCTTGTCTTCCATGAGCGGACAAAGCACATTGAAGTTGATTGCCATTTTATTCAAGAGAAACTTGTACAGAAGCTCATTACAACCACTCATGTGAAGTCCGAGTTTCAACTTGCTGATTTATTCACTAAAGCCTTGGGAGGTGCTCGTGTGAAATTCATTTGTAACAAGCTAGGAGCATATGATACATATGCTTTAACTTGAGGGAGAGTGTTAAATGGTTATTTAGTCATGTAGCATTATTATTAATTGTTAGAGTTTGGTTTGTAATAAGTGTAAGTTAGCAGGGGTATTATGGTCATTCCTTTGTATTTGAAATATATTATAAATAGAGGGAGAGATCTATCATTGAGGTGAGGTCTTCCATTCTACCCAATTATTCAAGAAGAATTATGAGGGATTTTCTGTGGTTCCATAGGGGGTTTTAAGGATCACTTAGTGATATGTGATTTGGGAAGCGGTGTGTAGGACTAAGAAAGAGGGTTGTTTGGGTCTCGGAAATTTGGTGTCCAAGAACATGACTCTTTTGGCTAAATGGCTTTGTTGGTTCTTGCTAAAGGTGTCCTCCTTATGGAATAAAGTTATTAAAAGTAAATTTGGTCTTGATGGGATTTGGTGGGATACTAAGTTAGGCTCTAGATGTTCTTCGGGAAACCCGTTGAAAGCTATTTCCTAGATTTATTCTCTCTTTATTCCCCATACCAAATTTGTGATGGGTAAGGGTTGTAACATTCGTTTTTGGAAAGATATATGGTTGGGGAATGTTGTTTTCGCCACCTTTTTTCCTTTCTTTTTCCATTTGAGCTCAGGGCAAAATGATCCTATCTTTTCTTTTATCGGGCGGTCCTCTTCCTTGGGATTTTCATTTTAGGAGAGCCTTGAATGATAGAGAAACTATTGAATTATCTTGTTTGTTGGTTATGTTGAACAACTGTAGGATGTCGTATGAGGATGATAGTTGTTCTTGGTTGTTGGATTCCTCAAGAGTTTTTTCATGTAAATCTCTCTTTGATTTCTTGGTTCGTACTAATCATTCATTTCCACTCTACTTAGTAATCTGGAAGGTCAAAATCCCTCATAAAATCAAAGCATTCCTTTGGTTGGCCGTGCTTAATAGAATAAATACTAATGACTTTCTGCAAATGAGGAGACCTTTAAAGCCTTTATCACCTAATATTTGTATGCTTTGCTTGGGTTGTTCATAATTTGTTTCTCAAATTGAATTTTGCATAGAAGGTTTAGAATAATTTTAATTATTTTGGAGAAGGTTGGGTTTTGTCTGAGATTAGTGGAGGAGTTATTGGGAATATCTTTTGTGGGGTTTGGTAGGAGGAAGGAAGGTCTTGTTAAGGGGTAAGGGGTTGAATCCAGCAATATAAACTCAACCACACGAAACACACAGAACACAAGGAAATTACGTGGTTCGGCCAAACTCGGCCTATATCCACGGGAGAAAGGGAGTCACACTATATAATCAATAAGGAAAAATACAGTGGAGGAGGAGAACACACTCTCACTCAACTCTAGCTCAAACCACTCTGCCTCACGCACACAGTGCACAACAATCTCTATTCTTTCTCTGTTGTATATTTTCTTTTGCACACCCACACTGCTTTACAAAGCATTGCACATATAAATATATCAGAGGGGAACATTGAAATGGAGCAGCAATAAAGACAATCTGCATGCTTGAGGCTGCACATGCTCCACGAGTTGCAACTTCCCAAGCAACAATAAATGCACCCACATGGGTGGGTCAACAAATCACCCCCTCCAAAACATGTGGGGGCAACCAAGTGTCTGTTGATGCTGCAACATTGTGACCTCGCCCTAGACTCAAGACATCCGCACTCCCTCGAGAGAGTGCCCGCACCCCTTTGCAGAGGTGTTTATGCAGGGATCATCTTCTGGATGGTTTCAGTAGATCTAAAACCCACTGAATCTGAGCATAATTCCAATTTCTCTCTAGTCACTGTCTTTGTCAACATATCTGCTGGCTTTTGACTGCCAAGGATTTTCACAACGGTCAATATCCCTTCATCGAGAAGAGATCTAATGAAGTGATAGCGGAGTCCAATGTGCTTGGTCTTTAAGTGGAATGCTGAATTCTTCGCCAAGTGTATAGAACTCTGACTGTCACTATACAAAACACTCTTCATCTGCTTGAAACCCAACTCTGTCAACAAACCTTGTAACCAGATCATTTCCTTGCTTGCTTCTGTCATGGCCACATACTCTGCCTCTGTAGTGGATAGAGCAACGATTTTCTGAATCTGTGATACCCAACTAACAGAAGTAGCACCTATTGTGAAAACATATCCAGTAGTGCTTCTTTTGTGATCTATCTCGCTAGCAAAGTTTGCATCTACGTATCCCTGCAATGTTAGATCACTTTTGCCAAAACATAAACATTTGTTAATTGTACCTCGGAGATACCGTAAAATTCATTTTACCGCTTCCCAATGAATTTTTCCTAGATTCAACATGAATTTGCTGACGGTTCCCACTGCATGACTGAGATCCGGTCTCGTGCAAACCATGGCGTATATTAAGCTTCCTACAGCTGAAGCATATGGAGTTTTGTCCATTTCTTTTCTCTCTTCCTCTGACTCTAGAGACTGAGTCTTAGATAACTTGAAATGACCGGCTAATGGTGTGCCAACTGCCTTAGCATCACACATGTTGAACCTTCTGAGAATCCGCCTGATGTACTTGGCCTGAGACAACTACAAGGTTCCCTTCTTCCTGTCTCTAGTGATTCTCATCCCAAGCATCTGCTTTGCTGGATGTAAGTCTTTCATTTCAAATTTAGTGGACAACTGCCTTTTCAATTTTTTGATCTCGTCCATGTCTGATCCTGCAATTAGCATATCATTAACATAAAGCAAAAGAATTATGTAACTTGATTTATACCTCTTGAAATAGCAACAATGATCGGCGTTGCATTTGCGGTAGTCATTCTTTTGCATGAAGCCGTCAAATTTCTTAAACCACTACCTTGGAGCATGTTTCAAACTATACAGACTCTTATTCAACCTGCAAACAAATTTTTCTTTGCCTTTTTCTGCAAAACCTTCAGGTTGGTGCATGTATATTTCCTCCTCTAGATCACCATGGAGGAAAGCAGTTTTTACATCTAATTGCTCGAGGTGTAAATTCTCTGCTGCAACAATGCTCAAAATTGTCTGAATGGTTGTGTGTTTCACAACTGGTGAGAAGATTTCTGAGTAGTCAATACCTTCTATTTGTTGGAAACCTTTGACCACGGGTCTTGCTTTGTATCTTCTCAGACCATCATGCTCTTCTTTTATGCGATACACCCATTTGTTTTGAAGAGCTTCCTTTCCCTTGGGTAATCTAGCTAGCTCCCAAGTCCTATTGTCGGTGAGGGATTTCATCTCATCTTTCATGGCAAGTTCCCACTTGCTAGCTTCATCCACTTGACATGCTTCATCATAGCACTTTGGTTCACCTGCATCAGTTAGTAACAAATAATCCAAATATCTCCTATTTGGTACATGCGGTCGGGAAGACCTCCTCAGTGTCAGGGTAGGAGTCGGAGTTGGAGTCTGTGGTGCTTCAGAGCACTCCTCTGTGATAGATTCCTTTGTCTGGGAATTATCAATAGTTTGTTGTGCCACGTTGCTGTTAGTGAAATCATCCAACTCTACAATATCAAGGTTATATAGTGCGGGATGAATTGTTGATGTCGCGTCTTTGTACATAACCTTTTCATTGAAAACAACATCTCAACTTCTAATTATTTTCTTGTTTTGATCATCCCAGATGCGGTAACCAAACTCATCTTCACCATATCCAAGAAATGTGCTTTTTTGAGATTTTGGATCAAGCTTGTTCCTAGCCTAATCACTTATATGTACATAAGCAATGCAACTGAAAACTTTTAAATGTGAAAGTTTTACCTCCTTTTTGCTCCATACCTCCTCCGGTAACTGGAACTGCAATGGTACTGATGGACTTCGGTTGATTAGATAAGCAGCTGTGTTGATTGCTTTTGCCCAAAATTGCTTTGGTAAACCTGCTTGTAATCGCATACTTTTGGCTCTCTCAGTTAAGGTTCTGTTCATTCGTTCTGCTACGCCATTGTGTTGGGGTGTACCTGGCACGGTTCTTTCAAGTCTGATCCCATGCTCATAGCAAAACTTTTTGAATTCTCTATCTTCGTATTCACCACCATTGTTTGATCTCAGCTTTTTGATTTTCAAGCCTGTTTCATTTTCCACCATGGCCTTCCATTTCCTGAAAACATTATACACTTCAGATTTATGTCTTAAGAAATAAACCCATACCTTCCTGGAATGGTCGTCAATAAAGGTGATGAAATAGGATTTCCCGCCAATGGATGAAACTGGGCTCGGTCCCCAAACATCGATGTGCACCAGCTTTAATTTTTTTTTTCTTTGGAGTTCTGCCAAATGTCTAAAAGCTAACTCTTTTCTGTTTACCGAGGATGCAACTTTCACATTGGTCAATATTAGCTGACTGGAGACCTGATATCTTTCCCTTTGAGTTTATGATTTTCAAACCTTTTTCACTCGTGACCGAGTCTTTGGTGCCATAGGTTTGAATCTTCATTCCTTGCAACAACTGAAATTGACATGCAAGCATCTGAGGTCATATAAAGAGTACCAGTTTTCTTACCGCGCAAGCATGTCATTGCGCCTTTGGAAATTTTCCAACTATCACCACAGAAGGTTGTAGTGTAACCTTCACTTGCAAGCTGTCCAAAAGATATTTAATTTTTCTTGAGATCAGGGATATATTTGACATCAGTCAAACTCCAGGTGGTACCTGTCAAATTAATTTTTGCTTCTCCTTTTCCTACAATTTCACAAGGTTTGTCGTCACCAAGATAAAATTGCCAAGATTATCGAGTACATACCTGTTAAGCATTTCTTTGTTGCCTGTTGTGTGAAACGAGGCTCCAGAGTCTAATACCCAAGACTCTCCTTTCCTTTCCAAAGAGCATAACAGTGCATCTCCTTCTCTTGAAGAAGAGGCGACATTTGCTTTGGTCTTATTTTCTGGCTCCTTCTGGGATCGACATTGATTTTTGTAGTGGCCAATCTTGCCACAATTCCAACACTCGATTTGCTTTTTATTTTGAGTGTTGTTGGAATTTCCTAGATCTCTTGATTTGGACCATTTGCTTCTTGATCTTCCACGGTTTTGATTTCTATTTTGATTTCTGACTTTGGTCTGTTTCTCACCTTGTGTGACCAAGGCACGCCCTTGGAGGTTAACAATTGGCTTTCTGAGGGTGTCAGTATCTTGTAGTGAAGCCATCACTTCTTCCAAATTCAAGGTTTCCTTACCAACAAGCAATGCTGTGACAAGACTATCATAAGAAGGTGGTAGAGATGCCATGAGAAGAAGTGCTTTATCTTCTTCTTCAACTTTTACACCAAGACTCATTAACTGGGTCATTATCTTGTGGTAATCATTTATGTGGTCAATAATATTTATCCCTTCTTTCATTTTTAGCTGATAGAGTTTCTTCTTCAAAAATAGCTTGTTTGTTAGAGATTTTGACATGTATCTCTATTCTAATTTATTCCATAGCTCAACGGGTGATGATTCATCTAAAATAGAATATTTAACTTCATTTGACAAACATAAACGAATAGTACTAACCGTTTTCATTTCCGTCTCTGCCCAATCATCATCATTGATATTTTCTGGCTTCTTACCGATTAGTGTCTTGATCAAGTCACGCTGAATCAAGTTATCCTTGCTTGTACTCTACCATAAACTGAAATTGTTCCGACTGTCAAATTTCTCCACGGTGAACTTGGATAAATTGTCAACCATTATAAAACAGCAACTTAGAGGCTGATTTTGGCAAAATTGACTGCACCAATGCGTCCGGAACGGCCAAAATAGCTAGGAATAGGTCTGTATTGATATTTGTGGGCCGCGTAGATGACGTGGCAGCAGGCCCCATTGGTGACGTGGTAGGTGGGCCCCCTGGTGACGTGGCAGAAAAAATATTGGAATTTCTAATTTCTGGGGCGTGTCAGCAAACACATCTGCACACACTTCTCCAATGCAAAAGAACTCCAAAGCAATTATTGTCAAAAAAAGGTCACATCAAAGGTAAGATGTGACCTTTTTTTTTTTTTCTTTAAAAAGAAACTCTTTTGTTGATAAATAATAATAAAAAACTTCTCCTTTTCCTTGCTGGGGAAGATTGCAATTGTCTTCTTCCTGCTCCGTCTCTGTACAGAGACACTTTACTCTGCTTCCTTCACAAAAAAGAAAAATTTTGATCTTCACACACTAGACAACCAGATGCTGCAATCACTCGCAGCTGAAAGATCCGACACGATCAGCAGCTGCGCACGGTCTTCGCGAGGAAGCAACTCGAGGAGCTGCTATGGCGGAGCCTCTGTGACTGCTGTCTGAGCTTCGTCTTCAACGTCGCCGAACCCGAAGGTAAGCTCAGATTTAAAAAATAAAAATAAAAAATAATGCTCCTTACCCTTTCCAAGCTCTGATACCAGTTGTTAAGGGGCAAGGGGATGAATCCAGCAATATAAACTCAACCACATGAAACACACAGAACACAAGGAAATTATGTGGTTTGGTCAAACTCGGCCTACATCCACAGGAGAGAGGGAGTCACACTCTATGATCAATTAGGAAAAATAAAGTGGAGGAGGAGAACACACTCTCACTCAACTCTAGCTCAAACCACTCTGCCTCACGCACACAGCACAAAGCAATCTCTATTCTTTCTCTGCTGTATATTTTCTTTTGCACACCCACACTGCTTTACAAAGCATTGCACATATAAATATATCAAAGGGGAACATTGAAATGGAGCAGCAATAAAGACAATCTGCATGCTCGAGGCTGCGCATGCTCCACGAGCTGCAACTTCCCAAGCAACAATAAATGCACCCACATGGGTGGGTCAACAGGTCTTGCGTTGTGGAATTGTGCTTTATTTGCAGTGTTTTGGGGCTTGTGGAACGAACATGATCTACATATTTTTTCACGGAAGAAGATCCCATATTGGTTGGTTTGGGAGAAAGTGCTTTTTATGGCTTCTTTGAGGTGCTTGGGCAATGGAAATTTTAAGGGGATGTGTCTAACAGATGTTCAGCGGGATTGGAAGTCACTTCTAAGGGTGTGCTGATTTGAGCTTGCTGTTTTTTTTGTGTTTTCCTTCTTTGTTTTGTTTTCTAGGGATTCTCAAATTTCGTTAAGGAGATGTCTTTTCTCCTGTTCGTACATTCTTTCTTTATCTAAAGAATTTGTTTTTCTATCCAAGAAAAAAAGAAAAACTTTTTTCCTAGATTGTTGGTAGGTTGTAATGGGATTTTGAGCAAAAGCATCAACACTTTTGTAGCCTTGGTGCCTAAAAATTCAGATCTATTAAGGTTGAGGATTTTAGACCTGTTAGTCTTGTCCATGGTCTTAAATTTCCACGAAATTGTCGAAATTTCCGTCGAAATTTCCGATTTCCGTCACCCTCGAAATCGAAATGGCAATCAATTTCCGTCTTGCATAATTTCCATCGAAATCTCAACGAATCATCCGAAATTTATCGAAACCTCGAAATTTTAGCGAAATTTGTCGAAATTTTAACTATACAATGAAATTTTGCCGAAATTCAAATGAGAGATTCAAGAGTGAAGTGAAATTTCTCTTTTAATTTATTTTATTGAAACAAAAGGTTATCACAAGTGCTTTTGAAATTATATGAAAAAATAAACTTATAATAATATTTTATTTAACCATTCATGTTTAAATTATCAATATTTGTATAATAAATAATTTTTAAATGATTTATGAATTTCATTAGCATTAACTGAATATGTTTAATGTACATTATCTTACAAGCATGTTTGATGCACATACTATTTTACGACTTTTCCACTTCATACAAAACATAGATGTGTTTAATTTGTAATATATTAGTCTTAAAACTTATATTATTATGTTTGTTAACCATTTCTAAAGTTTCACAAATAATTTCATGCTTTACTACTAGTTTCCGTTATTTTTTCAAATCGAAATCGAAATTGACATCGAAATCGAAATTTCGGTCGAAATTTCCGTACTTTTGGAGCTTCGAAATTTGAGTCGAAATCGAAATTTAAGACCTTGGTCTTGTCTTTAGTGTGTGCATATGATTATCATTAAATTTTTAGCTAATAGGTTGAGTGCAGTGCTTGTTGATGCTATTTCTAGCGCCCAAAGTGCATTTCTTTAGAGAGTATTGGGGGGGGAGGAAGCAAATAGTGGATGTTTTTCTAGTGGCCAATAAGGTGGTGGAGGATATTTGTAGGAATAAGAAGAGGGGGTTTGTTTTAAATTAGATTTTGGGAAAGCCTACAATAGAGTGAGTTGGAGCTTCTTGGATAAAGTCCTTGCGAGAAAGGGTTTTGGTGAGTGTTGGCATTGTTGTATTAGGGGTTGCTTGTTTGATGTGTGGTTCTTAGTGATTGTGAATTGTGAACCCAAATCTTGGATTAGTGCTTCAAGAGGCATTAGACAAGGTGACCGTTATTCCCATTTTTATTCATCCTTGTAGCTGATGTGTTGAGTAGGATGGTAGATAGGGCTGCTGAGAGGGGGTTGGTTAGAGGTTAAGAAGTAGGGAGGGAGGGAGTGGTGGTTTCTCATCTCCAGTTTGCTGATGATACCAATTTTCTCCTTGAAGATTATAGCCCTTCTTTCAAGAGAATTTTGGGTATTCTCTCAATTTTTAAGAGGCTGTCTTAGTCTTAAAACTAATATGGAGAAGAGTGGATTAGTAGCTTTGAATGTGCCCATCTTGTTGGGGAGTGGGTTACTAAAGTGGCGTCTGGCATTTTGGATAGGCCATAGACTTACTTAGGGGTTCCTTTGAGGGGTAATCCTAAAGCTATGAATTTTTGGAATCTGGAAGTTGAGAGGGTGACAAAGATATTAGATGGATGGAAGGGGGCTCTTTTCTCTTTTGGGGTAAGAATAACCCTGATTTGGGTTTGTGTTTCTAGCATTTTGTTTTTTTTCCTGTCTGTTTGTAAGATTCTGATGGGTATTTCTAGCAAGCTTGAGAGAATTATAAGAGATTTTTTGTGGTTTGGTGTGGGGCGTTACAAGGACCACTTGGTGTCCTGGGAAGAGGTTTGTAGGTTTAGGAAGGAGGGAGGGCTGGATCTAGGTAAGTTAATATCTAAAAACATGGTTCTTTTAGCTAAAAAGCTATTGCACTTGCCTCTAGAAAAATCATCCCTTTGGTATAGGCTAATAAGAAGCAAGTTTAGGTTGGATGAGAATGGGTGGGATACCAATGTTAATTTAAGATGTTCTCTAGGGAGTACATGGAGGTACATTTCTCATATTTATCCTTCCTTTACTCCTTACACTAAACTTGAGGTGGGAGGGGTTCTCGTATCTGTTTCAGGAAGACCCTTGGCTGGGAAACACATCCTTTTCCACTTCTTTCCCTAGTCTTCTTCATCTGAGTTCTTAGCAAAATAGAGCCATATCTTTCTTTGTTGAGGATCTGAGTAGCCCTTTAGTTTCCTGGAATCTCCATTTTGGGAAACCTTTTAGTGATTGGGAGATGGTGGAGTTATCTACTTTTATCTTTATTGAAAGGGGGTAATCTTTTGTTAAGGAAGAACGTTTGTTCTGGTCTTTGGATCAGTCAGGAGTGTATTCTTGCACTTTTTTTTTTTTTTTTGAATTCTTGATTCATTCTAATTCTTCTTTTCCACTCTATCGTATTATTTGGAAGCCCAAGGCCCGCCAAAAAAATTAAGGCTTTTTCTTGGTTGGTTGTGCAGCTTGTGTTTAATAAAATGAATACTAGTAACTTGCTGCAAATCAGGAGACGGTTGAAGGCTCTCTCTGCTGATGTATTTGTTTTCTGTTACAAGAACTTTGAGACAGCTTCTTACCCTTTGCACTGTGAATTTTCTTGGAGGATTTGGAGTACGCTTTTCAGTATTACAGGAGAGAGCTGAATATGTCCTTTGGTGGGAGACTTGTTAGCCATTTCTTTCACAAGCTTTGGAAGAAGGAAGGATAGGGCAGCTTTATGGAAGTGTGGCATACTTGCAGTTTTATGGGGGATATGGCTGGAGCATAATGCACGGATGTTCTCTAGAAGAAATTGAATTGGGTGCTGGTTCAGGATAAAATCCAGTATTTGGCCTTATTGTGGTGCATTGGTTTTAGATTTTTTAGAGTTTCTAGGAGTTACAAAGAGATTGGAGGAACATGCTGACTTGTTGATCATTTTTTTTGGTCATTTTATAGTTGTTGTTGTTTTTTATTTTTTATTTTTTTGTTTCTTGTTTTTTGTTTTTTTTTATGGTTTGTTTTAGATCTCCTTCGAGACATGTATCATTCTCCCTCATGTACATTATTTTCCCATTATTGAAGTATTCTTTTGTTATTAAAAAAGAATATAATATTTATTGCTTTCCCATCAAAGCCAAGAGATACGGATTGGAGGAAAGTTCTCACATGTCCATGGGAATCACTTAATCTTTGTGCTAGGAGAATCCGTTCTGGAGTTGGCCCCACATTTGGTGGTGATTTCCTTGTTAAACTCCCTTTTAACAACTTCATATGAGTATTCTCATTTCGGAAGGACACATCTAGAAGGAAGACACATCCATAAGGAGGATACATCTACAAAGGGATGACGAGGAGGATGCATCTATACAGAGGATACATCCATCAGGAGCACACATCCATAAGAAGGACACATGCAAAAGGAGGGTTCATCCAAAAAAGGGATGCATCTAGAAGGAGGACAAATGTTTAAGGACGCGTCTAGTGACCAAATGCTTTGGGAGGACATATCTAGAAGGAAGATGCATTCATAAGAAGGATACATCCGTAGGGGGGTTGCATCTAGAAGATGGATGCATCCATAGGGAGGATGCATTTGAAGGTGGATGTATCCATAAGCAAGTGCATCCACAAGGAGGACACATTCGTAAAGAGGATGTGGATGCATCTAGAAGGACAAGTCCACAAAAAAAAAAGGATGCATCCACTTAGATGTATGTCATGTATCCATAGGAGCAAGTGCATCCATAGAGAGGACACATCCATAAATAGGATGCGAATGCATAGAAGGATGCATCCATAGAAAGAAGGATGCATCCACAAGGAGGATGCATCTAAAAGGATGCCTCTAGGATGAAGACACATCCACAAAGAGGATGCATGTAGGAGGGGGTTTCATCTAGATGAGGGATCTATCCATGTAGAGGATGCATCCAAAAGGAGGACACATCCAAAAGAAGGATGCACCCACAAGGAGGATGCATCCACAAAAGGAGGATGTAGTTAGAATGAGGACGCATCCATACATAGGATACATCCCAAGGTGGATGCATCCATAGGCATTATGCATCTACAAAGAGGATGTGGATATATCAAGAAAAAGAATGCATCTACTAAGAGGACACATCCAAAGGAGGATGCATCTAGAAGCAAGATACATCTACAATGGGGATACATATAGCGGGGTGATGCATCCTAAAGAATGATGCATCCATAGGGAGGATACATCAAATGCATCCAAAAGAAGGACACGTCCAAAAGGAGGATGCATCCAAGAGGATGATGTGTCTAGAATGAGGATGCTAGATGTAGGATGCATCCACAAAGAGAATGCACCCAAAGGCGGATGCATCCACAAGAAGGATTTGTCCAGAAGGGGGATGCATCTAGAAAGAGGACAAGGTCTATAAGGGATGCCTCCAAAAGGAGGACGCATCCATAGGTAGGATGCATCGGATCTATCCAAAAGGAAGACACATCCACAAAGAGATTTTATCCAAAGGCAGATGCATCCACGAGGAGGATGCATCTATAAAGAGGATGTAGTCAAAGGGGGGGCACATCCATAAGGAGGATGCGTCGAAGGAGGATGCATCTACAATTAGTACACATCCAATGGGAGAATGCGTCTCGAAGAAGGATGCACCTACGAGGAAAATGTACCCACAAGGAAGTCACATTCAAAAGAAGGCTGCGTCTATAAAGAGGATACATCCACAATAAGCATGCATCTTGAAGAGGATGTATCTAAAAGCATGATGCATCCACATGGAGGTTACATCTAAAGGGTGATGCATCTAGAAGAGGGATGCATTAGACGCATCAAGGAAAAGGATGCATCCTCAAAAAGGAGGATTTGTATAGAAGAAGGACGCATCCATAATGAGGATTCATCAAAAGGGGGATGCATCTAGAAGAAGGATGTATCCACAAGAAGGATGGATGGGATGCATCCACAAGGAGGATGCATCCAAAAGGAGGATGTATCTAGGAGAAGGATGCATCGATAAGGAGGACACATTGACAAGGAGGACACATCCACAAGAAGAATGTAGCGGTTGCATCAAGGAGAAGGATGCATCCTCCTAAAGGTGTGTTTTCAGAAGAAGGATGCATTCACAATCAGAATACAAAGAAGAAAAGCTAAAGAAAACAAAGAGTCCAACTAAGAAAACACAAATGATTAGAAATTGGAGTTGCCACCGTACTTTTTTTAGGAAGGGAAAACAAAGAAAAGTCCTATGACTATGAGTTTGAAAAATGGGCTCGAGTGTATAGTTGTGGGTAGAGAAGGTAGTTGACTAACCATTCTAAGGGAAATCAGTCAATCAACACCTTTATTGACACTCGTTCTAAGAACGGTTATCACTGAATATGGGTGTGTGTGGCCTAAACAAAAAGAAGAAGAAAGACAGAATCTCCCTTCTTGATCCTCCGATAAAAGACCGTTGCCAAAGAGTTCAAACAATAGGGTTCGAAACCCTAATACTCTTATTGGAAAAGGGGGGGCCTCAAAATCCTAAATTTGAAATTTAAAACTTGAAAGATGAAAGTGTAAGATTTTATTTTCTTGAAAATGATGGATTTAAAGACAATTGAGTTTTGAAAATCGATGTCATTTAGAAATAATGGAATGCTTTGGTTTGCAAATGATTAAGAAAGGAAATGATTTGAAAGGGAATGTTTAATGAGATTTGAAATCCACTGAAAAAGAAAAAAAGTTGAAATGAGAATCTTTGAAGAAGGAAAGTTTTGAAAAAGGGCACTACAGTTTCATCATTGGCAAAAACGGGATGCATCTAGAAGAAGGATGCATCCACAGGGGAGGATGCATCCAAAATAGAGGATGTATCTAGGAGAAGGATGCATCAACAAGAAGGACACATTGACAAGGAGGGCACATCCAAAAGCAGGATGCATCCACAAGGACGATTTATCAAGAAGGATGATGCATCCATGAGAAGGATGCACATCCAAAAGCAGGATGGATCCATAAGGAGGATGCATCCGGAAGGAGGAAACCTCCAAAAGGAAGACGCATCCAAAACGAAGATGCATGCATCTTTGAGAAATGGGCTTGAGAGTATAGTTGTGCGTAGAGAAGGTAGTTGACTAACCATTATAAGGGAAATCAGTCAATCAATACCCTTATCAACACCCGTTCTTAGAATGGTTATCACTGAATATGGGTGTGTGTGGCCTAAAAAAAATGAAGAAGGAAGATAGAATCCCCCTTTTTGATCCTCCGATGAAAGATCATCATCCAAGAGTTCAACAATAGGGTTTGAAACTCTAATACTCTTATTGGAAAAAGTGTGGCCTCAAAATCCTAAATTTGAAATTTAAAACTTGGAAGATGGAAATGTGAGATTTTATTTTCTTGCAAATGATGGATTTAAAAACAATCAAATTTGAAAATCGATGTCATTTAGAAAGAATGAAATAATGGAATGATTTGATTTGCAATTAATTAAGAAAGGAAATGATTTGAAAGGGTATGTCTAGTGAGATTTGAAATCCACCGAAAAAGCAAAAAAATTGAAATGCGAACCTTTGAAGAAGGAAAATTTTGAAAAAGGACACTAGGGTTTCATCATTGGCAAAAGGGGATGCATCTAGAAGAAGGATGCATCCTTAGGGAGAATGCATTAGACACATCTAGAAGGAGGATGCATCTGCAGGAAGGATGCATCCAAAAGGAGGATGTATCTAGGAGAAGGATGCATCGACAAGAAGGATGCATTGACAAGGAGGGCACATCCAAAAGAAGGATGCATCCATAGGGAGGATGCATCCACAAGGACGATTTATCAAGAAGGATGATGCATCCAAAAGGAAGAAGCATCCATGAGAAGGATGCACATCCAAAAGTAGGATGGATCCATAAGGAGGATGCATTTAGAAGGAGGACACATCCAAAAGGAAGACACATTCAGAAGGAAGCCGCATCCAAAATGAAGATGCATCCAAAAGGAGGTTGAATCCGTAGAGAGGATGCATAGGCACATCCACAAGGATGATGCATTCACAAGGATAATGCATCCAAAAAGGATTCATCCACAATGAGGACACATCAACTAGGGGGATGTGCATCCCATTTGCAAGGAAAATACATCCAAAAGGAAGACACATTCAAAAGGAGGACACATCCATAAGGATGCTTCTGCTAGGATTAACTATTCAAAGGGAAGATGCATCTAAAAGAAGGATGCATCCGCAAGGAGGGTATGCCCATAAGGAGAACACATTTGAAAGGATGACATGTCAACAAGGAGGATGCATCCCAGGTGCATCCACAAAGGAGAACATATTTGAAAGGATGACATGTCAACAAGGAGGATGCATCCCAGGTGCATCCACAAAGGGGACACATCCACAAGTTGGACGCATTGAAGGGCACCTATAAGTGGAGAGGGAAACTTGAATCCTAAAAGGAATCTAAGGAATAGAAGAAAAAGATAAATGAAATGAGAAAAGAGATAGATTCCCGATTCTATATAATTTAGAAAATATTTTCAATGAACGATTTACTACCTTGGTTTCTTCTCTATTATCTATGTGCATGTTTTGGCTTCCTTTTTGATTCCATAAAGGTTACTATTTTTTTTTTTTACTTCAATTATACGAGCTTCTTGACTTTCTAGTGGGATGATTATTAAATATATGGAGAAAGAGAACCAACATTTTTGGATGATGCATGATTTTTCTGTTACGATGGTTCCAAGATAAAGCGGGAGCCAAGGAATATCATCATATTCAAAAAAGAACAATGGCACTAGGAACCTTTTGTGGCTATAAGAACATGGTTTGATCACCTATACTAAATGAGAAGGATTGGAGGAATAACAATATCAACTAGGATTCCTTTAGAGATTGGAGTGTTGGGGAGAAATTAGCTTGTCTCGGTATGAGAAATAGATCCTATCATTTCTTACGCTAAGTAAGTTTCTTCTTCAAGGAACAAGTCAAGGATGAGGATACATTGGTAGATGATCCAAGGTTTTGGAGGGTATTTGAGTTGGAAGCTTTTCTAACTTGTTGGCTTTCTTTGTATGTCCTTGGAAGCTTTTCTAATTTGTTGGCTTTCTTTGTATGTCCTCCTAGGTTGGCTGGATGAGGAGGAATGTAGGAGTCCTACATCGCCATTCATATAACAAAAAAGTCATTGGTTTGTGCTTGACCCATTATGTTTGGAGTCCATCTATCATCCGATGAACCTATATCACGAGCCATTCTATGCACCTGTGGGGTGATACTTACGTCTTACTAACATAGTCACACATGCAATTGCTTTTTGTATATTTTCCTTTGAGAGAGATTCAAAGAGTGTGCCCCTATACCCAACTTTTTTTGCTTTTTTGTTTTTGTTTTTGTTTTTTCCTTTTTGTACAAAACAAGGTGAGATTTCAAGATGGACACAAAGATGTATGCTCCAAGGATGAAAATTTCATTACTTCACCTATTCAGCTATTCATTAATAAAATTTTCAATGGCCAGTCCAGTCACCTTCCTAAGTTGGATAACCTCCAAGGCTTCTACCGTTTGGTGAAAAACGCTTTGTTGTTGTCATTGGCCATTTTAATATGTTTGATCAAATTGAATTCCCAAGTATGAAAAAGGCAATGGACTGTGAGGTTCAATATCAGGGGCATGGATGGATTTAAAAGAAAATCTTTTTATAGTAGACGAACAATAGCCAATATCCGAAAGTTCTTTAAGAGCTTCAAGAATGGACTTCTTTAAGGACTTGGTCAACCTCGATAGGGGAAAGACATATAAGATGTTCCTATGTTCCAAGTTCCTTTGAGGACTTGCTGGTAAGCATTCCTATGTTCCAAGTTGCTCATCTAACCCTAGCAGTAGTAGAATATTTTGACGACATACTTAAGCGGCAACGTTACACACTGGTTTGAAGCAATGACTATCCTGCCCTTGCCTATTAGCTGCACTCTAGTGGTGAACATGCAACGCATCACTTGTGGGGGATGCCCAAGCAAATAATTGATAAGGATTCATATAATAGAGATATAACAAATTTTATGCTGTTTGCTACATAGCATAACCCTCCTTTACTCAAGTTTGAGACCAGCTTTTTTGGAAGAACTAAGATGCTAAGTGCAACACTGATGGTGCTTTCTAAAACAACAAAGATCAAAAAATAATATTATTCGATGAAAAAAAAAGTAATTATAAACTTGAATTGAAAATATATGCGTCATGTCATTGAATTGGTGAAATTGTAATTCAATATGGGCAAGGTGTTCGATGAGTAAAGCAATTTCAAAGAACCCAAAACCTAAAGCAGGCATTTATTTATTGTCAAAAGTTTCAATGTTTTTTTGAAACAGAAAATCTTGTAAAATCAAGTTTATTTTTTTGAAACACTGAAAAATTTCATCTAATTCAAGCTATCATTTTCAATGAAATTCTTTGAATATGTTAAATTTACATATACATTATTGAAGTTTCTATACAATTGGAAGATATCAAACATGACATTTACTATATTGAGTTTTAACGTTAGAGAGCATGTCTACTCAAAATTCCCATTTTTATGAAATATTGTCTCATATTCAAAATTTTGATTGAAATTTTGATAAGTTTCATTAATGCTTCAAGATTTTGATAAAATATGAATGATCTGTGGACATCTTGAAGGCAATTTTGTAAGATAGAATTGACTTTTTTGTTTGATGATGGTGAAAACTGGAAACTGTAGTAGAAATTTTGACTTGTTGAAATTTAAAACCATATTTATACATGGTTCTATTTTGGATAAATTACTTCCATCCCTTTTGGCTATAATTCTATATCTATCCTGTGATTTTGAAAACTATGACTCCCAAACTCTGCTGCTAGCAATGCAAAAACATCCAAAATGGTGTCAAAATTTGAAAATTGCTGAGTGGTACCATTCATACTGAACAGTTCAAGTGTCAATGCGCTTATCATATAAGGAAAAATGCGTTTGTTATCATTTGTAGCTCATTTTCAGTTATATGTATCATATTAGTCGAAGACACTGCTGACCTTATTCTTTTACCATGTGCTGCATTTAGTTTACAAGTTGACTCTTAAATTGGCTTGTATTGGAATACATATTAGATGGGTATTATGGCACCTAGCATAAAGTTTATTTGTTTTTATCATTGTCAACTCGAGATTCAAAATGTGAATCGAAATCCCAATTTTGGGAATCAAGAATTGAGTCTTAAAGATTCAGTACGAGTTTCAAAAATTGATTCCAAATTGCATGCATATATTTCATAAAATACTTATAAATTTTAACAATAAAAAATCATATTTCATTTGTATACTTTGTCTAAAAAATAAAAAGTGAGGGTTGGAGTCAAGAAAAATTGACAAGAAAACTGAAAATTGTTGTATATGGGAAAGAAATCCAGACAAAATAATAAAAAACTGAACTTTTGGGGTTTATGTACAAAAAAAAAATCATATTTCATGCATATGCTTTGACTAGTTAAAAAGCCAAAAAAAAAAAAAAAAAAAAAACTTAAAAAAGCTAATAAACAATTGAACAAACTCCTAAAAAAAAAAATTCTTAATAACACAGTGAAATGAGAGTACCTTCTTATCTTAGCCTACTGTGTTCTTCTTCTTCTTAGTAGTGGAACACTATGCCCCTCCAAGAGTGAAGAATAGCTTTGTGATGGTAATAGAAGACCAAGAGTTCTGTCTTCTCCTTTTTTAATTTATAGCAAAGAGCCTATGTTGAGAAGGATAGAAGGCAATCATGTGGATGAAAAAGCAAAAAAAGAAAAAAAGAAAAAGAAAGCCTGTTTTTGAAGTTTTAAACCAATTGGGTCTGACTAGATCTGATAGGTGGAGAAATTGTGAGAATCAATTGATTCGGATGGATTCACTAGATTCAGGGGGTGAATTGATAGACTCAGTAACAATTTATTTATTTTTGGATTTTCTAGTAAGATTTGAATTGATTTAACGTGGGATTGATTCAAATACAATTCAAATTGCAAATCATAAGTGGATGAATTTGAAACAAACTTCTAAGCTTTATAGAATCACTTGTGTTTACCCTATGATTGATTTTGATTAATCTGCACTGTGTGGTCTAATGAAAATTGTTGAAGTGCGCTGGTTTTGTTGCAAGGAATTCCATTTTTTGTTGCAAGGAATTCCATTTCAGTTATGTGTTCTGCAGTAAATTGAAATTTAGAAAGTGCATTTTTCCTGATAACACATTTTTTTTTTTTGCTCATCATGTTTGCCATTAATTTATCTTCAGACATTAGAAGAATGATAAAAATGAAACACTGCAGGTTCTGTGTTTATTGGGCCGTGGACACCTGAGAGTGTAGGTGATTATGCAAGTGGAACAAACCATGTCCTTCCGACATATGGTTATGCACGGATGTATGGTGGGGTATCCCTGGATTCCTTCCTGAAGTACATGACGGTGCAGTCTTTGACAGAGGAAGGTCTGAAAAATCTTGGCCCATATGTAGCAACCATGGCTGAAGTTGAAGGGCTGGAAGCACACAAAAGAGCAGTAACCCTTAGACTTAAGGACATTGAAGCAAGACAGCTTCTGAATGATGGTTAAATTATTACAAAGCACCTCTTTGTCATTTTGTTGCCATTTTATGGCGGGGTGGCCTCTCGTGACAACTCATAAATTTATATATGTACCTGGTTACTTCCTCGGATTTGGGGTTTAATAATGCAATATATGTGTGAAAGCACCAGGGCTAAATGAACCTGCTGTGCCGAGGCTCTTCCCTTTAGCCATTGATTGAAAATTTCAATCTATCATTAATGATGAAAATTATGTGGCCAACAAGTTGCTACACATGCACTCACCCGCACCCATTTCATTTCTGTTGGTTCTGGTAATTGGAGCTACTTTTGGTTTTCTCCATATACAAGTCGGGAATGGGTGCCCAAATTCAGGGTTGTTTGGAATTGAATTGCAGGATGAATGACATCTAGAAATGTGCTGCAAATGAGAGGAAGGTGAGCAAATGAAATGGTGTTAAATGCTTGAAGCAAAGGAACAGGTATGAGACTCCTCTCTCTCTCTCTCTCTCTCTCTCTCTCTCTCTCTCTCTCTCTCTCCATTTTTTATAGTAAAAGGGATTCCCTTGTTTCTCTAGTGTCGACTTTCATTCCATGTATGGATAGATAATCATTTGTCTAAACAAAGTTGGCCTAGTTATTGTTGCTGTTTTAGCAAACTTTTCTGTTGCTTTCCTGCCATACTCTATTCCTTTTTTCTTTCTTTTCTCCTTCATCCGCCATCTTGAACAAACATGCATTGTCCAAGGATCCACGACTCCATGGGAGGCAGGACACGAATCACTGTTATCGGGCACTAGGGTTGAGCATGTGGAATGTGTGCGCTACGCTGCTTTTCGGTAGTTGTTTTTTGTAATGATGGTAGATTTAATAATTTTAAAATGTGCCTATTTAAATATATTTGCCAACAATAAGTATAGATAAATAATGTTTATAGAACAAATATTTTTGGTTTAGAAAACTTATGAATTTTTTTTCCGTTAGTTCTTAACAAATATCACCTTAGTTTCGTAAAATATATACCATTAGACATTAGATATACTTCTAATTTTTTTATTTTGGTTATAATTCATGAAATTTGCATTTGGTCTTAGTTCACCTAATTGTTACATGATACAAACTAAAATCATAAGTGTAATGCTACATAGAAGATATTAGGTATTTTGGAAAATCAAATTGTTAGGTCCAAATGAAAACGTGATGTTTTTCCATTTCCCCCTTCATCAGTGCCGCGACAAAGCTACTTTCGAAAGAGTACTAGTAAAATGGCAAGACAAAAGAAATTATTATTATTATTATGGGGGGGGGGGGGGGGGGAGTTGCTTTTACGAAAATCAAATGACCACATCAAATCAGTGAATCGTCTATTATAATGTAATTTTAGAAATGTTAAATATCAAACCGAATGGTAATTGTAAATTAGGAGAATCCCTTTACATTATTCGAGAAGTGACTAGAAATGTTAGACATGCTAATTCAATATATATATCAGCATCGTAAAACTAAAAAATCCAATTAAAATTTTTTAAAAATATTGTCTAGATAATCTTAAATTTGTTTTTTCATTGTTTCATATTTCATAAAATTAAATATTTTAACAAAAGAAAAAATATTTCAATCATAAAAATATATAAATAGAAATATAATATAAATAATCGTCTACCTATTGTTACTACCTCTAAGGTGTCATTCAATCTTTATAAAATCAAAATTGGTGCAAAGATAATTGGCCACACATATAAGAGTGGATTTAGTTTAGCCCTAATACATTATAACCAGGTTTTGAGTAAGCTATGAAGAAGGGCTCTTTTCTTGTTCTAAACCCCATGGTCTAGTCTACAAGAGTGATGCCTAGTGTTTTGGTCTCTCCTCCCATGAACTCAATAACGTGACTATGGTTTATACTATCTTTTGGGTGTGCTTTTGCACTTCTACCATGTTTCCATCCAAGAAGTCTTTATATCCTAGTGTCTCTCCAAATGTAGCAAGAGTGTGAAAACATTGCTAACCAAGATGTCCATTAATCAATCTTGTATTGTTCATGCCCTTTTCTAAACCTTCTTCCAAATGTTGCTCAATAGGGTTGGCCCCTAGTTGTTGTTTATGATTGAGTTCAATTCTTTTTTTTCATAGGGATTTCCTTTAGCCTCCACTCCTTGTAGTTTGTTAGAGAAGACGACATTTTGAGTTGTATCTTGGCCTATATTTTTCTCTGGCGCCTATTTAGTTCAGTGTGTGTGAGTTGAGACTTGACAATCTTCTTCTCAACTAGGTAAAAAAGGCTCAATCTTTCAAACACTGAATTTTGGGGGATTTCTTCATTGATGTTGATGTCATTTTTAATCTCCAACTATTGTAGGCCAAAAAGTTTAGGACTCCCATGTTCTTTTGTTGAGATTTTGATGGGTATGTTTCCATGGCCATCTATTTGTTGTATTGCTCTTGTTCTTAAGTTTGCTTGAAGTGGGTGAGGTCTCCCTCTTTCTACCATGTTTTTCTTCTAAGTCAATGGTTATGCTTCCTTTTTTTTTTTTTTTGCAACTCTTGTTTTTCTTGTGTTGTTTATTGGAACCAACCTTTATTTAAACCTTCATGGACATGATTTTGAACACCACATAGTTTGTACTGGTGTAGTGCAAAGAATTATGCCATTTTCAGTACTCCTTAGACTTGATTTTCTTTTGACTAAGGAATATGTGACCACCAACCAATTTTACGTAGTTGTCCTTCAATAATCAATCAAACAATGACACCGAATGTGTACTTCTTGCCCTATTTTTGAAGGTAGGGCCTTGAATTTTTTTTTTTTTTAAATCTTTCTTCACTCCCTTTAAATATTTAGGTCAAGAAAAAGCAGGCATTCAACCTTATTGATTATTTCTTTAGAGCTTTCTTTTTTTAGGCTATATTCACCTGTAATTACACCACGTAGATCTCTAGTTCTTTTGGACGGGGCTTTCTTTTGCTCTACCTTGGTCCAAAGTTGCTCGTAGCTTTCTGTTTGTGCTAATACTAGCATTGAAAGCAACCTTATCTTCATATTAAGCCATAATTAATCTCACACACTTCTTTTTACATATGTAGGTGCACCACCTTCTTCTTCTTTTTTTGATCTTGTTGATGAACTTGTTTATAGTTTGTTCAAACATTTGCTTTACTTTGGCTAGATCACCTAGCATAATTTCTAGCTTGGCTACGAAAATACATACATGGAAAAGATCCATTGTCTCTACTTCATGGTCACAAATTTAGCCACGTGATTCACATGTCAAGTGAACAATGGGCTTGTGAATGATGTAGGGAATGGTCATAGCTTTAAGTTGTATTCAAAGCCAACTTATCCTCATTATACTATGAATAGTGCCATGTGATCCATTGTTTTTTTACTATCTATTCTAGATAATAAATTGAATTTTAGAGCCTTGCACCCTATTGGGAAAGAATACATGTAGTCTATGTTCTTATGATAAGGTTTCCTATAAGTGATCAACCTATTGGTCAAATTTTCGCTCCATATTATTGGTTTCCTCTTACCAATCTAGTAGGATATGGGTTAGTTGCTTGGCCTAGTATTGATCATAAGGTGTATTAGAATGCCTATAGGGGACCTCATTCTCTATAATTGTGTGTGGTTGTGCTTTCCAAATATGTCAACTTGGTCGAGCTTCTAGCATTTTGCTGGCCCCACTTTGTTATTTACCCATGGTCCATCTTGTACTATTTCTCTTTGGGATATGCTTGCATGATTGAACTAGTATGCCTAAGATGTGGCCATGGTTGAAGATTCTAACATATCCCTCAACCTTTGTGTTTTTATTATATACTTGAATCTAATTTGTGGGTTGGGTCTTTGTTGTTCTGCATGTGGATTCATATTTTTCCTCCAAAATCTAGTGAACATGCCCCCATCTAAGATTAAGTTTTAGTTTTAGAATATTTTACGATTTCTTTCAAAATTGTGATCACTTCGTGTGAAGTATGGGATGGCAAATATGTTAGCTCCAAGGTTTTGATGATAATAAACTATTGAGTACTAAGGAGTTGGTGTTTAAGTTGTTCTTCTATAAGATTAGGTCATTGAAGTTGAAGAATTGAGAGAAGAAATTGAAATTTTTTTAATTCATTTGTATAACTTACTATAAGGAAAGAAGATTATGGGGCTACACATCCACAATACACCAATCGACCTTTCATTCCTATAGGTATCCAAAAAGGGTACCCCAGTTGTGGGAGAAGTAAGCAAGGGACTCACTAAACTTACAATAACAGTCTCGAGTCCTTTTCCGTATTCAAGTAACAAAGCAATACCTTGGAGGTATGGATGCCAAGTCAAGGACGATAATGCTACAGATAAGTAAAGCACCAATAGTATTATTCGTGTGAACGGAATTACCCGAAGTGGGAGAGTTCATACCCTAGAATACTTGGAGAGGTCCCACAAAGAGAAAGACAAAAAGGAGAAAGATATGAAGCTAATAGAGATGGGAAGAACAATTAAGGAGCCAGTTTCCCACAGGGATGTTGCGGAGTTTTTGAAAATTATTAAGCAGTGTGAGTACAGTGTAGTAGAGCATCTCAATAAACTTCTTGCTCATTTTTGTGCTTTCTTTGCTTCTTAGTTTTGAAGCACACAGGGAAGCTCTTATGAAGGTCATTAATTAGGCGTACGTTCCACATGATATCAGTGTGGAAAACTTTGATCACATAATTGGAGGACTCACAACAGGCAATCATATGACCTTCACCAATGAGGAAATCCTGCCAGAGGGAGGGGGGTATATTAAGGCACTTTATATCTCCACCAAATGCAAGGATCACATAGTTGCAAGGGTATTGATTGACAACGACTCATCCTTGAATGTAATTCCTATGTCCACATTACAAAAAATGCTAATCAACATTTCATACATGCGACAAAGTAATCTAATTGTTAGGGCCTTTGATGGAACTCACAGGGAGTCAGTGGGAATCATTGAGATACCAATGCAGATCAGCCCCACGATTTTCAGTGTTACATTCTAGGTCATAGCAATATCCCCCTTATATAGTTGCCTGTTGGGTGGGCTGTGGATACGTATGGCAGGAGCTATGCCATCTTCACTACACCAAAAGGTAAAGTTTGTGGGGGAGGGAAAATTGATATGTGCATATAGGGAAACATACTTGATGGTGATGAAGCCTTCCTTGACTCCTTACGTAGAAGCTGCTGAAGAAGTGCCTAATGACTCCTTTCGTTCCTTCGAAGTTGTGAGTATGACATATGTAGCCGAGGGCTCCTTGATCCCTCAACCCCAGATTTCAGCTGCAGCTGAAATGGTAGCAATAGAAATGATCCAAGAAAAAATATAGCCTTGGGGAGGGTTTGGGCAAGAATTTACAAGGGGTCTCAATTCCTATACAGTTGCCAAGGACAAAAGAAGGGTTCTAATTTGGGTTTGTTCCTACACATGCAGAGCGTAGAAGGGTGATTGAAGAAAGGAAGGAAAAAGGAATGACACGTATTTCAGGACAAGAGATTTATTCAAGAAAGATAAAGTTTCCCACTTTATCCAAAACATGCCGAAGTGGGGGAGTAATGGATCCAGATGACAGGATAAGAGAAGGGTTTTTAGAACAGTTAAGTCAGAAATATAAACATTTGATCATCTTAGTGGTGGGTCAGTCCGACATGGAAGAAGGCATGGAAACTTGGGTTTATCCCGCCTTAGCCAATACAGAACTAAAGAATTGGCATATGTTCAAGTACCTAAAGATGGTTAATGAAATGTAATTTTTAAAATTATTATGATTTCCTTGTGTGTGTGTGTGTGTGTTCCTTGTGTGTGTGTGTGTGTGTGTGCTATTATTTTTTTTTTTCAGGGGACAAAACCTCATTATCCTTTTATTTAAGTCATTTTGAATTTTAAAGAAATAAAAGTGAATTTCAGTTACATCTCATTGCATATTCCTTCATTACTTTTGCCAATTTTTGTCTATTTTTGCTTATGCTTTGTGCAGAAATATAGGAAATGACTTTACTAGTATAGAAGATCCTGAAGTGGAAATTGACTTTGAGAATCTAGTCAATAGAACAAAAATGGAGGAAGAGGAAATAGATGTACCCCATGAAATGCACAGAATGATGAAATTTGAAGAAAAACAAGCGACCTAGTTAGGATCGTACTTTAACGATTAACTTGGGAACCAAAGTTGAACCGAAGCAAGTAAATATTGGGGGCATTGTTATCCGAGGGGAAAAAGAATAAAATGGTTAATCATTTGCGAGAATACATTGATGTGTTTGCATGGTCATATGAATATATGCTTGGGTTAAATACAAATATGGTAATGCACAAGATACCCACTTATCTGGACAGTAAACCTGTGAAATAAAAATTAAGAAGAATGAGGCCTGGAATGTTGTTGAAAATCAAAGAAGAAGTTAGAAAGAAATTTGAGAATGGATTTCTAGAAGTATCTAAGTATCCGAGTGGATTGCTAATGTTCTACCCGTAATAAAGAAGAAAGGAAGGTCAGGATGTAATGCCCCGAAGCCGAAACTAGGGTCTGAAGTGTTATTTGAAAAATACTTCTGATACCACCTTGTGACGCCTTGAACCTGCTTGGTGGGGTCTGGGTGCCATGTGTTCCATTTACCTGAACCTGGCTCAATATCAATTACGCAGCAGAAATAAATACAATTCTTCCAAAATATACCAGAGTTTCTACCTATATAGTCCCAAATATATATACCAACATCCAGTATTCACAAATATTCACAACTCTTGAAAACATAAATATATTACAACCCCAAAAATTAGAACCAAAGTTTATACCCTCTCTCTCTATCAAAAATGCCATAACAACCCTAAGCTCTCTACGCTCGATCTCGTGGAGGTCTTTAAAAAGATGAATTTCAACTATCGAGTGAGACACAACCCAGTAAGGATGTAATACATTAAATCAGTGTGTAGCTATCATGAGGTTTATGTACAACATATATATATGTATATATATATATATATATATATATATATATATATTCATTAATTTTAAAAGAGACCACAATTATGAAATCATTCTCTATTCCTACTTAAACACATATAAGATATTTTACCAACGAGAGTTCCCAAGGATAGGGGTGATTACCCCCCATACAAGTAGCACCCCTATGCTTTGATATCTTAAGCAACTTACGCTCACAACTGAAGCATATCAGGGCACTTACCTTACTCAGTAAGCCCTTAGGTGGTTAGTTTATCTCGTACTCACACATTCACACAAAAGTTTACTAGTAGAAGTTCTCGAGAATTGGGAAGATTACCCGCCCATACAAGTAGCTTCCCTACACTCTAATACGTTATGCAACTCACAGCTACATCTGATCCTGTTAGTGCACTCACCTTTCTCAGCAAGCCCTTGGGTGAAGAGTATACCTCGCCCTAAATACTTGTAATACTACTATATTTAATACTGATATTACTCTACTAACAATACTCTTTATGCTGTTATCTTTATGTCATTCATTACATTCATATTTATATTCTATATTTTTCATTTATGTATTCATGTCTGCTTTCACATATTCTATTTTCATGTCATTTCTGTCTGCTATTCTTATATTTGTTGTTTTCATAACTGCTATTTCCATATCCATTATTCTTATATTATCCATGGTTAAACTTACAATTATGCGTTTAAAACCCTTTATACCGGTGATAAATCATAGGCATGCTTCAGCCACATGATGGGTTGTGTGGCCCGAAGGCTGGACTTAACCTTGGTCAGCCCACTAGAGTTAAATCAACCACATTCTATAGTCTATAGGTCCGATTGGCTATTCCCACACTGGTCTAGACTCCAGGGGGATTGTAATGCCCCAACCTGGGTCTGTTAGGGAGTACTGCGTCTTTCCTCCTCTACCTGGACCAGACAACAGGGGGTGGGCCTTATCAAACTAATAATTGGCCCCACACACCAACACGTGTCCTTTTCAGTATGTTTTGTCCTCACTCACACACTTCTTGAGAAAACTTCTCAGGAGGTCACCCATCCCAAGATTACTCGAAGCTAATAATGCTTAACTGAAGAGTTCTTACGGGAAGACTCTCGAAAAGAAAGGTGTACGTTATTGATATGGGTAGTAACATCTAATCCTTTTAATCTTTTCTTTCACAGGGTATCACATTCTCCCCCATTTATAGAACGCAACGTCCTCATTGCAAACCCACATTTCCAAACCCATGCGATGTGAATCTCATCACACTTTCGGTTGGGTAACTGTTTTGATGCCATTTTGTAATGCCCCAACTTGGGTTTACTAAGAAGCACTGCGTCTCTCCTCCTCCACCTGGACCATACAATAGGGGGGTGGGTCTTATCAGACTAATAATTGGCCCCACAGACCAACACGTGTCATTTTCAGTGTGTTTTGTACTCACACACTTCCTGAGAAAACTTTCCAGAAAGTCACCCATCCCAATATTACTCCAAGCCAAGTACGCTTAACCATAGAGTTCTTATAGGAAGGCTCCCGAAAAGAAAGATGCACCTTGTCGATATGGGTAGTAACATCTAATTCTTTTAAGCCTTTCTTCCACGAGGTATCACATTTATTGGAGCACAGAGACGTTGACCATAGTGTGATTATGAGTGTGATATCTTGGCTACTAATGGATTATGAATGTGTTTGTATGGATATTTTAATTATATATTAAACACTTCAGCCACACACTGTTATAAATTATTTCTTCCTTACAGAGTGGTTTCTCACCCCACCGATGATTTAATCTTTTCAGGTTATCCTAGTGATCGAGCTTAGATAGCTCTAGGGTGGGGTAGTTTTTTGAATGGTATCAGAGACACGTGTTGGTAAAATGAGGAATGAGTTTGTAATTATTATGGATCTGCATATGTAAATATAGAATTCTGATATATTATGTTCGAGGTTATTTTTAATATTTCCGCAGTGTGAATGGTATCAGAGACATGTGTTGGTCTTATAACACTCTGGGCCCCACGTGGCGGGTATGGGGTGTTATAGTTGGTATTAGAGCATAATAGTCTTGCAGACTTTAGGAGGATTAATACCAGAGTATAGGTTTTAGTTGAATAAGGGTAGGAATGGGTAGATTAGGATGTTGATAGGAGTTGAGTTTGTTTTGTAGCTTGGAGGCAGAGATCCCTTGACAGACTTCTATGATTTTCTGAATCAGTCGACGGTTTCAGAAAAATATGGTAAATCCATCGACGGTAATGTTTCCAAGTGGAGGAACTAAAAATTTGGAATTTGAATTTGAAGGTTAATATGATTGTAGATAATTGGATGTTAGATGTTAATAGGGGATATGTATATTAAAATGATTATTTGTTATATGATTATGTTAGATATATAAAGATGTGGAGATTCTAAATTGCCTCTATTGTATATTTATATTCAAGGATGGATCCAAGAGGCAAAGGTGTGGATGTAGGAGGAGGAAGCAAAATGGGAGCTTCCAACGGGGACGAGATTGACACCTCGCGACTGTTACGAGGAATAGCTCGTCAGGTTAGGGATGAAATGAGATGGGATTTTGGGGGAACAAGCTATCCACCCGTGCACCAGGGTTGCACCATTGATCAATTTACTCGTTTGAAACCTTTTTTGGGGATGGCACTGACCCGATTAAGGCTGAGATGTGGATACAAGAGATGGAAAAGATACTGGTGGTGTTGAACTACATTGAGGAGCAGAAGGTTCTTTTCGTCACTTTCAAACTGGTCGAAAAAGCTTAACGGTGTTGGCATGCAATGGAATTATTGGAGGAATAGCGAGCGGTACCTATAGCGATGACCAGGGGTCCTTTCAAGCAGGTCTTTTATGACCAATATTTTCCCACCACCACTAGGAATGCAAAGGTGGAGCAATTTTTCAGTTTGATTCAAGGATGCCTCACTGTTGAGCAGTATGCAGCTAAATTTTTAGAGCTATCTCGTTTTGCACCTTTTGTGGTTCTAGATGAATATCAGAAGGCGAGGTGGCTTGGAAGGTGTAACGATCTGCTTAATTTATTATATAATTAAACATAATCAACAAAGTGAACCTAAACTCGTGAGTAGCGGGGTACACCTAACATACACAACGTAAATCTAAGCAGCAATAAATATAGATAACATCCATCAAACCATAAAATAAATAATGCCCGAGTTAACTACAATCCACAATAATACTATACTCAAACACAAACCCCAAAATATCCAAAAATATCTCTAGGATCCCACATCAAAATCTCTTGATCCTAGCTCAAACTTACCCTCCTAGCGGGGTAGCACAACTAACTCAATGGCGACCTCGCTCTGCCTGTCTTTCTGGATTTCCTAAAAATTATTTAAGCTGGGATGAGACATCTTTCAGTAAGGGAAAATAAACTAAATACAACTGTGTGACAACATGAATATTTAATGCTAATATAAATATACAGTACATTTTGCATACTAGAAAACATTAATCATATCATAACTGCATAGACATATACTTTAATATTTCTAATAAATCGTATTGTTCATGAACTGTTTGGTATAACTAATAATACTGAAAATTTACTCAGGATGTATAGCTAGCTGATGTCATGTATTAACCCCCATGATGAGGTTATGCAACTTGAAGGCGGGACCCGACAATGGCTAGCCGACCACTGCCGAGTCAAAAATGTTTGTAAGTACGATGGGCCCGCCACACTTTGGTCTAGACTTCCAGTTGGACGTCTACAACTCTACAATGAAAGCCATATTAACTATCCATCTCCCACTCCCTCTACTTGCAGGGACAATTAGCATAAGTTTGAAACATAATAATCTTATTTGTATAGCTATGGTACCGTACTTCTGAAACTGAACTGAACTATCATCCGAGTTCTGATAATATATAATACATGATAATATATAGTTTAATATAAGTAGATTGATAGTATTTTCTGTAATAACATAAATACATACGACCTTACGCCGATTACTTTCACATCTGCGGCCTTGCCGAACATTTCATAAATACGGCATTGCATCGAAATCATACATAATACACGGCCTTGCGCCGGCTATCAATCATGATATTGCACTGAAAATTTCATAAATAATATAATCTGAATAAACATGTTAATTAACATGTATTGCAAAATCGTAATGTACTGCATTATTCTGTATTTTCTAAAAACATACTTTATCTGTAAAATTGACTTAACATAATACTTTTCACATAAAATAATATTCATGCCATACAATGCTGAATAATACCATATAATCCATACTGAAATCATATGTTTTGGTATTTAATACTAATACATACATTTCAATATAATAGCAGTATTTTTCCAAATAAACATTTTCTCAATAATATTCAAATGTAATACATGCTTTCTGAACATAAATTTACTAGTAATTTAATAGTATTTTCATGGAAAAGTAACTGCTTTAGTATATTCCCTTACCCGATTTTTGAGAAAAAACCCCCTAAAATATACTCGTCTTGCACCCGCAGGGTTCCCTCGTTCAACACCCTAAAACCAAAATCTCTTAGAACTAAATTTCAGTATTTCTTCATGTACAACATTTCTTATAACTATGAAAAGACTAAATTTTAAATAAAAAGTCTTATCTTAAACCAGGGATGAATTCCAAAGTAACTCCATTGATGATCCACTCTGGTAGGTTTGCAGAGAACTTTCCTAGGAGTGTCGTGATGGCTTCAGATCATCAAGTCGGCAAGAATCCGGCCCAAGATCTTAGAGAGAAGGGGGACAAACTGAAGAAGAGAGAGTGAGTGTTCTGCGTGAAATTTCTGAGAGAAAATCGAGTTTAGGGCTATTTATACACTGGCCTTCGTTGATGAGTCATGTCACTTTGTCGACGAGGTTAAAAAGGAAATTTATTGACGAATACTATTCCTTGTTGACAAAATTCAGAGTTGAAAAAATAGCCTCTCGGTATCTTCTCGTCGATGAAGCACACCCTCGTTGACGAGCCCAAAATGCGACGTCATCGACGAACGTGAAGCGTTAATCGACGAAGTCTACTGCCGCCCTATTTTACTATTTCCATTTTCCTCTCTCTTTATTATTTAAATACCATTATTCTTTGGGTCATTACAAAAGGGGCCTAAATCAGAGGATCGAGCATATGGTGTGTCTACAGATTCAGGATTTCACAGAGTTGGTAGAGAAAACTACTATTGCAGAGTCAAGTCTATAGAGAGGTACAAAGGCATCAGAATGAAGGAAAAGGGTTGTGTCTCCTCGTTTCCAAACAAATGTCAGACAAGGGTCGTGGAGGGGAGACAGAGATGCAGCGGGTCAGATGTCAGAAAGGAATGATCGGGGATGACAGAGCAATTTGTCACGTCCCCACTGCCTTAGATGTAATCAGCGGCATTGGGGAGAATACCGGAGTAGGAGTGTCATATGCTATAGATGCGGCAAACAAGGTCACATAGCTTAGGAATGTCGAGAATCGCTAAATAATGCACCTGCTCCGAACCAGAATCAGAGGAATAACTCGGTGCCTTGCGGTGGCGGTGCCCCGGCGTCTATGTATATGTTGGGTACACTTGAGGAGGGCAACACTAAAGGCCCAGGTATATGTTTATGTTAATATGTATGTTAATTTTGTATAACTATGCATGATTTAGTGCTGTATATGTTTGGATTGGTTGAAATTTATGAATGTGTGTAGTTAACTTTTTGGTGTGTAAATGGGTGATTAACGAATTTCGAGTATGAAATTCTTTTAAGGAGGGGAGAATGTAACAACCCAGAAAATTTTGACTATTTAAAATAATAAGAAAGATAATAAAAGGAAAAAGGGAAAATAGGAGAAAAGGGACAAGAGATTGGAAAAGGAAATAAGTAGGCGCTTGTCGACGAGATGGATTTTCTCGTCGACGAGCAGTCTTCAAAGCCTTGTCATCGAGTATGCATGTCTCATCGATGAGGGTTTACCAAGAGAGGGTTTTGAATACCTGAATTTCATTGACAAGATCTCGGTCTCGTCCATTAGTGGTGTACTTGGGCTCGTCGATGAGGCCACGTGGCAAGTTGCTTATAAATAGGGAGAAATAATATTTTTAGAGAGAATTTCATTTTTCCTTCTATTTATTTCTCTACCCACGGCTCCTCTGCCTTCTCTCTTCGATTTCGGGTCGGATTTAACTTGGTTCAATGATCGGAAGCTACCACAAGACTCCTAGGAAGATTCTCTGCAATATAGGCGGAGCGGATTTTCGATTTGAGAAGTTTAGGAAACATCCCAAAACTAGGGTAAGTGAAATAATTTGAAGTTTTATTATTATTTTGAGGTATTTGGAGCCTAGGAAGTATTATAGGAGTAGTTTTCCTGAGATTTAAGGAATTTGGAATTTTCGGAATACAGGGTCTCGTTTTGTTGATTTTAGGTAGAAATCCCAAGGAGCAAGTAAGGGAAAATATTTTATAATAGATTTTTAATAATTTTAAAAAGACTAATTTTGGGTATAAATTTTACATATTCAGGTATAATTTTTCTGAACCATGCTGGTATTGAAAATACTGTTTTTTTAATAGATATATTATATTGAGAAAAGTCGTGTGGTTGAAACCATTCTTATTAATTAAATGATTGTAAGCATTGGGGAATGATGAATCATTGAGACTGCGAATATTGTTTGGCTATGATTTCTTCTTGGTTGATTGCAGACATTGATGTTGTGTATACTGTAGTAGAACTATGGATGTATTGAATGATTGGTTGCTATTGACTTGTGTTGTGGTTTATGTAAATTACGATATAACGTTGGTAGTGGTATGAGGAGGTCGTTATATTGTACCCAGTATAACCATCATATAAAGTTGGCAGTGGTATAAGGAGGTCGTTATATGGGTTTTTATATTGGGGGATAAACATTGGCAGTGGTATAAGGAGGTTGTTTACCTATTTACCATGAATGGAGTGTTTGTTTTGTAACTTGTGTGGTTTGATTAGTCCTGTGTGGACCATGTAATCTATGTGATTGGTTAGTCCTGTGTGGACATGCATGTTGTAACTGACAGTCCTATATGGACCAGTCCTGTATGGATATGTATGATGTGCGTGTTAGAAGTCCTGTGTGGACGATTACATATTGTGTGAATGTAGACCCTGTGTGGGTATGATTGAAGATTGTATGTTTATCCCATGTAGATTGATTGTGATATGCATATATGTGTGGGGTTCTGTGAAACAAATATTGTTGGCTACGTGTGACTTTAATTAATTAAGTATTTAGGGCAAAGTAGATTACTCCACCTGAGGGCTTGCTGAGGAAGGTGAGTACTTTGGTAATTATTTGTGGATACCAGAGTAGAGGGAAGCCACTTGTATGGGCGGGTGACCTTCCCTATTCTTGGTGACTTTACCTGGATACATAACCCAAGGGCTTAGTGAGAAAGGTGAGTGCCCTGGTGTTAGCACTAGAGCAGAAGGAATCTACTTGTATGGGCGGGTAGACTTCCCTATTCTCGAGAATTATCAATAAAATATGCATGTATGTGGGCATGTGATTAGAGGACAGAGACGTTGACCATGGTGTGATTGTGAGTGTGATATCTTGGCTACTAATGGATTATGAATGTGTTTGTATGAGTATTTTAATTATAAATTAAACACTTCAGCCACACACTGTTATAAATTATTTCTTCCTTACTGAGATGTGTCTCACCTTGTCGATTATTTAATCTTTTCAGGTTATCCTAGTGATCGAGCTTAGATAGCTCCAGGGCGGCGTAGTTTTGTGAATGGTATCAGAGACACATGTTGGTCTCATAACACTTCAGGCCCCACGTGGAGGGTATGGAGTGTTACAGGGACACTACCCTTCCCAGCACAATCGACTATCCCGTCTCCACACTCTATCTAAGACGTGTGGGTGCACTAGCGCTACCATACATATCCGCAGCAATACTGTACTCTTTTCCTAGTCCACCGGAGTTCTCAAACAATACATTGTAATTTAACATTACCAAACACATGCAAAATAAATCTTATTACATTTTAATTCTCAATACATTTCCAGTATTTCCAGGATCTCATACATATATCATAGCTTAATACAAAACTTCATTTTACTTATGCCACACAGATTAACAACATATTTCATACGTTTACTGTAAAATAAGCCAACCCACCATCATCATTCATATATTGAAAATATACATTTAATTCCTTATACAATTAACTAGAAAATTTGCTATTTTAACTTCCCATTTCTACAAATAATATCTAGTAGCACAGCCCTAGGCTTAGAAATTTACAATTCAAATGGTCGGCTATTCAAAATCCTAGCCTTTACACCGACATAGTATAACATGTAAAAGCACGGTCCTTATGCCGGCATAGTATATATCATGTAAAACCACGACCCTTATGCCGTTGTAGTATATCATGTAAAACCACGGCCTTTACGCCGACATATTTTAACATTCATAGTTTTGAAATCACTGAAATGTTTCAATACCATACTTTAAACATAGTTCTTATATCGTTTTAATATCTTCCCGAAAACAGTGATAATATGCTTATTCTGAAAACATAATATTTCGATATTACATAAAATCATAGAATTTCATACTCATGCCACACAAAAGTAAATATTGTTTTAATCGTAAGATCTGCACGAAAATCATATTCCTTGCTATAATGTATTAAAATCATTTTCCTGTTAACAATAGTATTTCCAAATCCAATTCTATAACATACATAATTTCTTTGGAAATAAAAGCTAAACAATGGTAAATAATTTTGTGAAAATGCTGACTTAGTTTATCCTCTTACGTGGCCTACTGAGAAGCCCACCAATTACTCCAAAATTACACCTGTGGTTTTTCTCAGCTCAACACCCTAAAATTTACATTTCTCTTAACAAAACTTCAATATTATCTTTCCTAATATTTTCTCCTCAGTCCAGAAACACCAAAAATCTAATAAAACTTAAAATAATCAACTTACCCAAATTTTGGGATGGTGCCTAAGTTGGCCTAATCAACAAATCACTCCAACAGATTTGTAGAGAATCTTCCCAGGAGTAACGTGGCGGCTTCAGATCGTCGAACCAACGAAGAACCAGGCCAGAGAGAAGGCAGAGTGGGACGAGTTAGGGAGAAAAAGAAAAATTTTGCATGTGATTCTCTCACAGAAAGTTAGTTTTGGCCTTTTATAAGATGCTGCTCCATGTGGCCTCGTCAACGAGGCACATCTCCTCGTCGACGAGTCCAAAAAGGAGTTTCGTTGATGAACACCTTCTCCTCATTGACGAGTTTAAGGCTCTGGAAACAGTCCTCTCGGTAATCTCTCATCGAGGAGACACATGTCCCCATCGATGAGCCCAAGAGCCTTGCTCGTTGATGAGCACTTCTACACTCATCAACGAGACCCTGCTAAAACCCCTTTTCAAAATTCCTTTTCTCTCCTTTCTTTTATTATGTAATTACTATAATTTTTTAGGTCCCTACATTCTCCACTCCTTATAAAAATGTCATCCTCAAAATTTACTATCTGTATTGACACTATCCTTTAAAGAAAATGTGCTACTTATTTTATTACTTACCCTTGCTTATGGCAGAGGAATATCATGGTTGCATTCAAGGTCATAAGAGATTACAAATACATAAATTAAAATTCTCCCAAAACCAAAATACTACCTATTTTATAACCTACAACATTACTTACACATATATCATCTTAGTTTTTCATAAAACTAAACCATACTACATTTACTTTACTCGTATACCTAGTGCTAATCTCCACTGAATAAGTGCGGGTATTTCTGTCATATTTCTTCTTCCAACTCCCAAGAGGCTTCTTCCACAGCGTGATTTCTCCACAGGACTTTTACTAAAGGAATTTTCATACTGTGCAATTCCTGTTCTTTTCTGTCCAAAATCTGCATTGATATCTCCTCATAAACCAGTGAATCTTTGAGCTCTAACTCTGCATAACTGACTAAGTGGGAGGGATCTGAGACGTATTTCCTTAGCATGGAAACATGAAATACGTCATGCATTCTGAACAAAGCTAGTGGTAAAGCTAGTCGGTAGCCCACTGACCCCACTCTTTCAAGTATCTCGAAAGGGCCAATGAACCTAGGGTTTAACTTACCCTTCCTCCCAAACCTTATAACTTCCTTCAATGACACTATCTTTAATAGCGAGTATTGGCGTAGCTCTTCCGCAAATTCTGAGCTGCACATATTCTTTCTTTAATGAGCCGGACTTTGTCGTAGGCTTGCTACACTATTTCTGGTCCCAACACTCGCCTCTCACCTATCTCATCCCATTATAGAGGAGAACGACACCTCCTACCATAAAGCGCCTTATAAGGTGCCATGCCGATGTTGGCTTGATAGTTGTTATTGTATGCAAACTCTACTAGTGCATATACTGGGTCCAACTACCTCCAAAATCCAGCACGCACGATCGCAGCATATCTTCTAATATCTGAATCACTCTCTCAGTATGCCTGTCTGTCTGAGGATGAAACGCCGTGTTGAAAGATAACAGAGACCCTAGAACCTCTTGCAAGCTCCTCCAATACCATGACGTGAGACGTGGGTCTCGGTCTAATACTATAGACACTGGCACACCATGTGATCGTACTATCTCCTAAATATATAATTCCACCAATCTGTCCATGGAGTAGTGGACTTTAATAAGAATGAAGTGAGTAGTCTTCGTCAATCTATCAAAGACCACCCAAATAGAATTCTAACCATGCAGTGCCGGTGGTAAACTCGTCATGAAGTCCCTAGATACATGATCCCACTTCCACTCTAGAATGTAAAGCAACTACAACTACCTCGTCGGCCTCTGGTGCTCAGCCTTTACCCGCTGGCACGTCAGACACTGTTGCACAAACTTGACAATTTCCCTCTTCATGCCGCTCTACCACTAAGACTGTCGTAGATCCCTATACATTTTAGTACATCTTAGATGAAACATGTATAAGGACTTGTGAGACTCCTCTAAGATCGTCCTCCTAATGTCTATATCTGCAGGCACGCACAACTTGGAACAGAACCTCAAGGCCCGATCCTCAGAAATACCGAATTCCTCTCCTTGTTCATCTCGCACCTTAGCTATCAGGTCTTCTAATTTTACGTCATCCCTATGAGCGGTCTTAATCCTTTCCTATAGAGTAGGCTGCACCACCAGGTTGGCAATAAATGCCTGAGGATCACTCTCTACTAACTCTACACCAAGTCTCGCCAAATCCATCTAGATCAGATGCTGAACCTCCATAGCTGTCAGTGCTGGTCCCACTGATTTCTTGCTCAGAGCATCAGCTAGCATGTTTGCTTTCCCTGGGTGGTAACTGATAGTGCAGTCACAATCTTTAATAAGTTCCAACCACCTCCTATGCCTTATATTCAGCTCCTTTTGAGTAAAAAGTATTTCAAACTTTTGTGATCGAAGAATATCTCGCATCTCTCACTATACAAGTGATGCCTCTAAATCTTTAACGCGTGTACCACTACAGCCAATTCCAGATCATGAGTAGGCTAGTTCTTTTTGTATTCCTTCAATTTTCTGGAAGCATATGCCACAACTCTACCCTACTGCATCAAAACACATCCAAGCCCCCTCAAAGATGCGTCATAGTAGATCATGTACCCATCACCTCCTGATGGAATAATTAATATTGGTGCAGTGACAAGCCTCTGCTTCATTTCTTGGAAACTCTGCTCACAATCCTCATTCCATTCAAACCTAACATTCTTTCTGGTCGGATGCATGAGAGGTCTTGATAAAGCTGAAAACCCTTCTACAAATCGACGCTAATAACCCGCCAATACCACACAACTCCTAATTTTCTAAACATTCTTCGACCTGACCTAATTCAACACTGCCTCAATCTTGCTGGAATCCACTGAAATACCATACCCTGAAATAACATACCCCGGGAATGACACTTTCTCTAGCCAAAATTCACATTTTCTTAACTTGGCATATAATTTCTTTTCCCTAAGCATCTAAAGTACTAGCCGTAAGTGCATCTCATGCTCCTCAAAGCTCCTCGAGTAAACTAGTATGTCATCAATGAAAATTACAACGAACTAGTCTAGATACTGATGAAAGATTCTATTCATCAAATCCATGAATACAACAGGATCATTCGTTAGACCAAATGGCATAACTAGAAATTCGTAATGCCCGTACCTGGTCCTAAAAACTGTCTTTGAGACATCTTCTAGTTTTACTTTCACCTAATGATAGCCTGACCTGAGATCGATCTTAGAATAGACCCATGTGCCCTGAAGCTGATTAAATAAGTCATCTATTTGAGGTAAAGGATATCTGTTCTTAATGGTTACCTTGTCTATCTCCTTGTAATCAATACACATTCTCATAGACCTGTCTTTCTTCTTCATGAATAACACTGGTGCTCTCCAGGGCAAAACGCTAGGTCTGATAAACCCTTTATTCAATAAATCCTGCAGTTGATCCTTTAATTCTCCCAATTCTGCTAGAGTCATTCGGTAAGGGCTTTAGAGATCGGTGTCGTCCTAAGAAGTAGATTAATAGAGAAATCTACCTCACGGTCAGGAGGCAAATCGGGTAGCTCATCTGAGAAGACATCTGAAAACTCCTTCACCATTGGCGTATTAGCAAGCTTTAATTCATTTCCAAAAACCTCCTTTACAAAGGTCATAAACCCATGACAATCGTCCAGGAGTAATCTTATCGCTTGCATGACTGGCACTAACTGTGACGAGGAACTCCCCTATGATCCCACAAATTTGAATTCTTGCTTCCCCGGTGGTCGAAAAATCACCTTTTTCAGATGACAGTCAATATTAAAGTAGTTAGCTGCCAGCCAATCCATACCTAGTATTACATCGAATCCATGCATATTAAGCTCAATAAGGTCAGCTGGTAGTACTCTCCCCTGAATTTCTATCATATAAACCCTGAGCACCCTATGACATTGCACCACTGACCCTGTTGGAGTAGCAATTGACAACTCTACATCTAATAATTGAGTCTCGTTTCCAAACAATTTAATATAGGCCGTAGACACAAAGGAGTGGGTGGCACCTGAATCAAATAAAACAATTACTTGATATATAAAACATTAAAAGTATCTATCATGACGTCGCCTGCGGTCTCGGCATCTCTAGATGTCAAAGCACAGACCCTCATTGGAACTACATTCCTCTACTGGCCTATATGGGGCACTTGATAGCCTCCTCGGTAAGGAGCAGGAGCGATACCACGTGGTGTAGGGCAATCTTGCACCAGATGTCCCTGCCTACCGCTGCAATAGCAAACGACTCTCCCCACTCGACACTCTCCCAAGTGTCTCTTTCCACAAGTCTAACGGACAGGGAAATTCTGCACCGCCTGAAACTCATGACCTCCAGTATCCCGCCTCTGTCCTTTACCTTAGTTTCCTCTCCTCCACTGATCCTGCCTAGATCCCTGTTGGAAGCTTGAAGGTGTAGATCTCTTCTTTAGTCCCTGCTCCTCTGCATCCATCTGTTCACTAGTCTCAGCCAATGTTGCTCTGTTGACTAACTCAGAAAAATCCTATATCTTCAACACTATTACTTGCTTGTATATTCCACGCCTCAATCCTATTTCAAACTGTCTCGCCTTCTTTGTTTCATTAGGAACAACATACGGGGCGAAGCGGGACAACTCTATGAACCTTGCCACATACTGCTGGACTGACTACTAGCCCTGCTTCAGATTCAGGAACTCTTCCACTTTGACTTCTCTAATAGTGATTGGAAAATATCTATTAAAGAATAATTCTTTAAATCGGTCCCATGACATAGCTATCGGCGTCGTCCTCTACTGCTCCAAGAGTTTCACTAAAGTCCACCAACTCTTGGCCTCCCCTGTTAGTTTATAGGTGGCTAAGAGGACCCTCTGCTCCTACGTACACTGCAATACTGCCAACACCTTTTCAATCTTCTACATCTAATTTTCGGCGATTGCAGAATCAACACCTCCTGAAAATGCTAGAGGATTCATCTTGGTGAATTTCTTTATCGTGCACCCATGACCTACAGACGGGCCTCCCTGCTCTTTGGAGCTTCTAGTGATCTCAGCCATAACCTGCTGAGCTACGCTGCATAGTACTGCATCTGAATTAGCCCCGCCTGCACTTGAGGGCCCTACACTGTCACCACCACTCGCATGGGCACTACCTCCTCCAGGGTTCATCTTAAAAAGAAAGTAAACATGGATCAAGGATCCTATTCTTATTATTTACACATCTAACCAAAATCCCCTATCTTGACATCATTTTCTTAATTAATTCAGTCCGACACTTTAGAAACACAACCCAACAATAGTTTACTATGAATTTCCTGAAATCGTCACTCTAGAAAAAACATAGAAACCACCACGAAAGTTCTGCCTCCAAATTGTAGAACAAAACCTCAAATCATTTTATTATACTCTGGTATTGTTTTTGCTACACTCTAGAGTCTATAGAACCTAGCAACCTAATATCTGATACCAAACTGTAATGACATGCCTATTTTACCATATAAATATATTTTTTCCTTTTTTTTTTTTCCCATAAACATCCATAATAACCATAAACATACTCCCTTTAGATCCATGGATATTGGGGGTAACCCTGTCATACACCTCTGATACCTAAGCAGCGAAAAACATACATCATATACATATCAAGTCATCAAACTAATACAATACCAGAGTTCTACCAAATCAATCTTATACATATACACATCCCAAAAAGACCAAAAAGTGCCTAGGGTCATAACCCAAAAATTCATCAGACCCTAGCATAACGCCTTACCCTTCTGATAGGGTACGACAGTCGACCTCTAACGCTGCAGAGCTCTATCCACTCTTCTATCTGGGTTTCTTGAAATGTTTATATAGTTGGGATGAGACACCTCTCAGTAAGGGAAATAAACTAACATTAGTGTGTGGCAACATGAGTATTTTCGTGTTCTACATGTAATAATTCATAAATCATATCTGGTAAAATTGTCTGTATTATATCTGAATAAAACATAATTCATCATAACATGGTATAACATACTGAGTTTTTATACATGAAAATCATCTTATATAACTGTACATAAAATAACACCCTAGATGGATAACTAGCTGGTGTCATGTCTTACCCCACATGACTAGGTTGTGCAGCCCGAAGGCGGGACCTACCAATGATTGACCGACCTTGCTAGATCAACATAAGTTTGTAAGTACGATGGGTCTGCCCCTCCTAGTCCAAACTGCCAGAGGGACACCTGCACTACCATGAAACTACATCGACTGTCGTTTTCCCACAATCCCTTACGACATGTGGTAGCACTAACATATACATAATTGTGAACATATAGCTACAGTACCGTGCTTTGTAAAAGCCTAAACGAAACCATCTAGGTTTTGATAACATATAGTAAGTTTCAAATAATGATACATAACTGTTTCATAATAATATCTATCATGATAATATTTTCATGGATTGTTTCATATCATATCATGTAAACCACGACCCTTGCACCAGCATATTATATCTTTGTAAATCACGGCCCTTACGCTGACATAGTATAACATGTAAAACCCCGGCCCTTATGCTGGCATAGTATATCATGTAAAAGCACGACCCTTACGCCAACATAATATATCATGTAAAACCATGACCTTTGCGCCGACGTACTTTAACATACATAGTTTTGAAATCACTATACTGTTTCAATACCATAGTTTAAACATAATTCCTATACCGTTTTTAATATCTTCCAAAAAACAGTGATAATATGCTTATTCTGAAAACATAATATTCCGATATTACATAAAATCATAGAATTTCATACTCATGCCACACAAAAGTAAATATTGTTCTAATCGTAAGATCTGCACGAAAATCATATTCCCTACTAAAATGTATTAAAATTATTTTCTTGTTAACAATAGTATTTTCAAATCCAGCTCTGTGACATACATAATTTCTCTAGAAATAAAAGCTGAATAATAGTAAATAATTTCATGAAAAAATTGACTTAGTTTATCCCCTTACCTGACCTACTAAGAAGCCCACCAATTACTTCAAAATTACACTTGTGGTTTTTCCCAGTTCAACACCCTGAAATTTACATTTTTCCTAACAAAACTTCAGTATTATCTTTCCTAACATTTTCTCCTCAGTCTAGAAACACCAAAAACCTAATAAAACTTAAAATAATCAACTTACCCAAATTTTGGGATGGTGCCCAAGTTGACCTAACCAACAAATGACTCTAGCAGATTTGTAGAGAATCTTCTTAGGATTAACGTGACGGCTTTAGATTATTGAACCGGAGAAGAACCAGGCCAAAAACCTAGAGAGAAGGCAGAGGGGGACGGGTTAGAGAAAGAAATAAAAATTATGCATGTGATTCTCTCATAGAAAGTCGGTTTTGGCCTTTTATAAGATGTTGGTCCACGTGGCCTCATCGACGAGCCACATCTCCTCGTCGACGAGTCCAAGAATGAGTAACAAACACCTTCCACTCGTCAACGAGTTTTACGCTTTGGAAACAGTCCTCTCGGTAATCTCTCATCGATGAGACACACGTCCTCGTCGACGAGCCCAAGAGCCTTGCTTGTCGATGAGCACTTCTACACTCATTAACGATACCCTGCTGAAACCCCTTTTTAAAATTCTTTTTCTCTCATTTCTTTTATTATTTAATTACTATAATTCTTTGAGTCTCTACATGATGGTCTTTAATTAACTCCTTTAAAATAAATGAAATAAATGAAACAAATGAACAAATAAAAATTTTTACAAGCAAAATGAAAATCAAAGTGCGATTTTGGAATTAATGTCTAATAAGACCTCTAAATGAGGGGATCTCTTTAAATAAACCCCCCCTCCCTCATAACTAGTATAGGTGAGGTTTGGAATACCTTTTTATCATTTTTTTTAATCATTGGTGTGACGACCTGCTTAATTTCCACAATTTTTTCCATAATATAATAAAATCAATATCACAAAACTCAGCAGATCATAATCCACCTGAACCCGTGGGTACCAGGGATGCATCAGAACACATAACGGAAGCCTAAACAGTAGGAAACATACAATCATATACATTTCATAATACCATACATCACAATACCAAAGTTACTAGAACCACTGTATTTATATACACACAGTATACAACCCAAAAGATATCTTAGGGCCATCCCACTAAGTACATCCGACCCTATCAAAACGCTTACCCTTCTGGAAGGGCAGTCCAACCATACTAGATCAGCGGGGCTTTACCCGCTCTTCTATCAGGGGCTCCTGAAATGTTTATAAAATCCAAGGTGAGACACCTCTCAGTAAGGGAAATAAACTAATACTAGTGTGTGGCAACATGAGTATTCCGTGTTGTTATACATAAATCATATAGAAACATATTTAGTAAATTGTTATGTCATATATGGGAAAACGTATATATCATCATAGCATGACAGAACATACTGCATTTTCATAACCATATTTCTTCTCATAAAATATAATCGAAAAACATTCCTGGTAGGTTAGCTGGCTGTTGTCATGTATTACCCTCACATGACTGGGTTGTGTGGCCTAAAGGCGGGATCTGACAATGATTGGCTGACCATTGCCAAGTCAAAAGTACAGTCTGTAGGTTTGATGGGTCTGCCAGACTTGGTCTGTACACCAGGTGCGCTCACACACTTCTTAAAAACCACATCGACCATCCAATCTCACACCACTTCGTACAGCGGCGTTAACATAAATATCATGATCATGATGACCATGGACACATAGCAATGATACCGTGCAAGTGCTAGCCTAGACCAAGCCAACTAGGTTCTGATATCATATAACATATACTAAAACTGTGATACATGGATATTTCATATCATAAATTATCAAATCAATCATATCATTTTTCATATATACGTATATCATGAAAATCATCGGCTCGTACGCCGGTATTTCACATTTTACCGTAGCTTCGCCCATACGCCAATAAATTATATCCATAGCACAGCCCGTACGCTGACAAATCATTTCCATAGCTCGACCCATACACTGGCAAATCATACACATAGCTCGACCCGTACGCTGGTTTTTCATTTTAAAAATCCGTATCATAATTACATTCCCAGAAAATAGTATCTTATAACAATTTCTACTCATGCCACACTAAACAAATTTTTCATATATTTAACATACCATCATTTTTAGCAGTATTTTTCAAATATAAATTATATATAAATATATTTATTTCCCTAAAATCAATTGCTATAATATTATACATACTTTCCATAAAAATACTAGCTTAGTTTATCCCCTTACTTGTGTTATGAAAATCCCCTAAGTCAAACGCTCCTACACCTGCAGGGTTCCCTACTCAACACCCTAAAAACAACATTTCCCAGAACTAAAGTTTAGTATTTCTACGCGTACTATGCTTTCTACAACTGTCAAATAACCAAATACTGAGTAGAATGCCTTACCCTGGATTTGGGATGATTTCCAACTCAGCCCCACCGACGATCCGCTCCGACAGACTTGTAGAGAACTTTCCTAGGAGCATCGTGGTGGCTTCAGATAGTCGAACCGGTGGAAATCTGACCCAAAAATTTAGAGAGAAGGATAGGGAACCGAACGTTAAGAGAGAGAGAGAGAGAGAGAGAGAGAGAGAGAGAGAGAGAGAGAGAGAGAGAGAGAGAGAGAGAGAGAGGTTGTGCGTAGGAAAATGAACTAAAAAATCACATTTAACCCTACTTATACTGCGAGATTTGTCAACGAGTCACGTCACCTCGTCGATGAGTCCTGTAAAAAGTTCGTTGATGACCTCAACCCTCATCGATGAATTTCAGTCTTCCAATTCCCTTTCGTTTTATAATTTAAATATCATTATTCTTCGGGTCGTTACATTTTTCCCTCCTTATAAAATTTCGTCCTTGAAATTTACTGCTTATGTAACTTATCACCCCTTAACATGAAAAGGGTCTACTTATTTTATTACTTACCCTCACTTATAGTGGAGGAACACCGTGGTTACATTTCGAGTCCTGGGAGATTACATATACAAAAGAAAAATTCTCCCAAAACTAAAATGCTACACTAATTAAACCATTACATGTACCTGCAAAAGAAATATTACCTAACTACTTAAATTTCTTGAAATAGTTGTGGGTACTTCTACTTCATCTGCTCCTCTAACTCCCAAGAAGCCTCTTCTACCGCATGATTCCTCCACAAAATTTTTACCTGAGGAATTTTCTTGTTACGTAACTCCTGCATTTTCTTATCCAGAATTTGTACTGGCACCTCCTCATATACCAGTGAATCATTAAGCTCTAATTCACCTAACTGATGATATGAGAAGAATCTGGGACATATTTCCTCAACATAGCAACATGGAATACGTCGTGGATCTTAGACAACACAGGTGGCAAAGTTAGCCTGTAGGCTACCGGTCCAACTTTATCTAGAATCTCAAATGGACCGATAAACCTAGGACTAAGTTTACCCTTCTTGCCAAACTTCATAACCCCTTTCAACAGAGCTATCTTCAAAAACACATGATTACCTACATCAAATTCCAAATTCCTGCGGCGATTATCAGCATAACTTTTCTGTCGGCTCTTAGCTGCACTGATTCTATCTCTGATAAGCCGAACCTTATTACGCGCTTGCTGAACAAGCTCTGATCCCACTACTCGCCGCTCACCCACTTCATCCCAAAATAAAGGAGAACGACATCTCCTACCGTATAGAGCCTTTAATGGTGCAATGCCAATACTGTTATCATAACTGTTATTATACGCAAATTTCACCAGCGGCATGAACTGAGTCCAACTATCCCCAAAATCCAGTACGCACGCTCGGAGCATATCCTCCAATATCTTTATCGTCCTCTTAGTCTGCCCATCTGATTGAGGATGGAATGTCGTGCTAAACGATAATTGAGACCCTAGTGCTTCCCGCAAACTCCTCTAAAAATGTGACGTAGAACGCGGGTCTCGATTTGATACAATCGATACTGGCACCCCATGAGAACGAACTATCTCCTGAATGTAAATCTCCGCTAAACGGTTAAGGGAGTAGCTGATCCTGATAGGTAAAAAGTGGGCGGTCTTAGTCAAACGGTCAATAATCACCCAGATGACATTCTGGCCATGTAACGCTGTTGGCAGTCCTGACATGAAGTCCATAGATATATGATTTCACTTTCACTCTGGGATAAATAATGGTTGCAACTGCCCTGCCAGCCTCTCGTGCTCAGCTTTTACCTGCTAGCACATCAGACATTGGGCTACATACTCGACGATCTCTCTCTTCATACCACTCCACCAGTACAACTCTCGCAAATCCCTGTACATCTTCGTACTATTGGAATGAATTGTATACAAAGATTTGTGAGCCACCTCTAAAATAGTCTTTCTGATCTCAATATCGGCAGGAACGCATAATCTGAAACGAAATTGCAAAGCCTCTTCATTTGCAATACTGAATTCCCCCCCCCCCCTCCGACCACTCTGTACTCTGTTTATCACATCTGCTAACTCTGGGTCTTCCTTCTGGGCAGCTTTAATCCTCTCCTGCAGAATAGGCTACACCACTAAACTGGCAATGTGAGCCTGAGAACCACTTTCAACTAATTCGATGGCGAGTCTCTCCAGATCCATCATAATCGGATATTGGATCTCCATAGTCGCCTATGTTGATTCCCTGGACTTCCTGCATAATGCATCAACTACCACGTTTGCTTTTCTTGGGTGATAACTGATGGTACAATCAAAATCCTTAATTAACTCCAACCACCTTCTTTACCTCATATTCAATTCCTTTTGAGTGAAAAAGTACTTCAAACTTTTATGATCGGAGAAGATCTCACACCGCTCACCATAGAGATAATGCCTCAAAATCTTCAGTGCATGTACAACTGTAGCCAATTCAAGATCATGGGTAGGGTAGTTCTTTTCATATTCTTTCAACTGCCTAGACGCATACGCCACTACCCTACCATGCTACATCAATACACAGCCAATTCCTTTCAAGGACGCATCACTGTAGATAGTATAACCTTACCCCCAGACGAGATGGTTAGTACTAGCGCTGTGACTAGCCTCTACTTCAATTCCTCAAAAATTTGCTCACAGCTGTCATCCCATTCAAATCTGGAATTTTTCCTAGTCAGTCGTGTCAGAGGCCCTGATAAAGTTGAGAATCCCTCAACAAAATGATGGTAATATCTGTCTAACCCTAAGAAACTCTGATCTCTTGGATTTTCCTCAGTCTAACCCAATTCACTACTGCCTAAATCTTACTAGGATCCATAGAAATTTCGTCTCATGAGATAACGTGCCCCAAAAACATAAATTTCTCGAGCCAGAAGTCGCATTTACTGAACTTGGCATAAAACTTCTTTTCTCGTAGTGTCTATAGAACCTGTCTCAAATGTATCTCGTGCTCCTCATAGCTCCTCGAATAGACCAGTACATCATCAATAAAAACAACAACAAACTGATCTAAATATAGATGGAAAATCCTATTCATCAAATCCATAAATATCGCAAGAGCATTCTTCAGACCAAATGACATAACAAGGAACTCGTAATGCCCATATCTGGCCCTAAAAGTCGTCTTCGATACATCTTCTGCTTTCACCTTTACCTGATGGTAGCCGGATCTGAGGTCAATCTTCGAATACACTCGTGTACCCTAGAGTTGGTCAAACAAATCATTAATACGGGGTAGAGGATATTTGTTCTTGATTGTCACTTTATTAATCTCCCCATAATCTATGCACATTCTCATAGACCCGTCTTTCTTCTTCACGAACAGTACTGAAGCTCCCCATGCTGATACACTAGGTCGTATAAAGCCCTTATCAAGCAAATCCTGCAACCGATCTTTTAGTTTCGCTAACTCTACTGGCATCATTCGATACAATGCTTTAGAAATCAACGCTGTACTTAGAAGTAGATCAATAGGAAAATCTACCTCACGATCCAGTGGCAAGTTTGGTAACTCATTTGGGAAAACATCTGTAAATTCCTTTACTACATGCGTGTTAGAAAATTTCAATTCATTCTTTGACATCTCCTTCAAAACAGCCACAAACCCCTAACAACCACTCAGCAGAAGTCTCCTAGCCTAGATATCTGAAACCAGTTGAGGCGGGGATTGCACCTACGACCCTACGAACCTGAATTCCACTTTGCCCAGAGGTCTGAATATCACTTCTCATGCTCGGCATTCTATGCTGGAAAAATTAGCTGCTAGCCAATCCATGCCAAATATTACATCAAACCCGTGCATGTCCAGCACTGTCAGATCAGTAGAAAGAATTTCCCCTTGGATATCAACTGAACAACCCCAGAGTATTTTACTACATCTTACTACCGATCCAGTCGATGTAGACACTAACAATTCAGTATTCAACAACTATGTTTTTGCCCCACATAGTTTAACACACCCTGAAGACACGAACGAGTGCGTAGCTCCTGAATCAAATAATGCAATAACTTTAAAAGAAAGCATAATAACCATTCCTGTCACCACGTCACTTATCGTCTCAGCCTCACCCGATGTCAGAGTAAACACCCTGGCTGGAGCCGTATTCCTATGCTGGCCCCCATGTGGCACCTGATAACCTCCCCAGTATGGTCTGGTAGCTAAAACTACATCTGGTGGGGGAGGATAGTCTTGCACCATATGCTCCGATCTATCGCAGCGATAGCACACCACCCCTCTTGCTCAACACTCTCCCTAGTGTCTCCTACCACAAGTTTGACAGACTGGAGGACCCTGCATTGCCTGAACCTCGCGTCCTCCAGTCTCTTGTCTCCGCCCTTTACCATGGTTTCCTCTCCTCCACTGACCCGGTCTATGACCCTACTAGTAGCCCGTAGATGTAGATCTCTTCCTTTGACTCTGCTCCTCTGCATCCAAATGCTCACCGATCTCTATCAGGGCTACCCTGTCGATTAACTCAGCAAAGTCTTGGATCCGCAGCACCACCACCTGCTTGAATATACTCCGCCTCAAACCTCTCTCAAACTGCCTCGCCTTCTTCACTTCATCAAGAACAATATACAGGGCGAAATGAGAGAGCTCGATGAAACGCGCCACATATTGTTGGACAGATAGCTGTCCCTACTTTAGACTCAAGAACTCTTCCACTTTAGCCTCCCCGACAGTAGCTGAAAAATATCTATCAAAGAACAATTCTTTAAACTGGTCCCATGTCATGGCTATCAGAGTCGCCCTCTACTCCAGTAGTCTCACCGCAGTCTACCAGCTCTCGGCCTCTCCCGTTAGTCTATAGGTGGCAAAGAGGACCCTATGTTCCTCAATACACTACAACACAGCCAAAACTTTCTCGGCCTCCTGCATCCAGTTCTCAGCGGCTGTAGGATCGACTCCACCTGAGAACGCCGGAGGATTCGTCTTCGTAAACTTCTCTATAGTGCACCCATGGCCTGCATATGGACCACCTTGCTCCCTCGAGCTCCTAGCCATCTCAGCCATAACCTTCTGAGCCACGCTACGTAATACCGCATCAGAGTTGGTCCTAGCTGCACCTGATGGCCCTGCTCCATCACTGCCGCTCACATGGGCACTACTTCCTCCTAGATCCATCCTGAAAACAAAAAATGCAACTTAGAAATCCTTTCCTTATAATTTACTGGCTTAACTGAGCCTTTTATCTCAATACTCTCAACTTATTTCTAGTCCCCAGTCCTACATTCTAGGAACATAACCCGACAATAGCTTACTATGGTTTTCTTGAAATCGTCACCCCAGGAAAAACACAGAAACTACCATGGAAGTCCTGCCTCTAGAATGTAGAACAACCTTAAATCATTTCCTATACTCTGGTATTGTTTCCACTGCATTCTAAAGTCTAACGAACCTAGCAACCTAGGCTCTGATACCAAAATGTGATGACCCACTTAATTTCCACAATTTTTAATCAATATCACAAAACTCAGCAGATCATAATCCACCTGGACCAGTGGGTACCAGGGATACATCAGAACACATAACGGAAACCTAAGCAACAGGAAACATACAATCATATACATCTCATAATACCATACATCACAATACCAGAGTTACTAGAACCACTTTATTTATATACACATAGTACACAACTCAAAAGATATCTTAGGGCCATCCCACGAAGTACATCCGACCCTATCAAAACGCTTACCCTTCTGGAAGGGCAGTCCAACCATACTAGATCAGCGGGGCTTTACCAGCTCTTCTATCAGGGGCTCCTAAAATGTTTATAAAATTCAGGGTGAGATACCTCTCAATAAGAGAAATAAACTAATACTAATGGGTGATAACATGAGTATTCCGTGTTATACATAAATCATATAGAAACATATTTAGTAAACTGTCATGTCATATATGGGAAAACGTATATATCATCATAGCATGACAAAACATACTGCATTTTCATAACCATATTTCATCTCATAAAATATAATACAAAAACATTCCTGACAGGTTAGCTAGTTATTGTCATGTATTACCCCCACATGACTGGGTTGTGTGGCCCGAAGGCGGGACCTGACAATGGTTGGCCTACCACTGCCAAGTCAAAAGTACAGTCTGTAAGTCTGATGGGTCTGCCAGACCTGGTCTGTACACTAGGGGTGCTCACACACTTCTTAAAAACCACATCGACCATCCAATCTCACACCACTCCATACAGCGGCGTTAACACAAATATCGTGATCATGATGACCATGGACACATAGCAACAATACCGTACAAGTGCTAGTCTAGACCAAGCCAACCAGGTTTTGATATCATATAACATATATTGAAACTGTGATACATAGATATTTTATATCATAAATTATCGAATCAATCATATCATTTTACATATATACGTATATCATGAAAATCATTGGCTCGTACGCCGGTATTTCACATTTTACTATATCTTTGCCCGTACGCCGGAAAATCATATTTATAGCACAGCCCGTACACTGGCAAATCATTTCCATAGCTTGACCCATACGCCGGAAAATCATACACATAGCTCGGCCTGTACGCCGGCAAACATATATAAAAATCTCGGTCCGTATGTCGATCTTTCATTAGAAAAATCCGTATCATAATCACATTCCCAGAAAATAGTATCTCATAACAATTTTTACTCATGCCACACTAAACAAGTTTTTCATATATTTAACATACCATCATTTTCAGTAGTATTTTTCAACTATAAATCATATTTAAATATATTTATTTCCCCGAAATCAATTGCTATAATATTATACATACTTTCCATAAAAATACCGGCTTAGTTTATCCCCTTACCTGTGTTCTGAAAAAACCTTTAAGTCAAACGCTCCTACACTCGTAGGTTTCCCTACTCCACACCCTGAAACAATATTTTCCAAAACTAAAGTTTAGTATTTCTACGCATACTACGCTTTCTACAACTGTCGAATAACCAAATACTGAGTAGAAAGTCTTATCTTGGATTTGGGATGATTCCAACTCAGCCCCACCGACAATCTGCTCAGGCAGACTCGCAGAGAACTTTCCCAGGAGCGTCGTGGTGGCTTCAGATCGTCGAATCGACGGAAATCCGGCCCAAAAGCTTAGAGAGAAGGATAGGGAACCAAAGGGTAAGAGACAGAGAGGTTCTGCGCGGGAAAATGAACTGAAAAATCACATTTAACCCTACTTATACTGCGAGATTCATCGACGAACCACGTCACCTCATCGATGAGTCCTATAGAAAGTTCGTCAATGAACTTCAACCCTTGTCGATGAATTTCAGTCTTCCAAAAATCCTCTCTCGGTATCTTCTCATTGACGAGATAGAACTTCGTCAACGAGAAAGAACTTCGGCGACGAGACCCTTAAGAATCCACTTCAACGAAATCCTTGTGTTCGTCGACGAGGCCTAGAAATTTCTCGAGATTATCCCATCCAAAATGTAATGTCGTCGATAAAGTCAACTGCCTCCTTCTGTTCCTATTTCCAATTCCCTTTCTTTTTATTATTTAAATACCATTATTATTCGAGTTGTTACAATTGGGATGCCCCAAGCAAAAGTAGGGGAAAATCATTAATTTTGAGAAAAAAAGTTTATTAAAATACCCCCATATTTTTCTAAAATTTATAGAATTTTTTTTGAAAATTTAAAACATTTTTCTAAAATTTTTCCTCATTTTTTATTTTCTCATTTATTTTAACTCAAAATGACTAAAATATATATTTTTTTATTTTTTATGATTTTCAAAATATTTTTCTTGATTTTTCCCGACTTTTCCTAATTTTCCTTTGATTTTCCCCATTTTGTAAAAGATTTTTTAAACAATTTAAAATTAAAATAATAAATAAACAAATGAAAGAAAAACCGGTTCTAGAAATCAAATCGGTCTGAATTACGATCAGCCTAATAGGGATTGGCGGGCATGTCCACCCACAAGGGTGACATGTGGTTTCCTTTTTTTTTTTTTTTTTTTCTTTTTGTTGTAGCAACGTGAATATAACAAACTCTAGTTTTTTTTTTTTTTTTGAATTTACTGTAGCAACGTGACGTCACCAGTCACGTGTTTGATCTTGAGTGGTTCTGATTTTTTTACCCGAATTGCTGACGTGGGAGCAATTTGACCCTCCAGAGAAAACAAAAATTGGAGGGTCTAGATTGCTCCACGTTGTCCCTTAGATACATGGACCACCCCCACTATAAAAGCTGTTTTTTTTTTTTCTTCTTTGTCTTCTTTTCTGCCCCAGTTTCTTTCTCTCTTTTCTTTTCTCTGCACTCTCTCGATCTCTCTCTTCTTTCACTTTCTCTTCTCTCACTTTTCTCTACACTCTATCGATTTATCTCTTCTCTCACTTTCTATTCTCTCTTTTCTCGGCACTCTCTCAATCTCTCTCTTCTCTCAGTTTCTCTTCTCTCTATTTTCTCAGCACTCACTTGATCTCTCTCTTCTATCACTTTCTCACCCTTCTTTTATGTTTTTGAATTCTTATCTTTTTCCTTTTTTCTTCCCCCCCCCCCCTGTTTTTACAGGTTTGGACCGAAGGAAGGAACACAAATGGGAGCGCTCGATCCTCTCCTCTAGTTGAAGATAAAGTGCACCCCCTCTTTTTTTTTTTTTTTTCCTTTTGGATATTCTTTTCTCTAGGTTTTCTTACCACTTTCTCAGGAGCCAAATAGGCTCCCTGACTTAACCTGATTAGGGTTAGGGTTAAAGCTTGAGTTAGGTTTGTGGTTTGGGTCAGGTTAGGTCGAATTAGGCCTGGCCTATGACTGGGTTGATTAAAATATTTTGGTGTGACTAGTAATTGGGCCGAAGGCCAACTGGGTCTATGACTTGGGCTTTGGGCTTGTGCTTAAATGTTGAGGCTTTGAGGATTGGGCTTAAGACTAAATGGGGAAGTGGGTTTAAGTCAATTAATTGGACTAGGCTGACTAGGCCAAGGCTCAGTCTGGGAACAGACTGAAGTCCAATTGCTTGTGGATTTAAGTTGAGTGGGCTGAACTCTCGTACGCCTTGGTTGGGCTTTCAATGGGGTGTTAATTGGGCTTTATTGATTGGGTCGAAGCTCAGTTTGGGAGTGGGCCAAAGTCCAATTGATTATGGATTTGAACCTAATGGGCTGAATAATCTTAGGCTTTAGTTAGGTTTTGGGGTTGAATAGGACTAGGGTTTGGATCCAACTAACGGGTCATGTTTCGTGGGTCAATGAGTCAAACCTAGTCTGACGGGTTGGATCAACGAGTCGGATTTAGTTTAATGGGCTGAGTTAATGGATCAATTTCAGCACATTTTTGCACTATTGGGATTGCATGATTATGTAAGAAAATAAGGAAAAAGAAAAATAGAACCAAATCAACCTTTGGCCTTCAACTCTTCTGATTTTCTTATCCAACGTCAATTTCTTTCTGCTTCTCCTTTACTCTATGTTCCTCAAACCTCTGGCTTTGAATCTCTACCCTAAAATCCTTTCAAGCCTTCTCAAACTTTGTCTGTAGGTTCTTCATTTTGCAACCCTTAAGCAATCCGAACTCTTGATTTGCTTTGGACTGGCTAAGTTTGCTCCTCTCTCAATTAGAGTTCTCCGATTTCTCTCACGATTGCATATACTCTCTTAATAAGAGTTTTCTAATTCCTCTCATGATTGCCTATACTCTCTCTGTGTAATAACCTAATAATTTCTATAGGACTCGTCGACGAACACATGGGTTTCGTCAACAAGGGCTCTTCAGGATCTCGTCAACGAAGACCCATCTTGTTGACAAGAAGGAACCGAGAAAGGGTTTAAAGGAGATTGAAACTCATCGACGAGGGTGCAGGTTCGTCGATGGACTTTCAACAGGACTCATCGACGAGGTGACGTGTCTCGTCGACGAATCCAGTCCTATAAATAGCTGAAACTCAGAATTTTGATAGAAATTTCAGCACAGAAAGCCTCCTCTCTCTCTCTCTCTCTCTCTCTCTCTCTCTCTCTCTCTCTCTCTCACGACCCTCTTCCCTTCTTTTTTCGATCCTAGCCCCATTTCTCGCTGGATTGAAGATTTGAGGCCATCACGATGCTCCTGGAAAAGTTCTCTGCAAGTCTACCAGAGAAGATCATGGGGAAAGTTGGTTTGAAATTCATCCCAAATCCAGGGTAAGGTATTTTATTGAGATTATGACTTCCTTGTAGTCATAAGAAATGGTGTAGGTAAGAAAATACTGATGTTTTGTTCTGGGAATATTGTTTTCAGAATGTTAAGTTAGGAACCCTGTGGGTATAGGACCAAAATTTAGTAGGGGCTTTTTCAAAGTTAAGGTAAGGGAAATATGTTATGCTAGCGTTTTAATATGTATATAGAATATTATGAATGAGTATTTACAAGCATGCAGATCAGATTATTTTTCTAGAAAATTATGAATATTATTTTTATAGCAGAATTATAGAAATTGAGCATGAGATTGTGTTTATTCAATTGTGTGGCATGAGTTTATTACAGTACAATATATATAGATTTTACAGTATTACAAATATATAGATATTCAAATATTTCATATTATTAGCAATGAATGAGACTTACAGTATTTCTATAGAAAAACATGATTTCAAAACCATAACACTTAGATAGTTTATTCAGACAGATTATACAGTGATAGCATCAAGATGCTACAGCATATATACAGAGTATACAGATATTATATATAGAGATTTAATACAGATATTATAGATAGTACAGATAGAAAACACAGATATTACAGACAGATAATATATATATATAGATATCTCAAATAATATAGGCAAGAATTATAGTGTTATGGTTGTTTTTGATATCATGTTAAAAGCAGCAAGATGAGTATATATTTATATATGTATACAGTATTACACGATATCAGATCCGTGTGAAAATTATAGACATATATATTTTCAGCAGAGTACGGTACCGTTGCTAGTTTGAGACATGTGTAACCACATGACTCAGATAACATGTGGATTTCATCTAACCATGCTATGAGAGATTTGCAGTCTCCCCAGCATGCTGGGTTGAGGTAGTCGATTAGATGATAACAGAGGTTTAAGATAGCTCAAAGTGATTGCAGTGGGCTAGGTTCTACATAGATCATTATAGATTGGCAGAGGATAGAGATTGACTTACCTGGAGGACCGACCAGAGTAAGTCCAGCCTACAGGCCGCACAACTTTATCATGAGAGGATATATCATGATATACAGATCCCAGGGTATAGCAGAAGTTTCTATGTACAGATATTTCACACAGTAGCAATTTATACTATTATATTAGCAGTACCTTTAGATAGCAAACTCAGATACACAGTTATATTTTAAAGATTACATGACAAATATATATATTCTGTACAGTTTATCAGTTTTCTCATATTATAATATTATTTTAGTATTTTAAATATTTAACTCGACCGCCACACACTAGTAAGAGCATATTTCCACTTACTAAGCGCTGTCTCATCCTAGTGACTTATCATTTTTCAGAAGATCCATCTACGCGAGCAGATCTGGCTCGCGGATAGAGTTTGACTTGAGCTGCCCTTATGGGAAGGGTAGGAATTTTTGAGATAATAGTGTTTTGGGATAGTTTTCATATTATAGTGACATCACTTGGTATTTTGTATGGTAAATATATTACAGAGCTCTATAGTTTTTTGGTATTGTATTATATAACAGTTCCTAGTTTTGTGTACCGCTGCTTAGTTATGTATGACAGATAGAGTTTCCTTAGTGCTCTTTGAGCCTGACATGTTATTATCAGTGTTCAGACAGATGACATTTATTATATTCAAAAAGGAAAAAAATATGTTGAATAAATAGCAGGTCGTTACAGTTTGGTATCAGAACCTAGGTTGCTAGGTTCTGTAGACTCTAGAATGCAGCGGATACAATACCAGAATATAGGAAAAGGAATTGAGGATTTGTTTTGTGGTCTGAATACAAGATTTTCGTGGTGGTTTCTATGTTTTTCCTAGGGTAACGATTTTAGGAGAACCATAGTAAACTATCAGCGAGTCATGTGTTTGGGTCGCAGGATTGGATTTTGAGGTAGGAACAAGGGAATTAGTTTACAGTGAATTTGAGGTTTTAGTTGGATGAAGTAAAGTAGATCTGTATAGGATTTTAAAATAGCATTTTGTGTATTTTCAGGATGGATCCGGGTAGAAGTGGTACAAATGCTGGAGGTGATAGACTAGGACCGTCTAGTATGGGAGGGGGAGATACTGATGTCGTACTATGCAACATCACTCAACAGGTGATGATTGAGATGGCTAGGAGTAAACGAGAGCGTAGCTGCACGATCGAACAGTTTATGTGGATGAGGCCTCCTTCTTTTGCTGGAGGACCTAACTTGATTGTGGCTGAGAATTGGGTTCCAAGATGTCGAGGAGATTTTAGCAGTACTGGCACGTACAGATGAGCAGAAAGTGGCGTTTGCGACATTTAAACTGACAGGAGAGGCAAAACCCTAGTAGAGATTAGCGCGTATGATTGAGGATCAGAGGCCGCATCTAGTTCCAGTTTTGTGGAGTCGGTTCAAGGAATTTTTCTTCAAGAGATATTTCCTTGCTATCGTTCAGAACACAAAGGTAGTAGAGTTCCTGCATTTGTCTCAAGGGTTGATGATGGTGACACAGTATGCTGCACAATTTCTTGAGTCATATCGTTTCGCCCCACATTTAGCACCAGACAAAGAGAAAAAAGGCCAGGAAGTTTGAGGATGGATTGAAGCAAAGTTTATTTGAGCAAGTTATCGGCTTTTAAGCTCAGACGTTTGTAGAGGTGGTGGATAAAGCTGCTGTTATTAAGAGTGGTATATAGAGAAGCACTGTAGCTCAGGGTCAGAGGAAGAGGTCTGTGCCTTAGGATTTACAAGCGAGCTCTAGTCGAGGGCCATGGAGAGGAAATCGCAATGGAGGTGGTCAGGGACGGGTGATGGGCCGTGGTGGTTTTCATGGTGGACGGGCTGCTCCTTCCTGTCCTAGATGTGACCATAGACATCTAGGTGAATGTAGGATGGGTGAGGACGTTTGCTATCGATGCGGGAGACCCGGGCATAGATCTTGGTCGTGTCAGGGATTGCCAGCTCAGGCACCAGTTCCTAGACAGTACCGAGGTGGTTATCATGCGCCTCGTGGAGGACAGCAGAGAAATACGACACTGACGAGAGTGTACGCGTTGACATCAGGTGACACCGATGTAGTTGGAGACATAGTTATAGGTACCCTTATTGCTTTCTCATTTATAGCTATTGTTTTATTTGATACAGGTGCCACCCACTCTTTTGTTTCTACGGTACATGCTAAGTTAACAGGGTATAAGGCACAGTTGTTGGATATTGGGTTAGCAGTAGCTACACCAACTGGGTTAGTGGTAAGATGTAAAAGAGTACACAAGAGTTTTCCAGTAGCTATTCAGGGGAAAATATTGCCAGCTGATTTGGTGATATTAGATATGTAAGGATTTGATATAATTATGGGTATGGATTGGTTAGCAGATGATCATGCTAGTATTGATTGTCATTTAAAAGAAGTGATTTTCAGACCTCCGGAAGAGCCAAAATATAGATTTCTTGGTTCGCAGGTACGTTCTTCACCACATCTTGCGTCAGCTGTTCAGGTGAGAAAATTGATCCAAGAAGGCTGTCAAGGATTTGTTGCTTACATTAAGGAATCGTCGAGAGAAGAACTGAAACAAGCTGATGTCCCTGTAGTTATAGAATTCTCATATGTATTCCCAGAGGAATTACCTAATTTACCCCCAAACCAGGAAGTAGAGTTTACAATGGATCTTCTACTGGGGTCAGCGCTAGTATCTTAAGCTCCTTATCGAATGGCCCCAACTGAGTTAAAAGAGTCAAAAGATCAATTGCAAGAATTACTAGATAAGGCATTCATCAGACCCAGTGTGTCGCCCTGAGGAGCACCAGTCTTATTTGTGAAAAAGAAAGATGGGACCATGAGAATGTGTATAGATTACAGGGAAATAAATAAACTGACAGTTAAGAATAAATATCCTCTTCCTAGGATTGATGATTTGTTTTATCAGCTTCAGGGGACCTAGGTTTATTCTAAAATTGACCTGCGGTCAGGTTACCATCAGTGGAAAGTGAGGGTAGAGGACGTCTCAAAAATGGCATTTCGTACAATATATGGGCATTACGAGTTCTTAGTGATGCCATTTGGGTTCACTAATGCACCAATGGTATTCATGGATTTAATGAACTAAGTGTTCCATCAGTACCTAGACTAGTTTGTGGTTGTATTCATAGATGATATACTGGTCTACTCGAAGAGTTTTGAGAAGCACGAGTATCATTTAAGGTTGGTATTGCAAATATTGAGAAAGAGAAAGTTATATGCAAAGTTCAAGAAATGTGAATTCTAGCTGAGGCAGGTTTCTTTTCTCGGCCATGTGATCTCTAAGGTAGGAGTATCTGTCGATCTAAGTAAGATAGAGGCAGTGGTAAATTAGGTAAAGCCAGGAAATGTTCAAGAGATTAGGAGTTTTCTGGGTTTAGCAGGCTATTATTGGTGCTTTGTGGATGGTTTCTCTAGTTTGTTAGGTCTGTTGACACGACTTACGAGAAAAAGTGTAAGGTTTGAATGGACTGATGACTGTGAGCGGAGCTTCTAGGAGTTGAAGCAGAGGTTGGTTACAACCCTAGTATTGGCTATTCCATCAGGAGAGGATGAGTTTGTGATATACAGTGATGCGTCCCTAAATTGGCTTGAGTGCGTATTGATGCAGCATGGCAAGGTCATTGCATATGCTTCTAGATAACTTAAAGAATGTGAGAAGAATTACCCTGTGCATGATTTGGAGTTAGCTGCAGTGGTGCACACTCTTAAAATCTGGAGGCATTATCTGTATGGTGGAAAATGCAAAATCTTCATTGATCACAAGAGTTTGAAATGTTTCTTCACCCAAAGAGAATTGAATATGAGGCAAAGAAGGTGGTTAGAACTTATCAAAGATTATGACTGTACTATTGGTTACCTCCTAGGGAAAGCGAATGTAGTGGCAGATGCTCTGAGCAGGAAGTCAGTAGAACCAATACTAGTAGCCATAGAGATTCAGCACCCGATCCTAATGGATTGGAGAGACTTAGTATAGAGTTGGTAGAGGATAGTCCTCAGGAATTTGTTGCCAACCTGATTATACAACCTACATTATACGAGAAAATTAAAGCAGCTTAAGGTGACGATGCAGAGTTGGCAGAGGTTATGGCTAGAGTGAGGGATGGTCAGGGAGAGGAGTTCAGCATATCAGATGACGGAGCCCTGTTGTTCCATACTAGACTTCGTATTCTTGCAGATACCGAGATCAAAAGAATTATATTGGAGGAGGCTCACAGATCACTATACACAGTCCATCCTGGCAATACTAAAATGTATAGGGATCTGCGAGAGTACTTTTGGTGGAGTGGGATGAAAAGAGAAATTTCTGAATTTGTACAACAGTGCTTGACGTGCCAGCAGGTTAAGGCTGAGCACTAGCGACTAGAAGGGCAGTTGTAGCTGTTGTTTATTCCGGAGTGGAAGTGGGACCACAATTCTATGGATTTTGTTACGAGGTTACCACTAGTGTGGCAGGGATTTAATGCAATTTGGGTAGTTGTTGATCGTTTGATGAAGACTGCCTATTTTATCCTTATTAAAGTTGGCTATTTTATGGACAGACTAGCAGAGATATGTGTTCAGGAGATAGTTCACGTCCATGGTGTACCTGTATCCATAGTCTCAAACTGGGATCCTCAGTTTACTTCACGATTCTGGAAAAACTTTCAGGAGGCTATGGGTACACAATTAGCATTTAGTACAGCTTTCCATCCCCAGTCAGATCGTCAGACTGAGAGGACAATTCAGACTTTAGAAGATATGCTTCGTGCATGTGTGCTAGATTTTGGGGATAGTTGGACTCAGTTTTTAGTACTAGTTGAATTTGCCTATAATAACAGCTACTAGTCTAGTATTGACATGGCTCCATATGAGGCACTGTACAGCAGGAGATGTCGTTCTCATCTCTTCTAGGATGAGATAGGCGAGAGGCGAGTTTTGGGTCCAAAGATTGTACAGCATGCTTGTGAAAAGGTCCGACTAATTAAAGAAAGAATCAGTACTACACAGAGTCGGCAGAAAAGTTATGCAGATACACACCGCTGGGAGTTAGAGTTTGAAGTGGGAGATCGAATATTCTTGAAAGTAGCTCCTATGAGAGGGATTATGAGATTTGGGAAGAAGGGTAAGTTGAGCCCTAGGTATATTGGTCCTTTTGAGATACTAGAGAGAATATGGTCAGTTGCCTACAGGCTAGCTTTACCGCCAGCATTATCCAGAATACACGACGTGTTTCATGTTGCTATGTTAAGGAAATATGTCTCACACCCATCCCACATTATTAGCTATGTAGAGATAAAACTCAAGGATTCATTAGCTTATGAGGAAGCACCAGTACAGATATTAGACAGAAAGACACAAGAATTGCACACAAAAGAAATTCAGTTGGTGAAAGTTTTGTGGAAGAATCACGCTATAGAAGAAGCTTCTTGGGAACTCAAGGGGTAAATCAGACAGAGATACCCGTAGTTGTTCTAAGAGATATAAAGGTAATCCGGTAAAGTATAATAGTTAGATAAATTCTTTTGCAGGTACATGTATGGATTTAGTTAGTAGATAGTTTTAGTTTTATATGTAATCTCCCAAAACATAGTATGTAACCACGGTATTCCTTCGCCATAAGTGAGGCTAAGTAATAAAATATGTAGACCATTTTCTTTTATGAGATGATAAAAGGCAATACAGATAGTAAATTTTGAGGACAAAATTTTATAAGGAGGGGAGAATGTAATAACCCAAGAATTTCTACAAGACTTGTCGACAAACACAGGGGTTTCATCAACGAGGGCTCTTCAGGATCTCATTGACGAAGACCCATCTTGTCGACAAGAAGATACCGAGAGAGTGTTTAAAGCATATTGAAACTCGTCGACGAGGGTGCAGGTTCGTCGACGAACTTTCAACAGGACTCGTCGATGAAGTGACGTGACTCATCGATGAATCCAGTTCTATAAATAGCTGAAACTCAGAATTTTGATAGAAATTTCAGTGCAGAAACCCTCCCCTCTTTCTCTCATGACCCCCTCCTCTTCTCTCTTTGATCCTTGCCCCATTTCTCGCCAAATTGAAGATCTAAGGCCACCACGACGCTCCTGGCGAAGTTCTCTGCAAGTTTGCCGGAGCAGATTGTGGGGAAAGTTGGTTTGAAATTCATCCCAAATCTAGGGTAAGGTATTTTATTCAGATTATGTCTTCCTTATAGTTATAAGAAATGTTGTAGGGAAGAAAATACTGATGTTTTGTTCTGGGGGATATTGTTTTCAGGATGTTAAACTAGGAACCCCATGGATATAGGGCTAGAATTTAGTAGGGGTTTTTCAGAGTTAAGGTAAGGGAAATATGCTATGCTAGCAGTTTTAATATGTATACAGAATATTATGAATGAGTATTTACAAGTATGCAGATCAGATTATTTTTCCAAAAAATTATGAATATTATTTTTATAGCAGAATTACAGAAATTAAGCATGAAACTGTGTTTATTCAAATGTGTGGCATGAGTTTATTACAGTACAATATATATATATATATATATATATATATATATATATATATTTTGCAGTATTACAGATATACAGATATTCATATATTTCAAATTATTAGTAATGAATGAGACTTACAGTATTTTTAGAGAAAAACATGATTTCTAAACCATAACACCTAGACAGTTTATTCAGAAAGATTATACAGTGATAGCATCAAGATGCTGCAGCAGATATACAGAGTATACATGTATTATATATAGAGCATACAAATATTATATACAGAGTATACAGATATTATATACAGAGATTTTATACAAATATTATATATAATACAGACTAGAAAACACAGATATTACAGACAGATAATATATATATATATATATATTTCAGTCAGATATCTCAGATAATATAGCTCAGAATTATAGTGTTATGGTTGTTTTTGAAATCATACTAAAAGCAGTAAGATGAGTATATATTTATATATGTATATAGTATTACACGATATTAGATCCTTGTGAAAATTACAGACATATATATTTACAGTAGAGCAAGGTACCATTGCTAGTTTCAGACACGTGCAACCACATGACTTAGATAGCATGTGGATTCCGTCTAACCGTGCTAGGAGAGATTTGCAGTCTCCCCAGCATGCTAGGTTGAGGTAGCCGGTTAGACGATGACAAAGGTTTGAGATAGCCCAGAGTGATTGCAGTGGGTTAGGATCTACATAGATCATTACAAATTGGCGGAGGATAAAGATTGACTTACCTAGAGGGCCGACCAGAGTAAATCCAGCCTACGGGTCGCACAATCCTATCATGAGGGGATATATCATGATATACAGATCCTAGAGTATAGAAGAAGTTTCTATGTACAGATATATCACACATTAGCAATCTATACTATTATATTAGCAGTACCTTTAGATAGCAAACTCAGATACACAGTTATATTTTAAAGATTACATGACAGATATATATATATATATATATATATATTCTGTACAGTTTATTAGTTTTCTCAGATTATAGTATTATTTCAGTATTTTAAATATTTAACTCAGCCGCCATACACTAGTAATAGCATATTTTCACTTACTAAACGTTGTCTTATCCCAATGACTTATCATTTTTCAGCAGATCCAGCTAAGCGAGCAAATTAGACTCGCGGATAGAGGTTGACTTGAGCTGCCCTTGTGAGAAAGGTAGGAATTTTTGAGATAACAATGTTTTGGGATAGTTTTTAGATAATAGTGATGTCACCGGGTATTTTGTATAGTAAATATATTACAGAGCTCTATAGTTTTCTGGTATTACATTGTATATAGCAGTTCCCAGTTTTGTGTACCGCTGCTTAATTATATATGACAGATAAAGTTTTTTGTTTAGAGAGATGACATTTATTATATTCAGAAAGGAAAAAAAAAATGTTGAACTAATAGCTGGTCATTACACTCTAAATGTATGTCTGAATGTGTGTCTATCCCTCGGATAGCCTATCAATGTGTGTATCCCTCAGAAGGTTTCTCAATGTGTCTTTGCTTCTCTGTGGAAGCCTCTATTTATAGGCTGGGCGCCTCAAGCAGCATTAAAATCAAATCAATTAAATTAGGTAGCAGATCATTCAAATTTTTTTGCTGATTTTCCTAATTGCTTGTCCTCGCATGTGTGTCCTTTCCTTTTTACAGAAGGCTGCCATCATAAGCTTAAGAGTATTGGAATTGGACCTTTACGACCAATTTCCTTCTATGTGTGTCTCAAATGGATTAGTCAAATTAGGGAACAAATCACTCAATCTTTATTGAAAATCAATCAATTTGAGAAACAAATCCTTCAATTTTTATTGAAGATCAATTAATTTAAGAAAGAAATCACCCACTATTTATTGTTGATTATCCCCAATCATTTTCTTTGTGCCTGTGTGTTGGTGCTAGTAGGGACATTGGAGGATCCGAATATCACTTTTTATTTTCTACGTGTTCTCTATTTTTTTGTATTTTTTTGCTGTATTAAAAAAAAAAATTCTATATTTTCTTTGCATTTTTTTTTTTTTTGTATTTTCTTCATGAAATAAAATGTACAATTTGTTATGTTTGGGCTCCGAAAAAAAATGGGTTCTACACATTGAGTACGGTATGCTTACTACTTATAAAATACTAAGCGTGCTGAAGATCCTTTTTGAGTCCCAAGAAACGACCTGCATATTCCACTCTCGCTATTGACAACGAGGCAAAATCCCTTGCGCCATGATGGCAGCTGCTGAATGCAGCAGCAATTACATGAATTGAATTAATCTTGTCAAGTTGTCATGCATGCCGTGGGACAATATTAGTGCATTCAGCATGTGTATATATAATATATGCACGCATTGATGATCCCCATGAGCTCTGCCCACTTTTGTTTTTTGAATAGTAAAACGAAAAGTTGGGAAAAGGCTCACTAGACACTCAATCAATTAAGTCTCTTATTACTTTGAAATTTGTTCATTGATTAAGAGAACTGGAATCCCCTTTTAGCATTATACACACACACACACACACACACACACACACACATATATATATATATATATATATGTATATGAATGCATCCCTACTTTACCAAGTAAGTAATTTAGAACATGCACAGAAGTAGGGAGAAAAATCCATAATAGTGTCTGCAAGCGCTTGAAGAAAAATCAACGCAACATTATCATTCAAATGGCCATGAAGACATTGATTGATGACAGATGCTTTAGTTCACTAATCTAGTTCGAAGACTTAATTAATATGCATGGTTTCTCCGTTAATTGAAATAAACTCATTATTAGAACTTCTCCTTGATTTGAGAAACGACACTAATATTAACTTGCAAAGCCTGCGCAAGAAGATCACAGGCGATGCCCGGTTTGGAGCCAAACAGGGCATTAGCAATGACGATCACTCCGGGGTTCTGGCTATTGAGAGCTGCAATGGCGACGGCATTGCCAGACCCGACATTGCGCTGGAAGTGAATAAGCCCGACCGGGAACACGAACACATCGCCCTTGTGAAGCACCTTCGAGATGAGGCGGCTTTGCGGAATGGAAGTCACGAATCCGACGAGGAGGCTGCCTTCGAGGACGGTCAGGATCTCGCTAGCCCTGGGGTGCGTGTGGGGAGGGTTGAGGCCCGAGGGAGCGAAGTCTACGCGAACCATGGAGATGCCGAGGGTGTTTAGGCCTGGCAACTGAGCTACTGCAACCGGAGTCACCGCGGAGCCGAGACGGTTTGAGGTGTTTGCTGACAAGTGGAGGCCACTGAGGAAGAAATCCTCTGGTTGAACCGACTTAGGATCCTTACATGTGAACCCATTTACTAGCACTGCTGCCACTCAACGTCCAAATTAATATATTTAAGAGAACGGATAAACAGCCTCTAATTAATTGACTATGTACATGAAGATTCATTATTGGTAGATGGATCAGTACGTACCTGGGCTAGTGGGGTTTGCCACGCAGAAATCTTGAAGGGGTCCATGATCAAAGGCCGAGGCATGAGAAAATGTCAAACAGAAGAGTAGTGCTGCCAACAAGAGAACTTTGGCTGCCATTCGAGAGTTTCAGTGGGGGTTGATCGATCAGAGTTATGCCCTACTGCAATATTCTGAATTCTGAGGGACAAGCTCCGACGGGTCTGCTGCTGATGGGAGAAATTCGGTGTGGGTGCCTGAAGATGCATGTGATGCGTTCTCTATTTATGGGGACTTGAGAGAGAGAGAGAGAGAGAGAGAGAGAGGTCCATCTTTTTTGGTAAACGAGAGAGATGTTGAGTCCGCATGACTAAATATAATGGGGCTTATTCATTTTTCTTTTTCCAAATCAGATGATTTGTGGACTTGGTTCCTAAGTAGCATTTATTACTTATTTATAAAAAAAGAAAAATTTATTTCACAAGTTTTTAAAAAAGTAGTTTATTTAGAAAACAAAAAAATATATATTTTTAATCCTATGTTTGTGGATTTGTATTTGTATTTTATTTTAATAAAAATATAATATAAAATTTTATTAAAAGTAGACTACAAATTTCTAAAAAAGTATTCATTTAAAAAATATTATAAATCATTTTTAAAGGGATTTTGAGAAGTAAAGAAAATTTGATTTTATCACTTAATTAAAAGTAGGCAACATGTTTCTAAAAAAATATTTTATTTAAAAAATAATAAAAAAAAAATTTGGAGGGAATTTTGAGTAGTAAAGAAAGATTGGTTTTTGTTACTTAAAAGCAGACATTGTTCATCCGTGGTAGTAATTTTATAATATTATTATTAACATAAATTAATAATAATATATTTTTTTATCATATATTATGATATAGTGTTATTAATTAGAAGATAGTAATGATGAATTATATTAATTAAAATTGTTGATATTTTTACCAATGTTTTTAAAAGGCATACTTGAGGTGTGCCTCTGGAGGCATTTTGAGTATAAAACGCCCTAAGGCATAACTTGAAAGGCGTAAAGTTTCAAATGCATACGCCTCAATGGAGAAGGCGTACGCCTCAGGTATGCCCTTTTGGAGTACCTAAGTTAAAAATAAAAAATAAAAATAAAAAATGAAAATAAAAAACAAGTTACAACCTGATAGGTCTTTGACGAGCATCAAACCCCCCCCCCCCTTTCTCTCGACGAAGCTTCTTTCATCCAAGCTCTGTTTCTCTCCAACAACGACTCCACCTTCTCGTTTCTCTCTGACGAGTGGTCAACTGCTTCCGAGGTATCATCTCTCTCCGACTAATCTGCCTTCGACGACCCCTTCTGATGTATCACCTCTCTCCGATGACCCATTTGGACCTCTCGTCTCCCTTGGTCGTGCCACTTGATCTTAAAATATAAGATTAATTTTAAGCTATCTGATCATGATCAACAGTCACAATCTCACAACTAAATGTGCCATTAGCGCCCTACAGCCACTACAAAAAATCAGGGTATTAGTAAATGATTTAATTCGTCACTAATATTTATAAATTCGTCACTAATACCCTATTATTAGTGACGAATTTGAATCCTTCACTAATAATTAGAAAAATTAAAAAAGCCTTTAATATTAATTTTTTTAATGAACAACCAAATTAAAAATCTGTAATTACATTTTCGCATACATAACCTGAAACCATAAAATTTGTAAATTATTCAAAATTTTGAATTCAAATACAAATTCAATTAAAATAAAGAAATAACATCTGTTCAGATAACAAAAAAAAAAAAAAAAAAATTCAAAATATTCAAAATTCAAATACAAATACTAGTACAAATTCAAATTAAAATACAAAAATTCCATTTGTTCAAATAACAATAAAAATTATAAAGAAATAATCAAAAGTTGCATCCGACAATTGTAGTGCATGCATGCATGACATCGTCCTAATGTTATGACAGCCACAAACCCTACTAATCAACAGTCATTAAAAAAAGTTAGTATACAAATGGAGAGCTGACACTCAGTATAATCAGGAAAAATAATTATATGATATAACAAATTCGCAAAGATTTCATAATCATGCATATTATACAATTTATGTGATAGTAATATCAATAATGAAAAAAATAATGTCAGTATTTAAAGCTAAATATTGAGTTCACATATTTTCATTGAGTTGTACACTTGAAAGGTAGCTTATGAAGTCCAAGGGATGAAAAGGTCTTTGAATAACCATGAGAAGATACACAACTATACTTGCAACTACTTATATATATATTATATGTAATTACCTTTTAATTTTTTGAAAGATAAAACCGAGTGAATTCATTAATAAACAAAGCTCAAGTCAGAGGCCTGAGGATACAAAAGTGCAGGAAGACCCAAAACAGGAAACCAACAAGGCAATAAAAACAGTGAGCATCCAACAAATCAATAAAAAAACTAAAAAGAACACCAATAATAGAAAATGTCAAAGCAACTGAATCAGCCACCGAGAATTTGATACTATTCATTAACCATATGTGTAATTATTATCTTAAGATTGAAACACATTTAGTTATGGAGGTTGTTTTATTATTTTTTTTTATTTTTTATTTTTGGTGATAGTGTTTAAAGTCTTTTAGGCATGTTTAGTCATGAAAATTATTTTATAATTTTTTTTTCTATGATGGTGTTTAAGACCTTTCAAGTAGTTGATTAATTTTTTAGGACATGAGGTTAGTTTGTCCTTCTACCCTAATCTCCAATTAAATAAATTTATGTTTAATATTTGAGTCCTCTGTTGCCTTTTTTATGAGGTTAGGTGCTTACGAGCAAGTAACATGGATCCTTATGTCATCCTCCTTTGCCGTACTCAGGAGCAAAAAAGCAGCATTGCATCAGGTGTGTAACGACCTTCTCAGATATTCCTATAATAAAAGTAGAATAAATAAAATAGTCAACCCAAACCCGTGGGTAGCGGGGACACCTGTCATACACAGCGGAACCTAAATAGCAGTGAATGTAAATCACATTCATGAACCATAAATTACATAATACCAGAGTCTACTATATTCCCAAAGATACTGTATTTATATACAATCTCCAAAATATTAAAATAAACCTAAGATCTTACAACAAAAATCTCCTGATCCTAGATCAAAACTTACCCTTCTAGCAGGGAAGCTCAACTCACTCAGCGGTAGCCCTGACCTGCCGGTCTCTCCGGGTTTCTTGAAATAATTTTAAACTTACAGTGACACACCTCTCAGTAAGGGTAGATAAATTAAAATCAGTTGTGTGGCAACATGAATATTTAATGTTGTAATACATATACCGTACATTTCACATACCATAAAACATAAATTGTAATATGGTTAGATAAGCATATAATTTTATACTTCCAAGTAATCATACTAATCATGTAACATATGATATAATCTATAATACTAAAAACTACCCAGGATGAATAGCTAATTGATGTCATGTATTACCCTCCATGACGGGTTGTGTAGCCCGAAGGCGAGACTTGACAATGGCTGGCTGAGCACTGTTGAGTCAAAAATATCTGTAAGTACGATGGGCCCGCCACACCCTGGTCCGAACTGCCGGGTGAACGTCTACAACTTTACACTGGAAGCCATATTAACTATCCATCTCCCACTCCCTCGTGGGGTGGTTAGCACCAATTTGAACAAAGATATCTGATCTATAAGCTACGGTACCATGCTCCTGAAATTGAACTAAACTAACATCCGAATTCTGATAATATATATAGTACATAAACATATACTGTTTATCGTAAATCAAATGATAGCACTTTATGAATCTTACATTAACATAATAATTACGGCCTTGCGCTGAAAACATGAATAAATGCGGCCTTGCACCGAATAACATGAATAATTACGGCCTCGCGCCGACCATCAATTCTAGCCTTGCGCCGAACGTATCATACATTCTAAAATCATAATTTACTGTGTTTATCATGTTATTTCGGAAAAATTTTGTAAACATGCTTTATTTTGAAAATCTAACTCAACATAGTATTATATATATATATATAAAGCAATATTCACGCCACACGAATTGAATAAAGCCATATATTCCGCTCTGAAATCACATTTCCTGTACCATTGCAGTATTTTCTTAAACTTACATTTTCTCAATTATACTTATATATAATCACATACTTTCTGAAAATTATTCTACTATTAAATAATAGTAATTTCAATAAAAAATAATTGTTTTAATTTATACCCTTACCTGGCAATTGAAAAGCCTCTCTATAATACTGGTCTTACACCCATAGGAAACCTTGAGCAGTACCCTGAAAATGATAATTCCCAGAACTAAATTTCAGTATTTATTCGAGTACATCATTTCCTTTAACTATGGAAATACTAAATTTTGAATAAAATGTCTAGCTTCAACTCAGGGATAAATTTCAACTTGCTTCTACCAACGATTCGCTCTGGCAGATTTGGAGAGAACTTCCCCAAAAGCGTCGTGGTGGCCTCAAATCGTCAATACGGCAACTAACGGAGTCGAAATCAAAGAGAGAAGAGAGAGAAACCATAGGGGGGGGAGAGAGAGATTTTTCTAATTTTCTACTTTTAAATCCGAATTTCACACAATTTATACTAGTAGCTTCATCAACGAGCCACGTCATCTCGTCGACGAGGCCAATAGGAAATTTGTTGATGAGCTCTCTCCTTCGTTGACGAAATTCAGAGTCACCCCAAATATCCTCTCGGTATCTTCTCGTCGACGAAACATTCCCTTGTCGATGAGACCCTATGTTATCCTCGTCGACAAATCCCCTGTATTCGTCGACGATTCCTTGATTAACATTCCCTCGGTTATCCTCGTCGACAATCCTATATTCCCTCTCTAAATATCATTATTTTTTGGGTCATTACAAGGTGGGTCTTCAATTAGTTTGAATTTATGCCTAAGAAATTATAGAAGGAAAGTGAAAAAAAATTTTGTTGATAGTTGGATTAGTGTACTTACAATGGGCATTTAAGCTATGTGCTTAATGGTAAAAGTGATAATTGTAATGTATATTATACAAGTTTGGTCACTGTTATGTACAAGTGGCTAATACAAAGCAAGGGTTTTAGCTAGAATGGAATGAGAATTTTGTATTCACCATAACTAGTGAGGTTTCCGAACTCAGGATGAAGATAATGGACAATGATAGTGCTACTCAAGATGATTTTGTGGGAGAAATAACATGAGTTGCAATTTATTATCAATTGTTTTTCATTTTTTTTTTTATTTTTTATATTATTAATTGTTCAAAGTACTGATTTGGTTGCATCCTACCTTTTTATGCATTATACATGCTGCTTGGCTTTTCACTTGTAAATTTGAGATTCAAAGATTGTGAACCATAGGTGTTTGCACATTGCCCCTTGATCAGTGCACTACCTTAAATTTTTCATATTATTTGAAGTTTCAGTACAATTGCTGAGATTACTTTGACTAAAGATGTTTAGAAAGGGGACTATTTAATGAAATTACATAATAACTATTCTTTAGATTTTTCAATGCCTTCAATTTCAGAAAACACAAACAATATAGGGGAGAAATCACATTCTCCAAACCATAAATGTCCTTATTGTAAAATGTATTGTAGCCATTCAGTTTCAATGAGAGTTTGATATCTCCCATGAGTATTAATTTGTATAGCCTATATGATTCTTGACTAGTCATTGTAGGAACTAAACAATAAATCAGTCTCTAACACTTGGCTTAAACATGTTCATTTGGCTTGGTGTACAAGTGTGATAAGTTACTTGCAGTGTTTTTGCATCTTGTGAATTTGTATACAACTTGAAAAAATTATATGGAATGGTTGTTCTTAATAATCTTGATTCTTGAAAGGACTTCCAGCAGTTATGAAATTTGATTTATATTTTCAATGAATCATTCTTCATTACATAGCTTGCTTGATTTCAATTAATTTTCTTGGTGATGAAAGATAATAATAAAAAAGTAAATTGGTAATAATCCACCATCCATCATTGCTTTTATTAGAAGATAAATAAAAATCTTAGTTTCTAAATTATTATTATTATTATAAAATGTCACTATTTTTTATTTTTTTTTATTTTTTGTGAGTGTTTAAAGTCTTTTAGGCATGTTTAGTCATGAATGCTTTTTTAAATGAACTTAGCCTACATTGCCTCATTTCTTATTATTCATAACTTTCACTCATCCTTTAAAAAATGTTTTAACATTCATTTTATCATAATTATCATTGTATATGGTTTTTTTTTTTTTTTTTTTGAAAAAATTTTAACGGAATTTCGGCAGCATGCTGTCTGTAAATTGGACATTTTGTCATAAAACCTGTACCTGATAGATTCAAATAAGTCATTTATAATTCAATTCAAGACACACGAGAATCTATATCCACTACCAGCATGTAATACATATCAACTGCATCCGCTATGCAAAAGCCATTCTAGACTAGCATGCAATCAGGTAGCAATCCACAAATCACAATATGTAATCTATCCATTAAATTAAGAATATAAATAGTAGAAAATAGTGGATAATATTGAGTTCAGTGTAGTATTGTTATTCATCTAGGCATATGGACATGAATGTTATAAGATAATGAGACAATTTAATTTAAAGAATTATGAAGATGATGCTCCCTCTGAGTTATGTATATATTCAACTTATACATTTTTCTAATTTTCAAATCCTTAGCCAAGTGTTTTAAATATTTTCAATGATTTAGGCTCGATAATGAATGTTTTAGGCTTACCAGACCAAAAATATATAAATGAATGCTTCTTTAAATGAACTAAGCCTACATTGCTTCATTTCTTATGATTTCTAACTTTCACTCATCATTTCAAAAATATTTTAACATTCATTTTATCATAATTATCATTGTACATGTTTTTTTTTTTTTTTGGAAAATTTTAACGAAATTTCGATAGCATGTCGTCTGTAAATTGAACATTTTTCCATAAAACATGTACCTGATAGGTTCAAATAAGTCATTTATAATTCAGTTCAAGGCACACGAGAACCTATATCCACTACCAGCATGCAATACACATCAACTGCATTCGCCATGTAGGAGGCATTCTAGACTAGCATGCAATCAGCAATCCACAAATCCCAATATATAATCTATCCATTAAATTAAGAATATAAATAGCAGAGAATAGTAGATAGTATTGAGTTCAGTGTAATATTGTTATTCATCTAGGCATATGGACATTAATGTTATGAGATTCACAAGTTCAGTACACATCCTCATTCAAATAAGGATTTCAATACTTAACACATGCTCTCTTACATGTATGCGTCATCATAAGGTGCACGAACACACTCTTTATTCAAAACAATATGCATGAACACACTCTTAATTCAAGGCAATTTATTCATCTAAAGTGACCATCACATAACATTCAAATAACATACATTTATACTTTTTCTTTCCAAATATAGTAGTGTTATCCCAACTAAGTGTACATTTTATCTCAAACAAGTGCCAAATTCCAGTTTTCCTAACCACTGCTTAATGTAGAAATGCCAACAAGTAAAGCTATCATCCTTACAAGATGAATATCTATCATATGAAAAAATTTTCAACTAAACAAGATATACAACTATGAAAACAAAAAAAAAAAAAAAAAACATGTACGCTTTATGCAACCATATCAAGTAATTAGAGAAAACAACATCCAAAACTAGGATGGATCCATAAGGAGGATGCATTTAGATAGAGGACATGTCCAAAATGAAGACGCATTCAAAAGGAAGCCGCATCCAAAACGAAGATGCACCCACAAGGAGGATGCATCCAAAAGGAGGTTGAATCCATAGAGAGGATGCATAGGCACATCCATAGGGAGGATGCTTTCACAAGGATGATGCATCCAAAAAGTGCAACACTTCTGTAGCTTTTAGAAACAACCAAGATAAAAAAATAATATTATTCAAAGAAAAAACATGAGCCTTTTGTAGGTCATCTATATCAATGAAATAGTAAACTCGTGCACTGAGAGACCAAACATTTTCTCAAAATATAGAGCTTCTTGGTTCTTCATCTTCGGCATTAATAGCATGAACGTTTGCATTTCGCTTGTGATACCCCATGGATGAAATAGTTAAAAAGATTAGATGTTACTACTCATATTAACAAGGTGCACCTTTCTTTTCGAGAGTCTTCCCATAAGAACTCCATAGTTAAGCGTGCTTAGCTTGGAGCAATCTTGGGATGGGTGACCACCTGAGAAGTTTTCTCAGAAAATGTGTGAGTGAAGACAAAATACACTGAAAAGGACACGTGTTGGTTTGTGGGGCCAGTCATTAGTTTGATAAGGCTTGCCCCCTTATTGTCTGGTCCAGGTGGAGGAGGAGAGACCCAGTGCTCCCTGGCAGACCTAGGTTGGGATGTTACATCCTCCTCAGGAATGAACCTTGTGTCAATATCATGTAGATACATTAAGCAAAATATAAGACATTCACTGTCAATGTATGCCTCAATGATTGAACCTTCCAGCCGTGCCTTATTGTGCACATACCCCTTCAAAGTGGACAAGAACCTATGCATTTTACATAGCATTATAGACTTGTAGACACAAAAAGGAAAAAAAATAAAAATAAGGAAATCATGTGACCACTATACAAGGACTTTATAATTTACCTCTTAATTGGATACATCTAACGATATTGAACCGGTCCTCCAATTATGGCCTCCCTTAGTAAATGGACAACTAGGTGGACCATCACATCGAAAAATTCTAGTGGAAATATTTTATCCAGCTTGCATAGTATGATCACGATGTCAGCCTCTAACCGTTTAAGTATGTTTACGCTTAATTTTTTGGAGCACAATTGTCAAAGAAAGATCCCTAGCTTAATCAGCACTGAGTAAACATCTTCAGTCAAGTGTCCACGAAAGATAACGGTAGAACCTGTTGTAGAAGGACGTGACAGTCATGACTTTTCATTCCTAGCATCTTTCCTTCCTTCCTGTTCATGCATCAAGCTATGTTCGATGCATATCCATCAGGGAACTTCATTGATTTCAACCATTCGAAGAATTTATTCTTCTCATCCTTCATAAATTTGTAACAAGCTGATGGCATGAGAATTTTGTCCCCATCACAAAACAAGTGCAACTTAGGCCGTATTCCCATATCTTCCATATCCTGGTGAGTATTTGCGGTGTCCTTTGTCTTCCCATTTATATCCAGCAATGTACCAATGACATTCTCACAAATGTTCTTTTCGATGTGCATGACATCCAAGTTATGGCGTAGTAAAAGATCTTTCCAGTATGGCAACTCGAAAAAGATGCTTCTCTTTGTCCAATTCAACTCCCACTCGGTGCGTTTTCTCTTTCTACTGGTTGGTGGTTTCCCAAGTTTCACATCTCCAATCAACCTTAGCTGGTTTAATATCTCTTCCCCACTTAGTCGCTTTGGCTATGACCTTCGTTTAGGTTTTCCATTGAAGTTTCTCATGCCACAAGTCCTCCAAGGATGTCTAGTTTGTAGAAAACGATGATGACACATAAAGCATAACTTGCGGCCATGCTTCAAGGATAAGGACCCAGAATCCTTATTATATACTGGGCATGCTAAGTAACCTTTTGTGATCCAACCTGACAGGTTGCCGTAAGCGGGGAAATCATTAATTGTCCACAAGACTACAACATGCATTCGAAATGTTGTCACAGTTTCCAAATCAAATGTATCCACTCTTTTTCCCCATAGTTCTTTCAACTCATTAATTTACGGACGTAGGTAAACATTAATATCATTACCAAGTGCCCTTGGTTCAGGAATAAGTAGAGACATATAAATGAAAGGTTCTTTCATACATTGCCATGGCGGCATATTGTATGACATCATCATAACTGACCACATGCTATATGGGTTGTTCATGTTACCGAAAGGATTGAACCCATCTGAAGCAAGGTCAAGTCTGATGTTGTGATGATCATTAGCAAACCACAGATGCATTTTATCAAAATCAGCCCAAGCTTTGAAATCCGCTGGATGGCTAAAGGTGTTTCCATCTTGAAGACATTTCCTTTGATGCCATCTCATATCTGTAGAAGTCTTTTTGCACATATACAATCATTGCAGTCGCGGGATTAATGGATAATATTGCAAAACATTTTTAGGGATCTTTTTATCCATCTTCTGATTAGTTGTATACATCGGTTCACCACATTCTGGGCCCTCGTTTGCATTTTCATGTTCACCATAAAAGAGTGCACAATCATACCTACATGCATTTATTAGAATGTAACTGAGACCCAATTCACGCATGTATGTCTTCACCTCATAAAAAGACTTGGAAAGTGTTTCACCATCAGGTAGTGCTGCCTTAATGAGGCTTAAATGCATGTTAAATGCACTCTAAGATAACCCATGCATTGTCCTTGCATGAATCAACTTTATCAGAAACTCTAATTTTGAGAACTTTTTATAGTTTGGATATAGGGCAACGGTGCATCCCTCACGAGATTAGTAAATGGTTTACTAAGTCGATTCGACGTACTAGGATCGCAAGGTATGGTACCTACTGAAGTATATTCATCATTAGTACGTGACACACTGACATCGTCCGTGTCCATTGCAATCCCCCTTTGCAAGTCACCTAATATTTCAATTACCCCTTCTGAACATGTATCACTACCTACTATATTTGCTCCCTCATCTTCATTATTATCATCATCGCTCTGAACTGCGTAATCTTCACCGTGGAACACCCATGTTTTGTACCTTTTCTCTATTCCAAAGTCTAATAAATGTGAATGGACCAAATCAATGTGTTTGAATGTTATGTTCTGGCATTTTTTGCAAGGACACCTTATTCTACTGGCTTTTTCTATACAAGGATGCGCGAACTGTATGATATCATGTACCCCTTTCATGTATTCTAGCAAAAACCTACGCCAAGCATTCATCCAACTCTTATCCATGTTTATTAATTACCATATAACATGTTCAAGTAAATGGTGTTATTATTCTAATTCTTATAATGTTTATAACATATGCATCGTGAATCCTATAATCAACCATCATACTCTAAAGGGTATGGATCCTATCCCATTTAGGAATGTTGCATTTACATTGCGATCAATCGCTCAAATTCCTTCGTCGTAGTCGTTATAAATTTCGGCAGCACTCCCCATATCTCTCCAAGTACACGAGATGGGGAAAGTGAACATGTTGCTAATTTTCCATCACTAAAAAATTGTCACGACACCCCACTATGCACCCAGAGAATACAAGTAGAGACGTGTTTGAAATATATAATGACAATTGACAAAGTGTGAACGATGACAACAATATAAATACAACTTCCTGAACTGTCCACATTAGACAATCCAAGAATGGTTGAAATAAAAACATTACTAATCGTAAGTGAAACAAATAATTAACATGTTCAAGTGATTATTAGTCAACAATGTATGACTAATAATCAATTGAAATATAACAATTGATTTGTATTACATGTATGATTAGGTATGAATGTATACTAACCGTTCTTGGATGGGTCTAAGTTTCAATGAATACAGGAAATGACAGTAATTAATTTGGCATTTTACTTCATATGACATTTAGTTCTTAACCTTTCACTATACACTTAAGATTGTTGTTCTTAGACAAGTCTTTTTTATTTTCAATTATAAGCCTAAGATCGCCTCTTTTCTTACGAATTTCAACATGTAAGAGGCGCATGTTAGAATGACTTTAAGTTTTAACTGATCATGCATACATTTCTTTGTACATAGTTTTATTGTGGAAAAACTTTAATGAAAATTCGGCAGCATGCCGTCTGTAAATTGAACATATCCCAAAAAATTCCTACACTAAAACTTGATAGATTCAAGCATGCAAATACCAGTCAGTTTCAGCATGCGAAAACCTAAATCAACTACCAACATGCAATTCAAAATGTACTGCATTAGTCATGCAGTTGGCATTCAACACAAGCATGTATTTCAGTAGTTTAATTTACAAAGGAGATTAAATTAAATGAAAGAGGTGATCAATAGGAAGTCAATGATTCCCCTTGTGCACAAAGTCAAGGCATCATGATTCATTTCATTGTGCCATAATTCCTTTTCTAAACACTTTTTAATATTGGAGAATGCAATCTAGTCTTAGCCACTAATGGAGTAAATGATGGTCTAAAGATTTTTATTTTGACATGGTGTAGAACATGGCCCATTGACACTATCATCTAATGCCTGTTTAACTTGTGTGACTGAATGTATATTGATAGTAAATATGTGTTATACATATATGTATATAGATGATCACTCTTTACATATCTTTTTGAGAAGAAAATTCTTGGCAGAATGATGACAGGAGATGCCCAAATATAATTTTAAAAGACATAAGAGGAGTTCACCTATTCTAGTTTGCGGTATACATTTTATCTAACATTTGTAATATCTTTGCATTTATTTTATTTAGAAGTAGATTCTTTCGATCCAAATCTTGACCTATTTAAAATGAAATTTAAATAGATTTTCGTTTTAAGTTTAAACTTTAACACACCTAAAATAAATTTTATAAATGTAATTTTATCTAACAAATTTTGGTTGAATATATATTTTCCTTTAGGAGTGTTTTGTATTGCTTTTAAGACATTGGAATATTTTTACTACAAAATGATCTATAAATGTAGATATTTATATGTAATGTTAGCTTATTTTAATTTTTAACCAAACAGTAATTTTTTCCTTAAATTACTGGAAAAGACATTTCCCCCTTGATTCACCATGTGAATACCTACAAGGAACGAGAAGGACTCGAACTAGATGAGGATGTAGGAGGATTGGACATAGATACTATGATTGTTCTAGAAGGCGAGGCAGAGGAAGAGGCTCATTGAAGTCGACAGAACTTAAGGAAAATCAGAGTGATAAAAAAAAGGGACAGCGGATCCCTTTGTCTTGACCAAGAAACTGAGCTCTGTTTCCAATTTGCAAGTAGGAGAAACATCTTGCAGTTTTGTGTCTCATGTGTAGGTGTTGAGTCGTAAATTGCATCTCCCAGCAAAGTTTTCACCTGATTCGAAGTAAGTTTCCTTCCTTATGTTGAATATTCTTGATTATTATTATTTGCACTTCTCTACGAGGTCGGAGTTTAGCCATATTTTTCTTTGATTTTTTTTTTTTTTTAAGAAAAGGAAGAGATATTTCACTAGAGAAGTATGTATGAAATGGAGAATAGGAAATCTTCCGAATCAGAAAAGAATACAAAAAGTAAAGAACTACAAGGAAAAAAGCACAGCCTGCCAATCTCACTGTATACCCGAGAAGTGCGCCTCTTTAAACAGATGATGCAAAAGACCAAAGCAAGGCCAATTAAAGACTCCTATCCCAAACTAAAGAACATGTCATCTTCTTCCTTGTAAAAACACGTGCAAATAACACCATACCCCTAATGCTAAAGCTATCAAACTCATCTGACATACCTACCTCTCTCTCTCTCTCTCTCTCTCTCTCTATATATATATATATATATATATATATATCAATATTTGTGTGTGTGTGTGTGTGTGTGAAAATTAATTCAAGGATTGAAGTGCTTTTGTCTTTATGCTGCCTTCTTAGAGGATCATAGACTCTTTTTTGAAAATCCTTGTTCTGTTCAGAATTTTGGTCAGATCTCTGTGTTCAGAATTAATTTTGGGTGAAGTGGGATTGAGGCTATTAATCTTAGTTCCAATAGAGTGTCAGAACTAACTTTGTTTGCTGATTTGGAGTTTTAGACGGGCTTTACTTATTTGGTAATTGTAGATATTAGACTTTTGAGATCATGTGAATAGTTGGGATTTGAATTTGGGCATTAGATGTTGTTCTGGGTTCTGAGAGTCCTTAGAGATTTATTTCACGACTTTACCCTTTATTCTTTCCTTGCGTTAAATACAAATTAGATGAAAGCTCTCACATCCAATTTTGAGACGATATCTAGTTGAGTGATTCTATCTTACCTAATATTTTTCCTTGTCTTTATTGCCTTTCCATGGTCCATAATGCCGTTATCCCTTCTTTTTTAATCCCTAGTGATAAATTATAGAAATTTTCATCTTAAATGATTTAAAGGTGGAGGAGCTCTCTTCTTTGCTTTCTTTGTTGCAGTGCCACCCTTCAAATAGGAAAAGTGTTTAGGTTTGGGATTTGGATTCATTGAGAGTTTTTTTTTTTTTGTAGAACCCTCTTTAATCATCTGGAACTTTGAGCAAAACACATGTCTAACAGCTTGATATTTTTATGTATGAAAGGAATTAGAACATTGAATCAAAAAAAAAAAAATTTGGTTTTTAGTTTAAACAGTAATATTTTTATAGCATGATGTATACCCTCATATACTGGGAAACTTAAAAATCGCCCAAATCTAATAAAAAAAAACCATACCCGACTCGGGAGAGGGCAGTCGGAGGCGGGGTTAGGAGGCAGAGGACTCGACAGTGACTAAGTGGGTAGCGGTGGTGGCTGCGGCTCCAAGTGCTCATCCAGCTAGGGCTCTTGGGCGAGGAAGGTGTAGGTGGTGATGTGCTTGAAGAAGGGAGGAGGGAGGAGGGAAAGGAGGGGGATCGGGGAGGGGAGGATCGGGAGAGCAGCGGGAGACGAGTGGAGAAGCGGGAAAGAGATAAGGAAAAGGAAGGAAGAGAAGGAAGATTGGGGTAAAATTAATAAAAGAACTAGTAGTGACGAATCCATAACCGTCACTACTAGTGGGGCAATAGTGACGAATAAATAAATTCGTCACTAATACTTTGAAACAAAAATTTTTATTTTTTTTAAATACGGGAAGTATTAGTGACGGTTCTCAAATCCGTCACTAATACGGGGGCAATAGTGACGAATATATAAATTTGCCACTAATATTTTGAAATAAAAATATTGAGATTATTTTTAAATACGGGAAGTATTAGTGACGGTTCTCAAATCTATCACTAATAATAGGAAAATAGTGATGAATAAATAAATTTGTCATTAATACTCTGAAACAAAAAAAAAAATTTATTTATTTTTAAATACATGAGATATTAGTGACGATTCTCAATCCATCACTAATACTGGGGTAATAGTGACGAATATATATATATATATATATATATATATATATATATATATATATATATATAATACTCTGAAACAAAAATATTGAGATTATTTTTCAATACGGGAAGTGTTAGTGATAGTTTTAAAATCTATCACTAATAATGGACAAATAGTGACGAATAAATAAATTCGTCACTAATACTCTGAAACAAAAATTCTTATTTTTTTTTTTAAATACGAGAAGTATTAGTGATGGTTCTCAAAATCCGTCATTAATAATTGGCAAATAGAGATGAATAAATAAATTTGTCACTAATACTCTGAAACAAAAAAATTTTATTTATTTTTAAATAAGTGAAGTATTAGTGACGACTCTTAAATTTGTCACTAATAATTGGCAAATAGTGACGAATAAATAAATTCATCACTTATACATTGAAACAAAAAAAAATTATTTATTTTTAAATAAGGAAATATTAGTGACGGTTCTCGAATCCGTCACTAATACTGGCCAATAGTGACGAATATATAAATTTATCACTAATACTCTGAAACAAAAATTTTTATTTATTTTTAAAATAATAGTAGTGACGGTTATTTATTCGTCACTTATAAATATCTTTTAGTGATGGATCTCGTTCGTCACTAATACTGTACAAATTGTCGCAAATATTTTCCCGAGATAATTTCTACACGAAAAACTATTTCCCGTGATTTTTTTCAATTTTTAGTGACAAAATTATTAGTGACGGATTCAGTTTCTTCACTAATAATGGTTCTCAAGTCTGATACTAATACCTACCTTTAGTGATGAAATTGAATCCATTATTAATAATTTCATCACTAAAAACCAGTTTTTTTTGTAGTGAGCTCACGCCATGCATGCGCGAGTGCATGTACATGTGTGTGTGCGGACGGTGCAAGAGCATACACTAGCACTTTCTCTAAACCAACTTTACGGGATTATTCCATCTTATCATTTATTAATGACCTTTCCTTTTCTACCTTTTCCAATGTGGGACAAATCCACATAACATTAAATACTTCTCATGAATGCTTTAAAAAATTCATAAATGGAAGACTTTGAAAGTCCATGAAATCATATATTTTAGATAATATTTCAATATTATTCGCAAATCAGATTAAAAACATGTGTCCATCAAACAAGTCTTTGTTATTAAGATTAAAAACAACTCAATATATATTTTAATCAAATATAATTGCATGAACTTTTTGAGTTAAATATCATTTAGTTTGCTTGTTTAATTTTTTAACTCAAATTTAAATTTAACTTTTTTCGTTTTAGAAAATGAATTTCAATGAATTATTATCAAATTATGGTTTAAATAAATTAAATAATATATTTTTTAAATGTAATTATTTATTTTTATGTGATAAGTATTATAAATATATATTTTTAATGTTGTTACGAATATTGAATCCTGGGGGCACACGCCCTCCACACTCTCGGTTTAATATCTCCACACGCTTCAGATTTCTTCTAGGTCCTCGCGAAGCTCTTCTCTCCCTCTTCTCTCTCTCACAGCTTCAACCTTTTCTCATCCAATGGTATACCTTCTTAGCAGACTTTCTTAGGGTATCCGTTCTCTCTCTCTCTCTCTCTCTCTCTCTCTCTCTCTCTCTCTCTCTCTCTCTCTCTCTCTCTCTCTCTCTCTCTCTCTCTCCTCTCTATCTCTCTCTTGTTAGGATTTGTTGAGTTTGTGCATGAATTTGTGAAATTTCTATGACCTTCGTTGAATTGGATTTGATTGCTCTGACTACGGAAGCTGAGCTATACCATATACGATCTTGATCTTAACCCGATCTGGGTCCGGGAATTCTTTGTTGAAAAGTGGAACCTTGTAGTGACTCGAAGAATGATAGTATTTTAATAATAAAGAGGGAGGAAAATGAAAACAGGAATAGAAGGAGGTAGTAGACTTCGTCGACGAATGCTTTGCGTTCGTCGATGACATCGCACTTTGGAGGTAAAAATAATTTCAAGAAATTTCCAAGCCTCGTCGACTAATACAAGGATTCATCGACGAGGGTTCTTTAAGACCTCATCAACGAGATTCCGTCTCGTCGACGAGAAGATACTGAGAGATGAATTTGGGCTACTTTGAATTTCGTCGACGAAGGGTAAGGTTTGTCGACGAAATTACTTAAGTACTCGTCGACGAGATGACGTGGCTCATCGACAAATCCCGCAGTATAAATAGCCCTAAACTGATTTTAATCACATAAATGTTCTGTAAACCCTCTCTCTCTCTCTACCCCTATGGCTCCTCCCTCTTCTTCCTTTGATTCCGGTCAGTCGCCGGATTGATGATCTGAGGCTACCACGACGCTCCTAGCGGAGTTCTCTTCAAGTCTATGAACGAGGAATCGTTGGTAAACGAAAACAGTTGAATAGTCATCCCAATTAGGGTAAGGTCTGTTTATCGGAATTTGACTTTCAAAGTTGTCGGAACTGTTATAGCCGTAGAAATAGGGATGTGTGTTTTTTGGATATATGCTTTTAGGGTGTTGAGTGGAGAACCTTGCGGGTGGACCCGTTATAGTGAGGATTTTTAGCAGGAAAACAGTAAGGAAATATGCTATGGAGGTAGTTCTAAATGATTTCTAGTATTAAAAATTATTATTTTTACCAGTTTATTATTCACAAAGGAATTGACAGATTATTAATTATGTGTAATATGTATAAATTTCATTGTGTGGCTGAGAATTATAAATATCAGTGATAAAGTACCAGTTATATTTCATTGTCCTGGTTATTACAGTTATTTCGGAATCATGGTAAATCAGATAGTTGTATATAGAGATGTATTATATAATATCAGACCCTGTTGGACCATACAGTTACAGAGTACAGTACCGTAGCTAAATACAGTTTACAGAGTGCAACCACTTATTTAAATAATACGTGGTAGTAGGTCGATCGTATAGTGCCCTGGACGTGGACAGGCTCCCCATCAGATATGGGTTGAGGAGGGCAGATCAGATCGAGAGAGTATAGTGGTTTACCCTAGTCGGCGAAACCCAGCCTAGGAATCCCCACTATAGGCCACACAACACCTGTCATGAGGGGTTAAATCATGACACATAGTTACCACCGGGAAGTTTCAGTTATATGTATGTTTGTATATACAGATTACAGAGACAGAAATAACTTAGTACATTAGAAGTATTTTACATAGAACCCTATAAATACTTATATTAAGTAAATGAAATTGTGGTGTTTCTATTACTTGTATGTATTTCAGATTCAGGATACATTAATTTTATAGAAATAGACTATTCAGTAGTTGTGTAACTCAGCTGCATACACATAGTACTAGCATATTTCGTATTACTGAACAGTTGGCTCACCCAATTAATTTCACATTTTTTAGGTGGGGACTTTATTCTGGGTAGGTGAGCAGACCAAGATCGAATATAGAGGGCGTGAGTTGTAATACCCTGATCAATCGATAGTGAGTATGTGTTTGGAGGATTTTTGTATAGCCCCAGCCAGTGAGGGTATCTTGGGGAACAGTTGTACATGTATATTCTGGAAAACAATTTAGCACTCTGGTATTGTATATAACTATATGTGGTTATGTTTATTTGATTTATGCTTCTCGCTGCTTAGGTTGATGGTTGTGTTTAATACAGTTTGGTATCGGTGCATTTTAAATATTATAGTGTAAAAAAAAAAAAATTAAACAGCAGGTCGTTACAAACCTAGTTTTCAGTAATGTTTGTATTGTAAGAAAATGTGGGAAAATGAAAGAAAGTTGCCATTTTTTCTTTGTTTTTGGGGGGGGGGGGGGTTGAAATAAGTTACAATTGGTGGGCTTCCAGCAACTCCAAAAAGGAGCTGAAGCTTGGTGATGAAATTAGCAAATTATGTTTATTTGGTTGAATCTGTAAATTGGGAGAAAAAGAAATGCACAAGAAATAATTCATAGTTTGGAAATTGTCCGAGGATCATTGAAAACAACTAGAAACTGAATCCAAGGCTTCAATTAGAACGAGGAGAAGATGAGTAGTTAGTGTGTTATAGTTAGATAAGTAGTTAGCTTCTTGTCTTGGTTTCTTCTATTGTAGAACTACAGTCCTTACTTTGTATTTTCAGATATAGAAAAATATATTCTTCAGTCCATGTAAAACTAACATGGTATAAGAGCAATACTTACACCATTCGAAATTTTGTTTTTTCAGTTTCAAAGAAAACCATGGAAGCTCTGATTTTTTTTTTTGCCTTTAAAACTATCTTTCCATAGCCTTGCATTAGCCATACACATGTGACTCACACAAATGACCTACATAGTACGAATTCACAAGGTTCAAGCTGGACTGATTAGAGAAGTTGATGTGTGCTTTTGAGCTGAGCATTTATTTTTCGCAAAAATGAAATACACTTCTCGGGATTGTCTTGTATCGAGTTGCAAGCCCCAAGTGAATATTGAATTGGAATTGTCTCTAGTCTTTACAAGGAAAGATTTTTGTTTTCCAAATTTTATTTTTTTTTCTTGCATTTCTTGGAGAAATTCCAGAAATGACTTCTGTGAAAAATTCTAAAGGGTTCTATTATCATCGCAAGATGATCAACCCTTCGATCATTCACCAGTCCATATTACGCGCATCAAAGTGATAATCCTAGTGAATAACTTGTTTCTAAGATCTTTAATGGCGTGATAAGTCAATCGCATGGCGATTGATCAATCACCATTGCTCTAACAGTAAAAATAAGGCAACATTTATGAGGTTCGATTCTTAGCTCTCCTATAAATAATGTTCACTCCATAATACATAGCGGCGTACAAATAATCTAGTTCTCTCAGGGTTAATGAATTCTGTATTTCAAAGGAAATTAAAGGAGTTCGTCTTCTTCTCTATGTTACATTTGTTTGTTGATCTTGGAATGAGCTGAAAATACAATGATACATTACGAAGCGATGGTCTGAGAGTCTTCCACCTTGAAAAAAACTCTAAGCCTAATTACTCAGGGCTCTTTATTCAATTATGAGTATTTTAATTCTTCAATATCATTTATGGGACGGTATGTAAAACTAACCGGACCAATCCCTACGTTTAGCTTGTGGCACAAAATGGCATAATTTATTACCAGCAACATGTTTTATTTTTGCTGTTAGATAATAATCTGCTTAGTGTTAAAGTTTTTGATTGCCTTAAATGATCTTATGCTCAATTCAAAGCCAATTGCGTATGTTCACCATTACACGTATGGCCCAAGTATTTCTTTACTAGTCAAGAGGAAAGTCAGAGGATAAGCTAAAAATGTTGTTGTTAGCAATGAAACTCAGCTTTGATTGCCCAAAAAAAACATGATCAGCCATCTGTTCTTTAAAAGGTGTTTCGCGAAAAGATAAACAGAAGAGATCTTCTCTATACTGTCCACACTGTGGATACATGGACATACAATAGAAAAATGTTTTCATTCATAGTTACCTCATGGACGGACTGGGACCAAAAGGAAAAAGGAAAACCACCATAACTGCACATGCTAAATGACAACTTCCAAGCTCTCTATTCAACAGAGTAATGAGGATCAAAGTTTTCTTTTACTTGGGAGGAATTCAATAAATTGCAACACTTGCAACAAAAAAACCTGGAAGGAATATAATTCATCTCCACAATATCTACCCAAACATCTTCCCGAGCTATCAACATTGTTACTTCTAATTTTCTGTTAACCCTTCAGACTCTTTGCTATTCTATTTCTTCGTCCTGTTACAGAATGTACTTATTCATGGATTCTGGATACAGAATGGCAACTAGCACCACTATGATATGTTCACCATTATTATATTCGTCTCCACCTGAATCAAGCACTTCAATAAAGTTTCCAACTGGAAACTCTGTTCCAGACTCACACCATTGGCAGTTTTGGATTTCAAACATACTATCTCACATAATGTGCTATGTGTTCCCGAGTTACAGTCATTTCAGTTGTAATCTGTTGCTAAATTGAAAACGCAACTTAACATTTGTAGTTTCTTTTTAAACTTTACTGCCTTCGTACCATGACAATTAAAAAGAAGATGATTGGATGAGCATTGCGAACATGGACCTGTACCACCTATTCTCATGATGTTCTTCATAAGGCTTGCTACTCACAACAAATCAAGTTGATTCTGCATTCTTGGCTTTATCATTATCCAAATCAATTATATACCTGCATTAAGACTTGGCCAATGTTCTAACTCAGGTCACCTTAACTTAATAGCATGGAGTCCTCATATCTTTTTCAAATACACCAACACATGGTTGTAGTATGTCATTTAGCAAAACAAAGAAAACTCTTATTTTCTATATCTCAGTCCAGTTCAAATAACAAGTTTGATTGGATCCATTATGATATATGGGGACCATTCAATGTTGTTTCCTACTTTGGTTTCAAGTATTTTCATACTATAGTTGATGATTATACACATTGGGTATACCAAGATGAAATCTAAAGTTCCTTCTATCATTAAAATTTTTTGCGCAATGGTAGTAACTCAGTTCAGTGTTCCTGTTAAAATAGTGAGATCAGATAATGGTCCTAAATGTCTTTTGACTCAATTCTATAATGACCATGGCATTGTACATCAAAGAAGTTGTGTGGAAACTCCACAAAAAAAATGGAGTTGTGGAAAGTAAACACCAACATTTCTTAAACACTGCCAGGGCCTTACTGTTTCAAGCAAATATGCCTTTAACTTTCTGGAGTGACTATGTATTAACTGCAACTCACATCATAAACAGAATTCCAACTCTTCTTCTTAACAACAAAACACCATTCAAAATGTTTTTTGATAAACCTCCTAAT